>NC_060286.1:12952088-13271838 GCF_021613505.1 Equus quagga
TGCAGCGGAGCACGCGAACTTAACCACTCGGCCACGGGGCCAGCCCCAGTTTTTCTCTACTTTTTATGTGCGTTGCTGCCACAGCATGGCTTGATGAGTGGTGTAGGTCTGCACCCAAACTCGCAAACCTTGGCCTCCACTTAACCACTACACTACTGGGCCGGCCCCCTAAAAATTTTTTTATTGAAGTGTTATCATTCATTCAGTAAAACACAGTCTGTGACTTACCTTTTCATACTCTTCATGTTGTCTTTTGATGAACAGAGGTTTTAATTTTGATGAAGTCTAATTTATCAGTCTTTTCTTTTGGTAGATTAGTGCTGTTTTATGTCCTTTTCAAGAACTGTTTCGTCAACTTTGCCTGCCTCAAGTTGACGAAAATATTCTTTTTCTTTCCTAGAACCTTTATAATATTACCTTTCATATTTATGCCTATGATCTATTTTGAATTAATCTTTGTTTGATATGAGGTAAAGATCAAGGTTCCTTTTTTCCCCCCAGCATTATTTGTTGAAAAGACCACCCTTTCCCCACTGATTGCAGTGGCACCTTTGTTGTAAATCAGGTGACTATATCGGTGCCAGTCTGTTTCCACACTCTTTTATGTTCTGTTGTTATGTCTTTCCTTGTGCCAATAGCAACCTGTCTCAATTACTCTAGCTTTATACTAGGTTTTGATTTCTCAGAGTGTTAAGTTTTCCAACTTTGTCCTTTTTCTTCAAGATTGTGTTGGCTGTTCTAAATTCTTTGTATTTTCACTAAAAATCCTGCTTGGATTGTGTTGAATCTATCAATTTAGGGAGAATTGACATCTTGGCTACACTGAGTCTTCCAGCCCATGAACCTGGTATATCTCTCCATTTATTTAGGTCTTCTCTAATTTCTCTCTGCAATATTTTGCACTTGTCTTGCACATTTTTCATTAGACTTATTTTTAGGTATTTGATGTTTTTGATACTCAATATATATTTAAAAAATTTTATTAGCCATCCATTTTTAATAAGATATGTTTATTATTTTCCCAACATCAAATTGGAATTTTATAAAAGAAAATACATCCATAATCTTGCCACCTAAACAAATAAATTATTTTTCTAAGCATTTGGGTCCTTTTCTATGTTTTAACGTTTTTATTGTTGAAAAGATGATGTAATATAAAAAATTTTTGAATGAGAGAAAAAAATCCTGAAAACCTTTCTGTTTTACATATTACTTTTCCATCATTGTCTCTTACACTTTTTTAAATTATTGCAGTTACACCATTTTGTAAATATGAAAAGATAAACTGAGGCATATCAAAAACTTTAAGTCTATTTGAGCAAAAATCAATTCGAATAGGGCAGCACCAAACGGGAAGTAGTTAGACAAGCTCCACTGACAGGAGCTGGGGAAAGACTTTTATAGAGAAGAGGCGGAAGCAAAGCAAAGAAATTATTTGATTGGCTATAGCTTAAGGTTGCGTTATTTGGAAAACCTAGTTGGCTGTTTGTGATTAGGTGTCCTTAGATTTGCATTTCCTAACCTTGAGACATTTACAGGCTTAGGTTTTGGTTTGCTTAGGTAGGCAGCCAGGGTATTAGAACAACCTCAATCTAATGGCCTCCTTATTTAACAGTAATTAAAAATTAATGGTTAGGCAAACATTTTCCATCTATCTACAGATTTTATAAATACCACTTAAAATAGCTACAAAGCGTTCCATCCTGTTAATCTACCATTATTTACTTAGTATCACCCTATTGTGTTCCTATCCAGTGAAAATGGCTAGTAATTATTTCAAATAAGGAAGAATGACGGTGGGAAAAATAGACAACTAGAGAAAAAAGGAAAAACAGACACAGAAACAGAAAGTAACCTACAGAAACAGATATAGAACAGAAAGCAGAGATTTTTTTCATGGACTCACATTCCCATCTTTAGCATTCTAGGATAGTAAAGCTTAATATATTCAATTTAAGTCAAGGAACACAACTGGCTTTTATGTGGAAGTTTTCTCTCCCCTTGTAACATCAAGATACTTTATATCCTTGTACACTAAAAGCTTAAAATGGAATAAACCAAACTTGTGGGAAAGCTTAGTTAAGATGATGGATCTAGTTTGATGGACATACATTTGACAAACAGGTTCAGTTAGATCATTAAAATCAGCTCAATTTCATGTGGTTGTTAGCAACGACTTAAGTGTTTCAATCAAGCCACAACTGTGTAGCCTAGGAAATAAATCAACCTCATGTGAAAGTTTTTCTGAAGATTTATAAGGAAAGGTGAAAGACCTCTGGTTAAAGAAAGCCTTGCTATTCAAAGTGTAGTAGGTAGAGCAGCAACATTGACATCACCTAGGAGCCTGTTAGAAATGCAGATTCTTGGGTCTCACCCCAGACCTACAGACTCTTAATCTGAGTTGTTTTTTTTTTTTTTTTGAGGAAGATTAGCCCTGAGCTAACATCTGCTGCCAATCCTCCTCTTTTTGCTGAGGAAGATTGGCCCTGAGCTAACCTCTGTGCCCATCTTCCTCTATTTTATATGTGGGATGCCTCTACAGTATGGCTTGGCAAGTGGTGGGTAGGTCCACGCCTGGGATCCGAACCAGCGAATCTGGGCTGCTAAAGTGGAGTGCATGAACTTAATCCCTGTGCCACTGGGCCGGCCCCCTAATCTGAGTTTTAACAAGATCTTCAGGTGAATTACTTGCACATTAAAGTTTGAGAAGCACTGAAAGATATAACTCTTAATACTGGATTCTCTACCCTCCCTGCGTATTAGAATCACTTGGGGAGCTTTTAAAAACTATGATGCCTGGGTCCATCCCAGATGATTAAACAAGAATGGGCGGTGGAGAGGGAGAGTATGGACATGAGTATTTTTAAAAAGCTCCCTAGGTTATTGTTAAGGTTGAGAACTGTTGGGAGGAAATCTTTTCCTCTACCATCTTACGTTCCAGTGGTTGGGGGTCTGCAGATTAGCTAATTGACAATAGACAGTTTAACAGGAGAAAGGGGAGTTGCTCAATAATGAGTACCTCTCTGAAAAGCCAGAGATAAAGCTAGATACACCAGCTTCACAAAAGAGAGAGGGGTAGGGCTTCGTACTTCAAAGAACAGAAAGTTCTATTGGGCTTTTTGAAGCTAAGTGGCAGCTGAATTCACACTTCCTGGTGTTAAAGGTCAGTCTTTTCCCAGTCAGAAAACTCCTTCCTTCTCTGTGTCCTTCCCTCCTTATTACTCCCCAGTCTGTAGCTGAATACCATCTATTCCACCTCCACAGTACAATACTTTTAGCCTCCGTGCCTCATCTCCCTGACTGTACTAGTTAATGCAGTTCTCCCCTCTACATCCTCTCGACCACATTACCTTATGTTATTTATGCCACATATCAGTACCTACAATTCTCCCTCCAGGATAGCTTGGAGTCCATCTGCTTATCACTCTTTCCCCAGCTCCTAGAACATTATCTCACAACTAGTGGGCACTCAAGTATTTATTGACCCTCCCCCTCCACTTCTGTCACTTGAGTTCATGTCTCTTAGCTGATATTCTCCCCATTCCCCACACACACCCTACAGATTCCTCCTGGAAAACCCTTAAGGCTCAGCTTGAATGCCAATTCCATGAAATCTTTCCTGTCTCATATAAGAGTAATAACTCCATCCTCAGAACTTTCATACCATAGAGAGATATGACTCCTCTTAATTCTCTTAAGACACTTACATATGCCATTTAATATATTCATTCAATACAAATTTATTGAACACCTCTCATGTACCAGGCACTGTGTTAGATGATAGTCATGCACCATTCCTGCTCTCAAACAAGCTGCTCTCAAGGAGAGAGAGTCCTTTAAATAGGCACTTATAATTCAGAGGATTAAGTGAACCATGGCAAGGGTAATCAACATCCTTGGTCTGTCTTGGTTTGTGACCACTGACGGTGTGACCTAGAACGAATTACTTAGCCTTTCTAAGCTTTGGTTACCATGTCTTAAGTGGAAATAATAATAGTGTGTACCTCATTGCCTTATGATGAGAATTAAATAACACTTGTAAAGGGTTAAGTAAGTCTCTAGTATATAGTAATCATTCAATAACATCAGTGAGTACTATTAGGTCTAACTCAACTTTGGAGGATCTGGAAGGGCTTCCTGGAAGAAAGGACTTCAAAACTGAAACCTGAAGGATGAGAAGAAATTGAAGGAAAGAAGGGAGGGAGGAGGAAGAAAGGTCCCAAATAGAAAGGATAGTCAGGTGCAAAGGGCTTGAGGCTTGTTTTCAGTTTGGAAGCTGAACAAAGGACAAAGTGTTCTGGTGTCCTTTGCAGACTCAGCCTCGCTGGCACTAAAACAGATTTCACACCTAAGTTTCCTCTGGGCCTTGATGGAAGCCATTTGTCTGCTTTCACATCCCTATCACTGATCAAGGCCCCTAATAAAAACCCTTGTGTGTGTGTGGCAGGGGAGGTGAGAAGTGTGTGAAAGGCTCAGGTGGCTGCCTTCACACAGGGCTGCGGGTTGGGCAGGCAATGAAACCAGTTATTCTTTGGCCCCTCCCATATTCCCCTTGCTCCAGCCTTTCTACTGAATCCAGGAATCCCCATTGCATGGTTAACAACGCTCTGTTTTACTCTCTATAGAACTCATCCTCTGCTTCCTTACCTTAACTCTATTCTAGGGTTGTGATGTTAATTCTCCTGGTCCCAGGATTGAAGAGCAAAGCAAGAAAGAAGGGACCAAATTTTTCCAACTCCCTAATGCAGATTTAGAACCATTAACTCTCTGCCTTTGTGAAAAAAAATTCTTCCTCAAGAGTTTATGCCCTTCAAAGCTGCCTCTTGAGATCTGGCCCCAGCAACCAATCTGACCCAATTCACTATACCTTTGCTCTGCATATTTGGGCTACACGAGCATTCTTGCTCTTCTTCTGACCCACAAGCATGTTGCAAGCTTAGGGCTTTTCATCTTGCTGTTCCTGTAAGCCTGGAAGGCTCTTCTAGAACTTGTTATAGCCAGTTCCTTCTCATCATTCAGGTATCTGGCTCAAACGTCAGTTCGGAGAGGCCTCGTTTGACACCCTTCTCTAAAACAGCACCACCTGTCCCATTACTCAGCTTTATTTTCTCCATAGCATTTACTACTATGTGAAATTATCTACTTGACTGTTTTCCGTCCTAGAACGTAAGCACTGGGAATGATGAGATATCATGTCTTCATCTCTCAACAGCACAGAGAACAATGCTTGGCAAACAATTGGTGCTAAGTAAATATTGGCAATAAATGAATGAATGAATACATTTTTTAAATGAAAGAGAGGCTCTAACCTTTAAAGTCTAAACGTGTGGTCAGTGAGTACAACCCTTCAGTATGTAAAAGTAGAAGTCCAGAGAGAAATCTTTGGGGGCTTCCATTTACTATATCAGAGCCATAGACCAAGGACCATGAGTAAGGACTTCAGAAGAATCTGGAAGGTTTGTTTATTATTTACCAAGCTCCTGCTATGTGCCAAGTGCTGTACTCAGAAAGGGGTAAACGATGAGCAGAAAGAGTCATGGTCTCTGCCTTTGAGAATTTGCAGTTTAGTCTTTTCTGAGTTCCCTTGGATTTGTAGTAAACAGTGATGTGCTGGAGCCTGCTTTTAGCTGCCTGTAAGACCCTATTGTTAAATTTTCAGGAATTTTGCAAGCCAGTTCTTAAATACTACCATGATTAAAAACCAAATTGTATAAACTTACAAGTAAATTAAACACAAAGATAATATACAGTCAAAACTTATCATTGCCTAATTATTTTACTATATCTTATTATTACTGTATTTATACTCTTGAGGTTATGTTAACTGTATCTGGATGGTGGAAATATTATGAGCACCTTTTCCCAATTCCATGTTCAGTGACATCACAATGGTAGGTTGAAATCAACTGTGGGGGAGTATTTACACCACGGAAATTGGCCAACACCATAATCAGGTCTTACCTACTCACCCCCAACACACACAGACAACAACCTCTCAAGGGATGGAACATGTGTTGACAGCCACTGAATTAGAGGCAGAATCTCTAGGTCCTCCTATAAAGGAAGAAAAAAAGCAGAACAAGCTGGTTTGAACCTGAGGAAGGGTCCTAGAACTATGCTATAACAGAGTACAAGTTTTAAAGTAAATTTCTAAAACTTCACTCATTCTTTTATGATTTTTCTAACTTTAGAATATTATCTTTAATAGCTTTATTTTAAAAATAAATGCCTATTTTGAAAATAAAAGTGGACCACATTTGAACTTTGGGGTTTTTTAAATGAATTATAAAATATTTCAGACATATAGTTATAAAATAATTTGAATTTTAAATGATAATAGTAACAATCTCCTATTCACTCCCCTGTTGCACAATAATGTGGAACTAGTAATTTACCTCTGACTAAACTATAGGTAGTGGAAAATCACTGAAAGTGACATGCAGGATTAATGCAGAAAGGTCCCCACAGTGGGTGCTCAAGAAACAAAAGGTTTTTGCAGTGGTCCAGGAGCGCCTGAGAGGATCTGTGTCAGTATCAAGTTCAGAAAACAAAGGGAAAAAAATGGATATAGTGATGGACAAGAAGAAAGTACCAAGATTCTGTACTTTCAAGGATCTGAACAAGTGTGACAGTATCAGTGACTCTGAATCCCTGACCATACCCCTACTGCTCCCATAGCCCCCCACTCTGGAGAACTTGTTAAAACTTAGGTTGCTGGTACCCCACCCCGAGAGTTACTGAGTCAGTAAATTTTGGGGTATGGCCTAATAATTTGCATTTCTGACAAGTATGCAAATGTTGACGCTGCTGGTCTGGGACCACTCTTTCCGGATTAATGCCTTACGTTAATACTCTGCTTATTTTGCTAAGGCTTCAGAGACATCTCTTTGTTAAACCAGCAGGGGGAGACAGGTATAAAATTTATCTTCTAAAAATAAACTGCCTTATCATAGGAAAGAAAGCTCTATGGGAGTTATGATGTTGCAATGGAGACTTCTGAAATATTTTGGAGAGCAGGATGTAAACGGGCATCAGGTGAAATAATTTTCGGGTGTTTATATAAAAATTTATTTTGGTAGGACTAACGTCCGGACTCCTGCAAGCCATAGTGTCATGGTTAAGAACTTGGAATCTGGAGTCACACAGCTCTGCCACTTACAAGCTATGTGATTTGGGGAAAATTACTTACCTTCTCTGATCCCGTTTCCTCGTCTTTAAAATTGTCCGTACTTTATGGAATTGTTAAGCGGGCTAAAAGTTCTTAGAACTTTAGTTGGTCGTTATTAGTAGTATTAATAAACTCTTAGTAACTTTCAGCTCTTTAGTCTCCCTAAAATTTACAAATAGTCCAGATATGTTGCTACATTTGGTTTTTAATAACCAGTGCTCCCGTTATTTAGGTAAAGAATTGAAACTGTCTAGAATGTAATTGCTTTGTAATTCCTAACTTCCCCATCTAAAATACCTAAGATAGGTGGGGTTTTATTCTAATCTATATTTGATCTCCCAGGCTTCGACGTCCAAAGGTGGGGTAAGCGTGTTTTCTGGACCTTGAGCTTTGAGATGGAACAGAGATGGATGCCGGCTTGGTCTTGGCAAGGCACTCAGGTGAGGTGGGGCCAGACCAGGCGCAGCCCAGCTAGACCTTCCGTAGAGCTCGCATCTGCTGGGCGTGCATTCATGTAAAGAGAGTCGCGATCAGCGAGCCTGTGTGTCGGTTCGCGTGTTCCGCCAAGCTCGCGAACTTCGCCGGGGTCGAAGCTTCCCGCGAAAGGACACACCCGTCCGTGACCGCGCTCTTATTGGCCGGGCCCGGACATCTGCCTTATGGCGTCAGCTGCAGGGGCTCGTCTCGGGCGGGAGAGCCCGGGCCAGGGCGGGGTGACGTCAGCGAAGGCGTGCCCTGGCCTCCAGGAGCAGTGGGCGGGGCCTGCGGGAAGGTGTGCAGGGGGCTGGATGGGGGCGCGGGCGGCACGGCCTGGGCGGGGCCGGGGCGGTGACGTCACGGGGCGGTGCAGCCCGGCTGGCGCGCGGGTAGGTAAAAGCGGCAGGCGGCGGCGCTCACTTAAGGCGGCGAGCCGCACAGAGCAGCCTCTAGGTCGGCGACGTGCAGCGCTGCTCATCATGTCCCTGGGGAGCAGCCTCTCGCGTCTCCTCCGGACGCAAGTGCATTCCGTCCTGAAGAAGGCTGTCCACTCCGTGGCTGTGATCGGAGCCCCGTTCTCAGGGGGACAGGTGAGAACTGAGACCTGGCGCTGTGGGGCAGAATCCCAGCCCCTTAGAACCTGGAGAAAGCGGGGGGTGGGGTGGTAGGGAGGGTGAGAAAAAGAGAGGGGACGAACTGGTAGGTTCCCGCCATTGGGCACCGGGAGAGCACATGGGATTTTCTCCAATAGAAGATGGGGAAGGAGGGAGGGGATGGAGGGCACCCTGTTTGCGATGCGGGCTGGCTCAACGGGCTGGCAGGTTTCCGCGGACTCCCCCGGAGGAGCGAGAAAGTGGTGGGTCCCAGTCGGGGTGATGGAGGAGAGGGAGGGATGGAGAGGATTCCATGGAGCGACTCGAGGAGGAGAAACCGGCCAGAATCCCCCGAGGAAAACTGAGTGAGAAGAGGTTGAAGAGAACGACGGAGGATTTAAGGCTTCAGGGTGCGTTCTTGGAGCATTAACTGGGAAGGAAATTGGCGCTGGCCTCTCTAGCGGTGGGAGGACGGGAGGGGCTGTTTTGTTCTCACTTCACTGAAAGAAACCTGCAGTGGAGGAGAGCTCGCTGATCGACAAGCCCTTGCTCGGCCCGCTACACCCCCACCCCCCCAATCATCAGACCCTCACCTGGCTCAGCCCCTTCCCGGGTCTTGGCCTCCGCTTGCCCTTCCTACAAGGAGGGGTTTGGAAGATTGATTTAATTCCAGCGATGGTTGTTTTCCCCTCCTTCCCCGCAAGTGTTTGAAATGAGCAGACCTCAGGTGAAAAAAGGAAGGCCTGATGCTGTCAGAGGTTTTCAGAGGGATCTATTGGGAACTGAGTATAGCAGATTTCTGTATTTTTGTGAACAATAGTGGTCTTATTTTCAATCATCTTCCCTCACATCGCACTGCAATTGATGTGACAGAAGAGAAAAGGAGTGGAACATGGTCCCGCTGCTGTAAGAGAAGCTGGCTTGATGAAAAGGCTCTCCAATTTGGGTAAGTGGCTGGTTTTTAGATGTCTGAGCAGGGCTCTTAACAGACCAGTTGAGAGTCTTGTCTCTGACCGCCAGCATCAGCTGTGTACTTGGGAAGTATCTCCCATCCTCCCTTGGATTCCATCTGCAGCTGAAGATCTATTGAGGAGTCTTCAGGCAAAGTCTTGTTGCAGTAAAGAGACTAAGGGTGTTGGGCCAGCCCCGGTGGCCTAGTGGTTAAGTTCAGTGCGCTCTGCTTCAGTGGCCCACTCATGTGTCAGTGGTCATGCTGTGGCAGCAGCTCACATACAAAAAGAGGAAGCTTGGCAATGGATGTTAGCTCAGGGTGAATCTTCCTCAGCAAAAAAAATAAAAGAGTAAGGGTGTGGAAGGCAAGGAGGTAGAGTGAGGCATAGCCTGGAACAAGCTATGACTACAAAGTGGTGCTAAGAATGCTAATTCCTGCTAGTGCTAATTGCACTTTCCCCCTAAAATTCTGGCTTTCCTATCTTAATCATGAGCTGCTTATGATTCATCAGTCTAGCCAGTTTCCTCTCTTTAAATCATTCATTTCCTCCCTACGGTTAATAGCATTATATTACTGTAAGTAGAGCCTTAGATCAGTATTTTTCAAACTTCCCTGATTATGAAAATCACTTGGGTTACTTGTTAAAAATCCAGATTCCCAGGCTCCTCCATGGAAGAGTCTGGTTTGTTGGTGCTGAGGTGGGACCCAGACACGCGCATTTTCACAAGCACCACAGATAATCAGAAGTCAAGTTGCAGTCTGATAATTAGGTTAGTACTTTTACCTTACAGTCAGAAGTAAATCTGACCCAGAGATAAATGCCATTTATGTAGTAATGGAGAGCCCTTCTTTTAGTAACAGGGCACCAAATTCCAGTACCTTTATGGTAGGAAGGTTATTCCTTCTATCTAACCTAAATGTTTCTAGCTGCTGTTGAAGGCCATTTCCTCCGTAATAGGACTATTCACATATCCTTCTGGAGCTTTAAGTGCAAAAGGCATGGCTGCAGGGAGCTGTAGATTCTGGAGATAGTAACCAAGAATCTAGGTGAACTACAAACCTCCCCATTCTTGCTTTGAAACCTCCTCTGCTGATCATTGAGCGGTTCCAGAGGTGTGCGCTCTCCTTCCAAAGCACAGAGGAATGACGAAGTCACCGAAATCACCTTGAATTGAGGTGTCTTTCATGCGCCTCTGGCTACAATATGGATATGGTGTCTTGGGTTGAATACTCAAAACTCTTCCCTGTTAAATAATTGCAGTTCCTTCTTGAATAGAGTCTCTTTCCTAATCATTTTAATAATTCTTCAAGTTCACCACCAAAGATGAAAGATAAGATTTAATCTTAATGTGTCACAAGTTACCTAATGGGAGGAGGTTTTTATTCCCGATTATAAAGGAGGATATTGTTCCTTTAAATCAGCTGTACGCATTCTGCCTTTTTAAAAGCATCATTTTACAGTCAAGACAACAATCTTGGATAATCATTATTTTTTCATCCTGGATAAACCTCTTTGGCCCGTCTGGAGAATTGGGCCTGGCGTCGCTCAAATTGCCTGCTCATTGCTCAATTCTGTTTTAAGAGACTCCCGACAAGAGCAAGATTTAGCCTCTCACACAGAAGACATTTATCACATCCAGCTGAGGCTGCTGAATGCGGGGGAGGGCACATGAGTAGCAGCTTCTTTACTCCTGCTTTGTAGACCTCCTTTCCTGTCACAGCTCCTGGTATTTTTCCACTCCAACCTGCAGAAGCTGTTCTCCCTTTGATACTAGTCCTTCTAATACTTGCTCCGTAAACTCTCCATCTAACATGATGGTGAAGCTTTAGTTGACTTGGTCTTCCCTTTCATTTTTTTCAAATACTTTTTGTTTTATAATTTACATCCCCACCCTGTAACCGATTAGTAGCCCACTATTGCCAGCAGTCTGAAATAGAATCTCATTGCATATTAATAAGAATGTGGCACGCAGCAGATTTCCATCATGTGGTTTTGGCTCGTCTCCAGGAATATGCTGGAGATGAGTACCAAGAGAGGTTTCAATTGCTCTGTTCTGAAAGGTACCAAGATAAGTTCTTTGAGCCCTTTTGAATAAGCAGCATGGGTCAAATTGCAAGGAAGAGAAGACCCATGGAAAGGTAACTTGCACAAATCCCTTTGTCCTTGCCTTCTGCTCTGATGTCACAGGCTGTCGATGTTGCCATGGCATCAGTTAAACTTCCTGTTTTCTTGAATCTATTTGACTTAGTGTCTGGGCTTGTTTTTCCCTTTCCTTGGGTTTAGTAAGGACATTCATGGTTCCTCTCTCAGGTAACTAGTTAATTTTAGTATGTAAAGAGAGCCTGTGAGAAATGAAGAGACAATTGCTGTGGCAAGGCTTAGACGCCATGACTGTGCTCCTGATTCTAATTAGCTCTGATCGTCCTGGTAATTTGCCCTTTTTTCTTCAGAAGTAGAATGAATGTTCTGTAGGGAAAGATAGCTGTAAACTGAGAGTAACAGTTTGAGGTCCTTATCATTGTAATTATGGTAATTTGACCCAGCTCTGATACTGAAAAGGGGTGACAGCCACTGGAACAACAGTCTAAATTTAACATGCCCGTGTGACCAGGCCCGTGTGACCTGGAGTTCAGGAAGCCAATTGGGAGTTATTCTGGTTCCTCTCAACTAGGCTAGGGACGTTTACTCTTCCTGTTCCATTTAGTGCTCCATCGGAGCAGAACTGGAATCTCTTTGGTTGAGACTGAAGAATCTGGTCTGCTTCAGCAAAAGAACTGCTAGAGGGCCTGAGATAGTTTAAGCATGAGGATCTGAGATGTGAGAGCTGTTCATTTGGAACAGATCAATATGTGAGTTCACAGATTTGTATTTGCTTTCAGTGGTTGGTAGAGAATGTTAGCAATCACGAGTTTAGTTGTATGATAGTGATGCTTCAGCCTGGCTTCCATCCTACCTTGGGCAACCTACTCATTTGTCAACCTTTATTTTGCCAGACTTCTCTATTGCACAACTGACCACTTCCTTCCTGAAATATTCTGTAGCCAAGATTCCGCTCTCTGCTATGTCTCCTCTCTCCGTTCACTGGTCCTTCCTGGACTCCTTTGTGGGATCCTCCTCTTCTTCCCAACCCTCAAATGTTGATGTCCCCAGGGTTCCATCCCTGGCATTTTCTCACTGTGGATGCCCCAGGTGACCAATCCCATCCACTCCTACCCTACTCTTATAACTCGGCTCCAACTCGGACCTTCATCTAGAATGCCATGCCTGTTCCTCCAACTTGGTTCTAAGTAGCCTCATCTCATTCTCACAGGTGTCTCAAACTCAATGTTCAAAACAAAATTCATCATCTTCTCCCTCAAATCTGCTTCTCCTGCTGGGTTCCCAGTGTCTGTTTTACACTATCACTCATTATCTGGTTACTCCAAGAGCACCACAGTTCTTTCTTCCTTCCCTCCCTTTTGTCCCGTACATCTGTTGATCACAAAGTCTTGTTGATTTTCTCCCCTAAATGATTAGAGTCCTTCTCCACAATGGTACTGCTCTCGTTCTGTCCTTCTCACACGTGGCTATAGCTTTCCAGTCGTATTTCTTGTCCCATTTCTGCCTTCCTCAGTTCATGTTCTTCACTGCCACCAGAGTGATCTTTCTAAGACTGTATTTCTTCTTTGCTTAAAGTCATTCCATGGCTTGCTTTTACGTGCATCCATGCTTCTCAGCCTTGTCATTCATACACCATCTTTGCTAATTTGCTGTATTATTTATTTTGGTATTTTTCTCTAAATTGGCTTTAAAGCTTCATACTTTGAAAACATACCCTGCCTCTACAATACATAATGAAATCTCAGGGTTGTGCTAGATACATTTTTCTAATACATTTTCATTTTAGTAGTTTTACATTTTGGTATTTGTCCTTCAACTTCTAGCGGTATGTGTTGCACACTTAACAGCCAATAGGTTATGTCCTCCGTAATTTGACTTGCGTCTACCTCTGTAGACTTATCTCCACCCACATTCCACCTCATTTTCGTTGCAGCTAGGGTTGTAGGTGCTTGACCTAGGTTCCACCAGCTGAAGCCCCCTTCTTTTTCTTTTTTTTTTTAAAGATTGGCACCTGGGCTAACAACTGTTGCCAATCTTCTTTTTTTTCTGCTGCTTTTTCTCCCCAAATCCCCCCAGTACCTAGTTGTATATTTTAGTTGTGGGTCTTTCTGGTTGTGGCATGTGGGATGCCGCCTCAGCATGGCCTGATGAGTGGTGCCATGTCCGCGCCCAGGATCCAAACCAGTGAAATCCCGGGCCCCTGAAGCGGAGTGTGTGAACTTAACCACTCAGCCACGGGGCTGGGTCCCAAAGCACTCTTCCTAAACTTTGATTTGAAATTCAAGAAGAAGGGGCAGCAGAAGTCATTCTATGATCGGTAGTGGTGGCAGCACTTCTAGCAGTAGCTTCTGTCTGGTGTCAGTGGGGTTATCCATGTAGACCACAGTGCCTTTGCCCAGTAGTGGAGACGACAGCAGCAATAGTATCCTCACTGGACCATCCTGCAGTGTGACTTTTGGGGCCATTATTCCTGGTGATGTGGTCTTTAAACCAGATTTTGGCCCTTTTAAAGATTCTGGGAATTACCCAAATTGAACAAATTGCTTTTCTGCTGAAATTAGCAGCAATAGGTTTCTGTTGCTTGCAGCTTAAAGATCCTGACTGATAAATCAGTTTGTAAATTCCAGTGAGCAATAAATTGTCACGTGGACTGGAATACTCAAAGCCCTCTCTCCCCAGGCCTTTGATAATAAATTCTTGTTCTTTTGTTTGTTTTTTTCTCTAGTACTTGACACAATCTTCTCGTAAGTTAATAAGACTCATTAGGTTGGTGTCTTTGGCCTTCAGTTAATTTAGGACTATGTTTTAGTCCCTTGGGATTTTACCTACTCCCTGTTCTCTTGGTGCTTTGATTTTGAACCATCATGTTCCTTATTGTGACTTCTGAAAATAGCAGCCTAAAGTTTAATTGACGATATCTTCAAGTTCTGGGCGTACCTGACAGTAGTAAACAGACCTACCTTAATGTGTTACTGTGACTTAAAAATCATTCTCAGTGTTCTATATCTTGTGTGGTGGCAGTTATAGGAGTGTATGTATTTGCCAAACTCATTGAACTTAAAATGTGAATTAATATAAAGTATGCATCAAAGCTGTTTAAACATCATTTTCAGGTTTATTTTTCTTAGGAGCAGCTTTTTTTTTAAAGATTGATAACAGATGTTAGCTCAGGTGCCAATCTTTTTTTTTTTTCTTCTCCCCAAAGCCCTCCGGTACATAGTTGTATATTCTTGTTGTAGGTCCTTCTAGTTGTGCTATATGGGATGCCGCCTCAGCATAGCTTGATGAGTGGTGCTAGATCCACGCCTACGATCTGAACCGGCAAAACCCAGGGCCGCTGAAGCTGGAACATGCAAACTTAACCACTCGGCCACGGGATTGGCCCTTTAGGAGCAGCTTTTCGTCACTAAAAACTATAACAAGTTCATTCATTCACTAATTTGTGTATTCAAAAATTTGAGCACTACTAAGTTTTAGGTACTGAGAATACAATAGTGAACAAAATGGAAATCCCTGTTATCAGGGAACTCTCATTGTAATGAGGGGTGGTTGGAAACAGACATAAGACATACAGCATATCAGATGGTAATGAATGTGACTGGGGATAGGGTAAGCATTGCATATGTAGATAGGCAGGCTGTCGGGTGAACAGACCTCCAGGAGATGAGGAAAGGGACCATGTGCATGTCTGAGAAGAGCATTTCAGGCAGAGGGAATAGTAAGTGCAAAGACCCTGAGATAGAAGAGTGCCTGGAATGTTCAGGAGCCAAAATGCTGTTACTGAGCTCTAGCCTGTGGTTGCCATGTGGGAAAGGGAGGGCCTTCTCTTCACATGTCCAGTTTTTCAAGAAAAGCCAGAAATCTGGATTTTTATGGGAGATTTGAGTTGTTTTAAGAAAATTGTGATATATCCATACAATGTAATATTATTGAGCCATAAGAAGGAATGGATTGCTAATTCATGCTACAACATGGATTAACCTTGAAAGCATTCACAGAGAGCTGCATGCTGAAGGACTCCATTTACAGTCACGCACTGGTTAATGATGGGGATATGTTCTGAGAAATGTGTTGTTAGGCGATTTCCTCATTGTGCGATCATCATAGAGTGTACTTACACAAACCTGGATGGTATAGCCTATAACACACTTAGGCTATATGGTACTAATCTTATGGGACTACCACTGTATATGCAGTCCATCATTGAGCGAAACCTCGTTATGCAGGACATGACTGTATATGAAATGTCCAGAACAGGCAAATCCATAGAGGTGGAAAGTACATTAGTGGTTCCCAGGGTTTGGGGGGAATGGGGAATGACTGCTAATGGATACTGGTTTCTTTTTGGTGTGTGGTGAAGCTGTTCTGGAATTAGTAATTTGCTAATGCCTTAGCAAAAGCATACATCACAGCGGTTAAGTTCGCACGTTCCACTTCATGGCGGCCCAGGGTTCACTGGTTCAGATCTTGGGTTGCGGACATGGCACCGATTGGCACACCATGCAGTGGTTGGCATCCCACATATAAAGTAGAGCAAGATGGGCACGGATGTTAGCTCAGGGCCAATCTTCCTCAGCAAAACAGGAGGATTGGCAGCAGATGTTAGCTCAGGGCTAATCTTCCTCAAAAATAAATAAATAAATAAATAAAAAGCATACATCACTGATGATAACCCTGAATATAGACAAATGTAGTAGAGATATTGTTGAGATTTGGCAAACTTCAATATAACCATATCTCTCCTGCTTATAAAGGCAGCAAAGAATTTAACTTATATCTTTCATTTCAGAGTTGTTTGATATCTAACATTTACCATGTTCTAGACACTGTGTGCTAGGCTGTTGCTATTATGTCATTCTTAATCTGTTAAAAGCAAATTATGACACCCATTAGGATGACTAACATCAAAAAAATCCAGAAAATAAGTGTTGGCGAGGATTGGAAATATTGGAACCCTTGTGTATTGTTGGCAGGGATTTAAAATGATATAGGCGCTGTGGAAGATGGCCTGGCAGTTCCTCAAAAAATCAAAAATAGAGTTAACATATAATCCAGCAATTCTACTCCAGGTATATATCCAAAAGAATTGAAAGTAGGGTCTTGAAGAGATATTTGTACAGCCATGTTCATAGCAGAATTATCAACAATAGCCAAGTGTCCATTGATGGATGAATGGATAACAAAATGTGGCACATACATATAATGGAATATTAGCCTCAAAAAGGAAGGAAATTCTGACATATGCTATAATATGGGTGAACCTTGAGAACGCTATGCTAGGTGAAATAAGCCAGTTACAAAAAGACAAGTACTGTATGATTCCACTTATGAGGTACCTAGGGTAGTCAAATTCATAGAGGCAGAAAGTAGAAAGGTGCTTGCCAAGGGACTAGGGGAAGGGGAAGTGGAAAGAGATTGTTTAATGGGTACAGACTTTCAGCTTTGCAAGATGAAAAGAGTTCTGGAGATGGATGGTGGTGCTGGTTACACAATAATGTGAATGTATTTAATACCACTTAAAAATGGTTAAGATTATTTTTATGTGTATTTTACCACAATTTAAAATAAAAAAAAGAATAATTTAGAATATGTTTTAAGAACAAGATCACTTGAGGTTGTAGCTTCTTCTCCTACGGACATAACAATACCATATACTTGAAAAATTCTTTTCAGCTTGTTATTTAGTACATTGTTTTGATCAGTAAATAAAAGCTGAGAATGGAAAACAAGTATGGCCTAAAGACCTTAAGCTTTCCCAAGGTCATACAGTCGGCAGTAGAAGTGGTTGACACCTCATTTCTTGCTATATACACCCTGACCCCTCAATTGGTGCTGTCAGCTGCCTTCTCAGCTATTATCCAGGTTGAAAGAAATTCAGAGTTGCACCATCACAAATGTATGGTCTCCAACTTCTGAAAACCCAGTTCCTAGCGTATCCCTTCTCACATCTCCCATGACAGCTATTTCAAATCTGTACCCATACTCCAGGCCCTGTTCCAACTCAAGTATGAACTCCCTTAACTTAAGCCCTTCTCCTCATCATCCCTCAATTAGTTGTACTCGCAAAGATTCTTTTACACTCTCCTCCAGAGGATGAGGGATCCAGTCCTCCCTGTGCAGTAGTCCCCCCTTATCTGCAGGGGGTACATTCCAAGACCCCCAGTGGATGCCTGACACAGTGGATAGTACCAAACCCTATGTATACTATGTTTTTTCCTATATATATATATATATATACCTATGATAAAGCTTAATTTATAAATTAGGCACAGTATGAGAAGCAACCGTAACTAATAAAATAATAGAATAATTATAACAATATACTATAAGACTATACTAATAACCAAGAGGGTTACTAAGTGACTAACAGGTGGGCGGTGTATATAGTGTGGATACACTGGACAAGGGGATGATTCATTTCCCCAGTGAGACAGAGCAGGACGGCCCAACATTTCATCACGATACTCAGAACTATGCACAGGTTAAAACTTATGAATTGTTTATCTCTGGAATTTGCCATTTAATATTTTCAGACCACATTTGACCTCGAGTAACTGAAACTGCAGACAGAAAGTGAAACCATGGATAAGGAGGGACTTATATTAGGTAGGTACGATTGCACTTGATAAGAGCCCAAAATAACAGCGGTTTAAGAAAAATAGTTTATTTCACTCTCCAGTAAACAGAGTCTAGAGAGAAGTACAGAGCTGATTTGGTGGCTGTGTTCTTTGAAGTTCAGACCTAGATTCTTCTCTTGCTGAATGATCAGCAAGGCCTCTGTCTAATGGTCCCAGATTTCTGGCAGCAGGATGGAAGAATGAACGAAGCAGGCAAAGGGAGAGCTTATGCTTGCCTTTGAGGAAAGTTCCCAGAAGTTGCTGCAGGATGCTTCTGATCATCCCGTTGGCTCCAGCAGGTCACATGGCCATAGTTACAAGGGAAAATGGTGATTTTAGTCTCTATTCTAAGAGGTCATGCTCCCAGCTAGTAATCCTGTCTCTGCAGAAGAAGAGAATTGGACCAGTAATGCTCAGCCACGCCACCTCCCTGTGCTCTAAACCCCATCCCCTCTGCCATCTGAGGGTCCTTGTTCCAGCAGTTACCCCTTGTCTCCCCTTGTTTCTCAACTTCTTTCTACTAACCTGTCCCTTTAGTAATTAAGTGTGCAAATCTTACCCACTTGCCATCCCCTTTGGCCTTCTGTAGCTTTCTAGCTGTTGTCCAATTACTTTGTTTCTCTCAGAGCCACCATCCTGGCTTCCCCATCACCCTTTCACACTTAAGCTTGCTATAATCTGGTGTCCTAGGCCATCCTTGTAGTGAAACTGGTTTTGCTTAGGTCTCCAACCTCCTACTTTCTAATGCAGTGGACGCTGCAACATTCGTGCTGTTTGACACTATTAACCATTCCTTCCATGTTGAAACTGACTCTTCAGGTTCCTTTACTTGATCTTCTGCTGCCTACTCTTTACATGTCGGTGTTCCTCAGAGTTCTGTCCTGGATCCTCCTGCTTTATGCGGTCTTGGTTGGCAGTTTGTCCATTTCCATGGCTTTCCGGTCACCTGTATGCTGACACCTGCAAAACTTTATCCCTAACACTTCCCCTCCCAGCTCCAAACCTGTATACCAGCTGGCTTCCATGTATCTTCTCTTTTCAACTTTTTCTTATGGCAGTGTTCAAACATCACAGAAGGAGAGAAGGTAACGATGAATTTGATATGCCTATCACCCAGCATCAGTCATTGGTATATGGCTTTTCACCCCACCCCCATACTCTTAAAGCAAATCACAGACATCATATCTGCAAACATCTGCAAATATTTCATATGTCTCAAAATACAAGAATTCTTTAAAACTTAACTACAAATCATTATCACACCTAAAATAAGTTAATATCAAATACCCAGTGTTGGGGAAATGTCATAAGTAAAAAAAAAATCTCCCAACTGAGAGAACCTCTCCACAAAGGTAGTAGAGAGGAAACAGTTTATTATTGAATAAGCATTATATCAGGCAATCTGTTAAGAGATTGCAAAGATAAAGAAATCTCTCGTTTATATAGCCAAGCAAGTGCAACCCATTATATTTTTTTAAGATAAATAACTAGTCCTCCAGTAAGAAGAATTAACAGTACTTTTTGTCACATAGAGCTTATCCTAACTTTATCATGGAAATGGAAGTGCCCCCTGTATTAGTTGATTGGCGTTATCTGGAGGGAAACAGACTTCTCCTATCTTAACACAGGAGGTAGCTTTGCAAATTGGAGCAAGATGCCCCCAACCCGTGTGCACAGATGTTACCCTTCCCCCGGCCTCCCCTGCCCCTGGAATGAGGAGGAGGGGCCCTAGATGTTTGCATTTCAAAAAGGTGGTTCCCAGGTCCCTAAGGAAACCTTCCTGGGTTGTGAGACTGGCAGGAAGCTTATTTTGTCATTATAAAAGTTTACAGAAGTTCGAAAAGGACAGAGAGATTCTGAAACAAAAGGCAGGGGAGAAGTCTTTTCCCTTATTTTCAACAGGGGTAATTAAGTCTTTTCAATTTTATCTGGCCTTACACCAGTGAGTGTTCACATTGCTAGCGACTTACACTTTCTGTCTGTTTTTACAGTTTGAGATTGCCGTCGTGACTTACACTTTATTTTTTACAGTTTGTTCGAGTTGGGATTCTTTCTGTCTGCAATAAGGTCTATATTGATTGATATCTCAAGTCCTTTATAGGTCTCTCTGATGCAGGCTTGGTGAGCTGAGGAGTTGAAAGATTTCTTGGACTCTCAATGTCTGGCAGTGGTGCTCTTTTATTTAGAGAATAGTATGGAATAGCATGGGGACAGGACCCATGGGCAGTAAAGAGCTGCTGCTCAGGAACAGGACCCATGAGCAGTCAGAGCTGCTGCAAACATGGGTTGAGGGTAGGGCTAAATTTAAGGCATAGGTATGTGAGTTATCTCTTTACAAGACAAAGGAAAGAGTATGTAAAAAAGTCGTTAAAATGGTATCAGTGCAGGTGGGGTCTGGTTATTGGGTGGTCCTATAACTTTAGATAAGAATCAGACCAGGTTAAGTCAGGAGTCCTATGCTTCCTGGAGCATGTTGGAGGTGGGGGGAGTCAGCTACATGAGGTTACCAGACAAGCACAATAAACAATACTTAAGTCCTTGCCGTCCCCATTAAGAGTTTCTAGAGATAAGGTCATCCCCCCTTCCTCCTGGTGCAGAGAGGGAGACACCCCCACAGATGGAGACTTCCTTCACAAATGCAAATGTCTCTCATCAAAGTGCAAGCAAATTCCACTCCTCAGAGCCTCCTTCCCATCTGCAGTTTTTAAAAGTAACCAGCCCCAAATAATCCTCATCACCTCCTCTGTTTTTTCCTTCTTTCTTGCAGTTTATTTGTAGAAGAAACTAGGTAATTTGTCTGTAGAATCTCTGTCTGGATTTTGCAGATCGCATCCCCACTGGCATCCTATAACACGTTCTTTTGTTCTCTGTATTTCTTGTAAACTGGTTATTGGATCTAGATCCTGGTCAGATTCAGGTTCAGTTTTTTTTCCCCTGGCAATTCTTCACAGGTGGCAGTGTACACTTCCATCAGAAGTGATGTTATCAGTCATTGACTATTACCTAGAATTGACCCATTAACTTGTTTCCATGTATTTTCAACAGAATAGTCTCTAAGAGCCCAGAGCCACCATATCCAAAACTGAGCTCCTCTCCTCTCCACTCCCTTCCCGTGTCTTTCTCCCCTCTGGCTGTAGCAGAGCCAGCAAGCTGGAGGGCAGACTCTGTCTCTCTCCTCCACACCCCTTCTAAGTATTGCTGGAATCTGTTGGTCCTCTCCCACTGCCTTGTCTGGACAGCCCCCTGGAGAGCTGCTCTTCTCTAGGCCAGTCCATTTTCCACAGGCCACTGGAGCACTAAACTTAGATTGCGGATCTGATTTGTCACTTCCTGATTTGAAAACCTTAGTAGCTCCCTCCTGCGTTTCCAATTTGGACCCTGCCCCCTCCTCCTGCCTCCTCTCTCCACAGTCCTCCCTGATGAACCCTGGGCTCAGGAATTGTGAATTGTTCTGTAAGGCTGAAGGTATTATGTGCTGCTTCCGTTTGGTAAGGCTCTCCCCTTTCCTCTTAATCCTGGCTGAAACCTTCAAGATTCAGATACTGCCTCTTCCAGTAAGTCCTCCCTGCTCTTCCTGGGTCTGAGCCAGCACCTTCCTCTGTTCTGACCACACCCTGTGCAGAGCTGCATCACAGCAGTTAGCACTGCACGTTCCCTGCCAGTCTTCTCAGCAGGCTGTGAGCTCCTTGAAGGCAGCAGCTTACCTTATCTTTCTATCCCAAGGATTTAGCAGAGTGCCAGGCACACAGGAAGCACAGTCAACTTTTGTTGAAGGAATAAAAGGAGCAGAGCATCCTAGCTTTCTCTTGTAACTTCATTCATGTCGTGACCTGTGCCATTTTCCTAGATCACTATTTCTTTTCTCTAAAAATGATTTGTTCTTCAGAAGCCATCTGTTTTCCCAGATTTTTAAGAAAGTATGACTCAAAGAATAATGCCATATATCGAATTGTTTAACTCTTACAAGCTGTTTGGCTGCCAGTTGATGAATTTATTCAAGCTAAATGTTAGTAGGTGGTAATAGCCAGTACTGCCTGCCTTGTGAAACATTTTGAACCTGTTTTTGAACCAGGACCTGAATAGCTGATGATGACTGCTTCAAGCAAGGCCGACCTCTAGTTATTTCAGACAGATGGTGCATTACTCCTTTAGTATCCAAAATAGCACAGAGGCCCAGCACCTAAGGGATTATTGTGATCGGTTTAAATAATTTAATCGTTGAGTAAATGTACTTGTCACTCTCTATTAATGACCAAACTCTCTTGGTAGGGAGGGTGTATTGTTACAATAGGTGTGGTAATGCTCAGATTTGAAGAGAAGACTGAGAATCTTCCGGGCTCCCTCCCCCACCCCAAGAGGCCAGAACCACAGAATACGAACAAGAGCAGAAAACACCTTCAGTGCCACCCAAGAATTGAGTCACAGCAGGGCATGGCATTGTGGTTAGGGCTTTCAGAGAACTGGCATTCCAAGATTTCATTGGCCTCGCCTTTATACTCTTTTATAGGGAATGTAGAAAATTCGAGCTGTGTGTGGAAGCTGGACTCCAGGAGGCATTTCAGTGAGAAATCACTGGGCCGGTGTGTGTTTGCTGCTTCTCACCACAAACTGTTTTTGTCAAAATGTCATAGTCCTATTACAAACAGGTTTTGAGAAGTCTTAGGTTACACAACACCATGAGTTTCAAGGAAAAGAAAAAGGGCAGGGTGGGGAGAAAAACCACAAAGATACCTCATCCATTTGAACTAATGTGTAGTCCTTACCATGTGTAGGCTTTTCCTCATTACCTCATTTAATTCTCCTAACAACTATGTGAGGTACAACAAGCTTAGAAGCTAAACTTGGTTGGAGATCTTGACTCTCCTAGGAAGTGAGGGGCCAGAGGTCAGGGATTCTTTCCTTTGCACCTACAGTGGCACTTGACCCACTGCGGCCATCTTGTGGGCACTTGGCCCAGAGTGGTACGGAATTCAGTCTGTCTGCTTTGAGGTTCCTTGGGCACACTCCCCAGGATGCCAGCCCAGGGTCTGGGGCAGGGGCTATGCATCAGGACTCTTATCTGGCAAAGCTGTGGTCACTAGCCTGATGTGTCTCCCTCTGAATCCTTTCTGGAACAAAGTAGAGTGTCAAGAATTTAAAAAAGAAAAAAAAAAATCACACATTCTGAAGAGCAGAACTTTCTCCCCAGGGACTGTCGCGCTCTCTCTTCCTGTGGTCAGATATTGGAATAGCTTGAAGCTTTGTCAGCATGTTAATGATAGATCTTTTTTCAGAGAAGCTCAACTGTCTTGTTCAGAATGAGGGAGAATGGTTATGTTGCAGTGACTTATGAAGCCAGAGGAACCCTCCTACCTCCACCCATGCCTGTGCCGGAACCAGGCCGCTAGGGTGCAGTCAGCTGACAGCCTGTCTGAGAAAGTCTGAGCTGGCTCAGCATGATCTGGAGGTGCTTAGAGTGGGGTTCATTACTATGCCTATCTTCAGATGATGATACTCTCTGTTCTTGGGAAAGAAGGACAGGACAGATGTGGCTGAAGAAACAGCAAGAAACATAAATGGTGTTGCAAGTCATCTCAGTCACATGTCTTGAGCCAAATTTTCAAGTCTGTTTTGTATTTGGATTTTCTTACTCAAGGATCACATTCATGCAAAGGCATCTATTAATACCATGTATCATTTGAGCTTGAGGTTAACTGTGGTATGTTAGATGGACATGTCTGAAATGGCTGGCCTGGACGCCCAGGGTTACTTTCTGTCCTCGAGCCCCCTGTGCCACAACTCTTCCTGCCCGTCTTCCTCCGCCGTGGTCTTCACTGCCTCTACGGACACCTTCCTGTTGCGGAAGCAGCAGGACAATGGGCGGTGCGGGCAGATGTTGAGAGCACTGGTTGGAGCAGTTTTCTCAAGACTCTGAAGAAGTGAACTAGAACAGATATATGTACTTTGTGATAGGATTTCTTAATGCACCAAACTTACTTTGGAGACTGGTGGAAGGAAGCAAAGAGCTGGGGGCTGGCTAGGGGCACAGCGGTTAAGTTCGCTTGCTCCGTTTTGGCAGCTCAGGGTTCGCAGGTTCAGATCCAGGGTGTGGACATACGCACCACTCATCAAGCCATGCTGTGGCAGTGTCCCACATATAACACAGAGGAAGATGGGCACAGATGTTAACTCAGGGGCAATCTTTCTTAGCAAAAAGAGGAGGATTGGCAGCAGATGTTAGCTCAGGGCTAATCTTCCTTAAAAAAAAAAAAAAAAGCAAAGAGCTGATTTCTAGATACCTCAGCACAGATGGTTCTTGAGGTTATACAGCTTCTGGGAGTGAAATGCACTAAATAAAATTCAGACCTCTGCATTTTATTGGTGGTAACCAAATGAGTCCGTCTGAAATAACAGTCTCTTCAAAGGTGATTACCCAAATCACATTTTAAGCACAGGAGAAAAATTCGCTTACTTCAAATGGTCTGAATTAACTGTCTTTTCCTAGTTTAGACCTTCAGTAACACTGCAACTTTGTTTTCAATAAGCTGGTTGTCCACGTACAACTTCAAGGTTCTAAGAATTAGCAGGTCTATTTCTTTAAAAGACTGGGAATTCACTTTGCATGGGGCTAAATCTGCCATGTACAATATTTGAGTTTGTAACTTTATTTTTATTTTTATTTTTTTTGAGGAAGATTAGCGCTGAGCTGACATCTGATGCCAATCCTCCTCTTTTTGCTGAGGAAGACTGGCCCTGAGCTCACATCCTTGCCCATCTTCCTATACTTCATATGTGGGACGCCTACCACAGCATGGCTTGACAAGCGGTGCCATGTCCTCACGGGGGATCTGAACTGGTGAACCTGGGGCTGCTGAAGTGGAATGTGCCAATTTAACTGCTGCGCCACTGGGCCGGCCCCTGAGTCTGTAATTTCAAAAGCTGTTAGTATTAACATCCTCTCAGCACCAAATGAGATCTCAGAGTCTTTGTTTTTCTTCAGGTTTCACTGACTTGTTATTCCTGATGGACTGGAAACATTCCATTCTCTTCAGGGACAGTTTGAAACAACTGAACACAAATAGGCCCTTCGCTTTCCTAATCTATTATTCTGCCACTGGGTTACCTGTGGCTCAGTAGACTCTCCCATGTGTCAGCCCACTTGGAAACCCATCTCTCTCGACTTGCTGCGAGCCTTGGGAGAAGCCCGTCAGTGGTAGTCAGAGCAGTAGGGACAATGGGGTACCTTTATGCTATTGAAAAATGCCCGCTCACTCACAGGATGTCTTATCTGAGTCTCTCACCAAAGGGTGATTCAGGCTTTCTCTAAAAAGCTGGAGCTATGTAACTTTGCTGAATTTCTCCCTCCAGAGTATGTGGATAATGAGCAGAGGATGTGAGGATTAGCAGCTATCATCTGTAAAGCATCTAGCATGATGTGGTGTGTGGAGGAAGACAATTTTGTTTCTTTTCCTTCTTTCTTGTCACTGGCTTCTTTCAGGGATTCGCTAGTAATCAGGGCCCTGAAATAGAAGTGCTGTTTACAGATATTGCTAACGTCAGGTAGGGGTGTTTTGATATGCTGATGGAGTCAGGATAGGTTTATGAAGGCCAAAGGTAACACCTGGACCTAAAAGGTCAGGGTAGTATTCAGTGTATTTTTATTACCGGCACTGGGGGAAGAGGCAATGAGGCTGTGCCGGTATATACAGAGCTTTACTTTTTCCCGCTGCAAGTGAAAAAACGAGAGCCCTTTCAAATTCTAAATCTATTTGTCATGAGAGCTTCCTTGAAGTTTCAGGTTCATTTTCTCCTACAACACCTTGTTTTTTTTTTGTTTTTTTGAGGAAGATTAGCCCTGAGCTAACTGCTGCCAAAACTCCTCTTTTTGCTGAGGAAGACTGGCCCTGAGCTAACACCTGTGCCTATCTTCCTCTACTTTATATGTGAGATGCCTACCACAGCATGGCTTGACAAGCAGTGCCACATCCGCACCTGGGATCCGAACCAGCGAACCCTGGGTCGCCAAAGTGGAACGTGCACACTTAACCGCTGTGCCACCAGGCCAGCCCCTACAACGCCTTCTTAAAAGAGAAGAAAGAGCAGTAGTGAGACATTGTGTCATCTGACCTAGACTTGCAGATGAGTAGACCTGAAGCACAAAATGTGCGAGAAAGGGCCAGCTCCCTCAAGCATGGCAGGAAGCTCTTCCTTCCATCTTACAATATTTGCTCTTTTCACTATTACTCTAAGATCCTTTAAAAATTAGATTATTTCTTATGCCTTTTGAACTAAAAGAATTTGCCATAGCACTCTGATACAAGAACAGCTTCATTATTACTCAGTTCATCTTGCTCTTACGAAAAATGGACTTCCCATCAGCCTCCCCACTCCTCAGAAACCCTGGCCTGTGGGTTACAATTCATGTTCTCTACAACCTTATATTGCATTGCTCCAGTATGCAGACTTCTCATTTCCATTAAATTGCTCAACTGTTTCCAAACACGGCGTGTACATTTCTTCTTTCAGGCTCTTGTTCACTCTTTAGAAACCAATCCTAACCTCTGCTCCACTAGTCTTTTGGGTGCTACGACGCTATCGGTACAGTAGGCACTAGAAGAGAAGGCTCCTAGGAGGCTACATCAGGATGGCCTAGTACATGTGCTGATTCAGCTCTGTAATGAAGTAGAATAGTTAGGATTACCAATAGTTAGGATCAGCAACATGAGCTTTAGTATTTTGAGTCCTTAATCATGTAAAGATTATGGCAGTAGAATTTACAAGTACTCATTGTGGCAGAGATGGCTAGCTGTCCACGAGAATCCATTCTGATCCTCTTCTGGACGTAGGTTAGACCTGCATCTGCTGGCCTGTGCCATGTGAGCAGGAGCAATGCCTTCTACACCAGGGCCTTTAAAAGAGAGGTGTGTCTTCTCACTGCTTTCTTCCTTTCCCACTGCCTTGAACCTGAGGACACCTAACCTCAGCCACACAGATGGCAAAGCCCTAGGTGTGACAGAGCCACAAGCCAGAAGGAGCCCCATCTCTGAATCACTGCATGAAAGAAAGTCTCCCACTGACCTAGAATATCCACCCTGGATGTTAAATGAACAAGAAAGCAACTTACTATGTTGGAGTCATTGTTTTGAGGAGAGTGTGTTACAGCAGTTAGCCTACTCTAACTAGCAACCTTATTTAAAGGAATATTATGGATTATGTTTATGCATAAAGGTCTGCAAGGACAGTCAAGCCTGGGGAGTAGGATAGGGGACTTTCACCATTAGACACGTCCTTATCAATTTTACAAAAAATTGCTATTGCCAGTAAGGAAAGAGAAGAGCAACAACAAACGATAGCAAAACAGTGCTGGTACAAACTTGTTGTAGGAGTCATTCCTTGTCTACCCCAATCCTCACTGAATTTTCTTCCAGTCCTTTAGCACTCGTTGACCCTACTCCTTACCTGGCATTTATTGTGGAAATTAAAGAGCAGAGTGGGAGTCTGGGCCCACTCATGCAGTGCCTCTCAACATATTAATGATCCCTTCAGGGGGTCTGGCCCTCAGCTTTGTGGATGCAGGGACAGAAGTCTTGATGTGTGCAGAGCTTATCAGGCTTTCAGACCCAGAAACTCATGCTAACCATGATGTATAAACCAAAATGCTCATGCATAATTATGGTGAGCAAGTCCTGCCAGCATCCACTGTCAGGAAGCCCTCTTCCTGGTATGAGGGCAATTGGGAAACTAAGTGAATAACCAGATGGCTGTTTGGTGAGCAAGGAATCAGAGCAAATGGAGTTGGATAATCTTAGGAGAACCCACCATCTAGAATGTGAATTAATCTGGTGATCCACTCCACACATTTAATGACCAAAAGCCTTTTATGAAATTCACTCTCCTCCTTGGAGAGTGTTACTGTAAGACTGCCAAATTCTCGTTAGGTTCCTTTTGGGGCTTTCTGCAGCTTTCTCTGATAAGTAAATAATAGTGAGCCAGCTAGTGTTTTCCATCACACTATCTGAGTCTAAATCCTAGATTCCATGATTGGACTTGAGTGTTCTGCAAGTTCTGTCACTTATCCACTGGGTTGATCACTTTAACTCCCATGTATTTCTTACTGGTCATGTGAGGCTTAAATGAGTTAGTTTTCAGAAGTTAGTTAGTATTAAAATTATTTAAGTAGATTATAAACCTTTTCTCATTATACACCTAATATTATAAAACACTACACATGCCCTGGTGTCTTATACCTAGTAAGAACTAAATGGTTGATGTAGTTTAAGGAGATGCTGAGATAAACATGGATAAAGAAGTAGAAACATCCTTGGGGCCAGCCCTGTGGCCGAGTGGTTAAGTTCGTGCACTCCACTTCGGCAGCGCAGGGTTTCACCCGTTCAGATCCTGGGCGGGGACATGGCACCACTTGTCAAGCCGTGCTGAGGCGGTGTCCCACATGCCACAACTAGAAGGGCCCACAACTAAAAATACGCAACTATGTACCGGGGGGCTTTGGGAAAAAAAGGAAAAATAAAATCTTTCAAAAAAAAAAAAAGTAGAAACATCCAAGTGTAGACACTGCCATCAAAATCAAGATTGTTGCCAACAATGGAAAACCTGATATTGACTTGAAAGTTAAAGCTTCATTTCTTTTAAATCTAAAGAGTCCTCCCATATTTTGAGATTTGGTAAAAGTGCATAATGACTTTACTCATGGCTTTTTTCTTTTTTAAAAAAAGATTTTTATAGATGTTTTCTTTGATTATGTTTTCCTCTTGGTTCCCAGAGTCTTTGACCTACTATCATATTATTATTCTCTTCAATGCTTCCCCCTTTCTTCTTCTTTAGCTCTCCAGATCTTTGGTTCTGGGCCTTTTAAATGATTATTTTTTAAAATGCAATGACCAGAAGATACATACAGAATTCTAGCTGCAGACGCATCTTACCTTTAGTTGAGAATGGCATAAGGTTTTCTGTTTTGCTTCCAACATCCCTTTTGGTGTGGTGATCCCTAGGTTGGCCTTATGTTCCAGGTCATTGTTGGGCTTATGTTTCAGGCTGTCGCTTCTCATATTTACATTCTCTCAGTCTGGCTTTGGGTTGAGTTTGGATTCCAGAGGTAAAGCTCAAAACCGTACAACTGAAATCCAAGATGGGTCCATGCTGGTCTTTGTCCAAATCTTTCACACAAATCTCTGCGAATATATGTCTCTGCTGTGACCACGTCCCCCTCCCCCCAGTCTGAGAAGCAGAGCCTTAAGGATACAATCTATGGTAACACTCTGTTCTCTGATAGTTCAGATCCCTTCTTGATAGAGTTGGATTATTTAGTTATCACCCTAAATGTAGCATCCCACAAACTTATTGATATAAGTGGTTAAGATTGAAAGACTGGTACTTACTCTAAAGATAAAAATTACCGTGTAATGACTAGTGTCATAATTCGCTGGAATATGTGAAACCTAGGTGGGAAAATATTACAGGTCACTGTCAGAATACATCACTATTTTTTTAAGAAGTTTGTGCCTTTATTGGTCAGACAGGCTACTTGAGGGGGATGAAATGGGAGGAGTGGGTGGCTCCGATGCGGTGCTGGCCGAGCTTCATGGGCTTGTAGCTGATGGAGAACTCGCCCAGGTAGTGGCTGATCATCTCGGGCTTGATTTCGACCTGGGTGAAAATCTTGTGGCTGTAGATGCCCACCATCTTGGGCAGCACGAGCCTATGGGCAGGATGATCCTGTCTGGCAGCCGCGCAGTCACCACCTCTGGCTTTTCCGTGGGCGGTGCCTCCTGGTTGGCTCTGCGCAGGTGTCTGGGGTGCTGCGCAGCTGCGTCACCACGTCACTGCATCAGTGGTCGAGGTGCGCGCCCGTAGGTGAACGTGAGGATGGTCTGCTGCTGCTTTTGCTCCGCTGCCGCCATCTTGTCAGTTCTTGGGAAAGGACTCACGAGTTCTTAGAGTGTCAGAATCGAGGGATTTTCTGGCAGACAAACTGCATAGTCAAGAATACATAATTTTGGGGCAGATGGCCTGGGTTTGGATGCTGAGTCTGGCACTTGGCTGTGTGTGACTTTGGGACCTTGCTTCAGCTTCCCCATCTATGGAACGGCGTGTTTTAGTTGCCTAGTAGGATTGTTGTGAATCTTAAATAAGAATTTGTGTTCAGGAGTTAGAACAGTGCCTGGGACCTTGTAAGTAATAGATGTTAGATATTTCTCTTACTCTTAGGATGCTTTAGGTCCTCAAATTGGCCTTTTATTAAAAAAAAGTTTATAACAGGAAAATTTCTCTGTACATATTTTTGTCCTCAATTACTAGTATTTTTCTTTAAATCCTGTTGGTTCCTCTTGGAACCACTCTATAACTGTGATATCTGAGGTCTAATTGCTACCAATTTTGTGATTGTTAGGTTAAGTCAATTAACATTTCTGGGCTTTGCTTTCCAAAACCCAACTTCTTTATCTGCAAAATAGTGTTCCTAACGGGATCTGCCCCACAGGACTGCTGGGAGGACTGGGATACTCCTGCCACAGTCATGTGACATTTTGAATTTTACTGTGACAAAACGTGTATGATGTAAACTTTGCCACAAGTTATTTGCGACCCAGACCAGTGAGAGTTGGAATAACATATAAACTAGTCTTGTCATCCCCCATTTGTTTCCAGGTTGTCACCTAAAAGACTTTGGCGATTTGAGTTTTACTCCTGTCCCCAAAGATGATCTCTACAACAACCTGATAGTGAATCCTCGCTCAGTGGGCCTTGCCAACCAGGAACTGGCTGAGGTGGTTAGTAAAGCCGTGTCAGGTGGCTACAGCTGTGTCACAGTGGGAGGGGACCACAGGTAAGCTGGGAGCCGAGGGGTGGTGGGGGGCTGGATTGCATGGTGCTTTGGGCTAATCAGGTCGCTTCATTATTGTCTGTTTCCTCACTTAGAAAAATGCCCTTCAGAATTTTCAGGGTATGATGTGCATGCTCACATTTTAATGTCCCAGATCACAAGTCACTGGAGGCATCTGTAGTTTTCTTTGTAGGGCACATTGTGTAGTATGACAGGTTCAGAGGTAGACTAGTGAAAGTTTTTAGACAGTGTGTTTCATGCTTCTTCTCTTAGAAAGCTTTCTTGAGAAACTGTCTTATGACTTTCATTTGGCTATTTGGGAGAATTGGAAAAATCCATCAATAGGCTGCATTTGGGCTTTTTTTTTTTTTCCTTCGCATTTCTGCTAATAGGTTTGTTAGACACTCCCCATTTGGCATATACATTCTTTCCCTCCACAGTATTGACCCTAAGTGACTAACATGATAGATCCTTCTAGTGAATCAGCATGTACTTTATTGAGCACTGTCTGATGTGTTCTCAAGTAGTGTTAGGGACTGTGGGAAACTTGTAATCTATTAGGACTAAATGATGTAAATACACATAGAATGAAAAAATACTGAGTTCTGCAGAATGTCACAGAAGGAAGAGATCAGTCTGGGCTAGAGTATCAGATTTCACAGGGGAAGTGTGCTTTGAGCTAAGTAATGAAGGTTTTTGGTAGAAAGAAATGGCATTGAAGTACTAGGAGTATTAAGCACTCCTACATGTTCTCAGTTAACCCTCATAATAATGCAGAGAAGCAGAAACAGTTTTATCTGATTTACTGCTGGAAACACTGAGGGACAGAGGTTAGATAACTTACCTAGGGTTTAGAGCCAGGAAGTAGCAGAGCTCAGATTCAAATCCAATGAGACATGTATAGGCAGTTAATTTTTCTTTTGCAATCTAGTCTGGCAACTTTCCCTGAGGTGCCCAGAGCTTTTCAGATCACTTAGCAGAAGTTAAATCTTTGTTACAACTGAAAGGCAGGTAGATTCCTCATTAGGAATAAGATTGTAGTTAGAATAAGAAAGTAGTCCCTGGTTCTCTACTCAGATTCAAATAAATCAACCAGAGGATGGCGTCCTCCTGCCTCTTAGCTCAGTGCTCTCTCTCTCAAAGTTCATTTATATTGTCTTCTTTCTGGTTGTCTCAGACTTTGGGAACCACTTATCAATGTGATTAGCATAGTCCTTGGTTTTTCTTTTGTCTGTAGCTATCTATATTACAATCCTGTCACTGCTGTGTTTCCTGTTCCGTGCTAAAACCTAGGCTATCTGTAAGATTCTAGAAAGAAAGGATGAGTGTATAACCTGAACAGCTGTTGAACATTTTAAAGGTGAGGCATTCTGCTCCTTTTACATATAACAGCATGCCTATTGCCTTAACTGTCAAACCAACTCTGGCTTAAACAGGCCAAGATTATCATCCGTATCTTATAGAAGAGGAAATTGAAGTCTAGAGAAATTAGATGACTTGTCCTAGATCACACAGTTCTTCCTGGAAAAAACCTCAGTATTCTCACTTTCCACTGCTTTTAGCACTAGACCATACTATCTCTCAAAAAGGCCCAATGTGGGGCATAGAGCTTAAAATGCTGTCTCATGCTATATGGCCAAGAAGATGGCTGTAGTTAGTTCCTAAGATGCTTGGGCTGCATTTCCCGTCTATGTAAATTCTTTGGTTACTGGGAAGCCGGGCAGCTTTTCGACCGTGATTTCATCAGCTATATTCCTACAGTTGAGACAGGATAGTTGGCTAATGTAAGCAGAGACCAAGGACAAGGGAAGGCAAAAACCAGAGAAACACAATAATAGTTGAATGCCATGCTAAAGTATATAAGATAACATGCAAATAAACTTGTCTTTTATTCAAGGATCTAAATGAGGTCTTTCTTTGGGTCGCCCTGTTAATGTCTTTAACAACTTCTGACTTTTTGTTTTAGGAGGTATCACAATCTTTCTAAAAAGCTATAATGCTAATTTTTATCCTTAAAAAGTTAATAAAACTGATTCTTTGAAAGTAATCATTACATCTCCCCGGTCTCCCTTAAGAGATATTAAACACTATTTGTGAGTTGTTAAATACAGACTACATCATTTAACAGAATTTCATTCATTGAACAAATATTTGGGGTCCTTTTCTGGGCCAGGGCTAATGGATCAAGTTATAGGGATTGGGGGCAGCAATGCCATATGTCACACTACAGGGATAATGAGTGGTCAGTGTTGAATCTTTTGAGGCTTCCATTTCTCCCTAACTCACTCAAGGTTAATCTTTGGAAACTACAGCCCCAGGAACTCTGTCTCATCCCAATCCAGCCTCAGTCTGGGGCCTTGACTTCGCCCTGAGGACAAAGTGTGAGCTGCCTTGGCTGAGGATATTTATTGGTGATGTCTGCCAAACAGAGGGCCTTAAAGATTATTGTATTTGTTCTTTGTAGCCTGGCAATTGGTACCATTAGTGGCCACGCCCGGCACTGCCCAGACCTTTGTGTGATCTGGGTTGATGCCCATGCTGACATCAATACACCGCTCACCACTTCATCTGGAAATCTCCACGGGCAGCCAGTTTCATTCCTCCTCAGAGAACTACAGGAGGAGGTCAGTGGGCCGAAATGCAAAGAAAGTTGAATGGCTTGCAGGGGTTATCCTGGAGCTTTGAGGGTCTAGTTCAGTAAGATTTCTGTGAAGGATGGGTTGACAGTGGTGACAGAAATGTTTACCACCCCTTCATTTGTTCATCAAACATTATTATGGGCCAGGCAGTCTGTTAGATGCTAGGGTTGGTTATAAAGATAACTAGGACATGGTCCCTACTCCCAGGAGGTGGGGCGAGTCATGATCTTGTAAGAAAGGAAAGTAGTAGTGGGTATTAACTCTAGTGGTTGATCTACCCATATCCTGAGGACTTCTTGGTTAGAGGCTCCCAGGCTTCACTCTCAGACCTGCTGGTCTAGAAGACAAGTAAAACCAGGCTTACCTCTAGGTGATATTTTCGTACGTTGTTCTGAAGATACAGAGTCCATGTTAGGCACAGACTAGAATCTCTATATCCCTCCCCTCAGTGAGGGACCAAGTTAAACCAGGAAAGTACAAAGGTTATTCATTAAGCAGAATTCGTGTTTTGGCTGTCAGTAACTTGAGATGGCAACTGGGTTATGTTTCAAGAACCAATCTGTAAGCAATTCAGTAATATGCAAAAGGGTAGAAAAGGGTTAAGCATTATTCCTGCTATTTAGGTAAGTTAATGAGAAACCAAGACCACCTTAGGAAAAGAGATTTTTTTATTTTCTTTAGAAAGCTATACTGTGTTCTGCAGCTGCCCTTGTGAATCATTTCCACTTGTATCAGGTCTCTTTTCCAGATCAGGTGTGTCTGGTGTTGCTTTAAGCATATCCTGTGGGTAGGAGGAGAAAGCAGACTGCATACACTGGGAAGCACATGGTGATTATCTTGGTGAGACCAAGAATCCTTATGAATCCTGTTCATTCTTCTCTTCACAGGTACCACAACTCCCAGGATTTTCCTGGATCAAACCTTGTATTTCTTCCCCAAGTATTGTGTATATTGGTCTAAGAGATGTGGACCCTGCTGAACAGTAAGTTGATATACTAAGGTTAAGCTTTGGGCCTGTCCTGGCTCCTTATGTACTATTCGATAGGTGATTTCTTACCTTAACATGTTGTAGGTCACTGTAACGATTCCCCGCACACACATGCCTTTGATTAAAAATGCCCTTTAAACTAAGGACTCCTTCCTTTATATCTCACCACAGTTTTATTTTAAAGAATTATGATATCCAGTATTTTTCCATGAGAGACATAGATCGACTTGGTATCCAGAAGGTCATGGAACAGACATTTGATCTGCTGATTGGCAAGTAAGTAACTAGGATGGATGTCTACTTCCAGGTCCACAAGGGAATAGGGCGGACTCCCAGTGGGCAGCACACTTTAACATGTCTTTTGAGGATAGTAGCTTTTCTTTTAAAATACAATCAGAACAAGTACATATTAAAAAATTCAAATAATTCAGAAAGGGAGAATATGAAACATAGGTTGTATTCTTCCTCTGGGGTTGGGAGGAGGGTTTCCTTGAAGTCATTAGCCAGATCTTCTCTCTCTCATGAATTTCTGTTTAGCTCCATTTTTAATGCCTATTTTTTTTTGTGAGGAAGATTGGTCCTGAGCTAACACCTGTGCTAATCTTCCTGGTTTTTTGATGTGGGATGCCCCCACACCATGGCTTGATGAACAGTGTGTAGGTCTGTGTCCAGGATCCAAACCTGTGAATCGTGGCCCACTGAAGCAGAGCACACAAACTTAACCACTACACCACTGGGCTGGCCCCTTTAATGCTTATCTTTTGACATGAGAAGCATTCATAGTTCCAACTGTCCCATTCTTCCCAGCCTCATTAATGCTTCATGTGAAAGGAGTTTTGTTTTAAGCAAATCTTGGTAGTGTAAAAAGATGGCAGATGAATGCTAATCAAATGCTAGTTTTAAGGGCATCTTCCCAGTGCTGAGTCTTTATTTCTGGGTGATTGTTACCTAGTACTATGCCATTTCCTAAGCTGTTAAGTTAGGTATTTAGTATATAGGTGTTTGTTGTATATTACTTTCAGCCATTGGACATTTGGGTTGAAATGAGGTTAGAAGAGGGAGGTAAGATCAGATCAGATAATGTAAAATCACAGTTATGTTCAGCTGCTGTTAGATTCTGAGAGAACTTACATTAGATTCTATCAGCGCCCAATGTCATATGGAAGTGAAGAATTCCCTTTATTGATAGTTGTTAAGAGGCCCTGAGGCCCAGGGTACGTCATAAATATAAACTGGAGCTAGTCTGTCTGAGGCATACAGAACAAATGGCAAAATTATGAAGTGTGTAGGAAGCTATTAGGGTAATACTCAGTAACTTCCAGAATAGGAAACCTGGAAACCTGCTGTAGTAACAGAATACCAGGACTAACAGCAACAAAATCAAGGAGTTGCAACTGTAGGAAGGATGAATGTCCAAGCACAAGCAACTGACTCTTCTCCTCCTCCTTTCAAGAAGACAAAGGCCAATCCATCTGAGTTTTGATATCGATGCATTTGACCCTACACTGGCTCCAGCCACAGGAACCCCTGTTGTAGGGGGACTGACTTATCGAGAAGGCATATATATTACTGAGGAAATACACAATACAGGTAAGTAGTGATGAACCTGTTAACTACCAAGTAAATAGGCTGAAGCCTCTTGCCTGCCAGGGAATCTTTTCTGTTATTCATGTCATTGCAGACGTTGTTTTTGCTTAAACTTATAGCTAAAGTCATAAGGGATAGTCATTTAGAGGCATGTTTGGACCTGGCTCATACCAAAATATGCTAAAGTAACGTTGAATAAAAAATTGTCTACTTAAATATTTATTAAGTACAAGAATAAACTGTCAAACTGCTGTAGTTCTTTGTATCTGAATTGTCTGAAGGCAGATTAAGATTAAAAAGCAAGGCCAAGTAGCTATCATTTTTACCCTGACATTAAAAGGTTGGTTTACTGGGAGCTGGGAATGTGGAGTTAAAGGTTCTCTTGAAGGTACTTCAAAGCTGGGTCCTTTCATATAGGATAAGTCTTATCCTAGAGCTTGTTTGATCAGTGCTTTAATAATGGGGACACTGGAAGATGAATGGCTAACAGGAAAATGAGTAAACTGAATGCTAGGTTATTAAGAGTGGCTATGAGGGTTTACTGTCCCAAAACTCAGACTTGTTTCCAAACAGTTTCCACTTCTGTCAGAAAGCTGCTGGTTTTAAGACTAGGTTAAATGACCTTGCATTGCAAAATTTAAACAACTACCACATGATACTTCAATACCATCTCATGAAATTGAGGTCTAAATAGCATAGAGACCCAAAACTTGAAAGGCCCAGGACTACAGGACACCCTTGACTAGCTGGGATAGATAAGGAAATTGAGAAGTGGTTTCCCTGGGTCCAGAGCCTCCTAAAGCATTAGGCACTACAGAAAGGGAAAAATACTTGTCTATCAGATCTGACAGTGGCAAGATAATCTCATTTTCACACCCACAATCTTGGATGTTGTCAGCTGTCCTTGAGTTAGTGGCCAGTGAACCTGGGAGTTCAGTCGTCCATTCTGGTTCCAAATGACACCAACTTAGAGCAAGGATTAGTAACTTCCAGCACATAGATGGGGCAGTGGTCATACCTTGTCCCTTCCTCCCCTGCTGCAGTGTTATTCTATTCCACAAGACTGTCATGACACTGTCAACTAGATACATAAAGCCGTTTGCTTAGGGGCCTGCCTGGTGGAGCAGTGGTTAAGTGCGCATGTTCCGCTTCGGTGGCCTGGGGTTCGCAGGTTCAGATCTCGGGTGCAGACATGGCACCACTTGGCAAGCCATGCTGTGGCAAGTGTCCCACCACATATAAAGTAGAGGAAGATGGGCATGGATGTTAGCTCAGGGCTAATCTTCCTCCAAAAAAAAACCAAACAGTTTGCGTAAATGAATTTACAGGGTGGCAATAGTCTGGAAACATGGGTAATATATATTAATAGCTCAAACCCTCTCGATTACTACTGGGCTATGCTAAAGGCCCACAATTAGTTAGTGGAAGTCACACACACAAAGCATCAGAGACACAGATGCATGTGCAGGAATTGGTGGAAATGCCAGAGTACCATGCCTGCTGGTCGCAGTTTTACACAGTGCACTGAACTATGCATTGCTGATAAGGGACAGCACACTGAACTGATGTAATGGCATTGAACATATCATGTACGATAATGTAGTATCAGTAAACCATTAGGTGTATTCACCCATGTTTGCAGGCTTTATGGCCACCCTAAAAATTCTCAGATACTTCATATTCTTGAATACTAGGTTGTTTAGATGATTCTTCAAGAGATATGTTAAATTCACCCAGAATAACCAACTAAAAAGTTAAATAACTCAGAGAAGTGGGGCATGTGTATGTGTGTTTAGGGGCCAAGGGAGTGGGTAGAGGGTAGGTCTGGATAGGTTCTTCTGGTCTAATCTTCCCTTTGGTGCAAGTTCTCAAGCCCTCAGAGAAGGTAACTTGAGTCCACGTTAAACAAAGTATGGCTGCGTCTTCCTTTGACCACGTGCAAGATACTAGGTCAGTCTGATGAGAGACCTAAAAACTGTGTCAGACGTGGAACCTGCCCTCAAAGCTCAGGCCTGCAGGGGCAAAGAGTAAGTTATGCAGTAATAACCACACTTGAGGGTTCATGGTGCCTTAAGAGACAACAGACATAGCGTCAGTTCAAAAGTGGGAAAAGAGCTCTGGCTAGTGAGAAGTGGGAGACCTCCTCTTCAAACAACTACAGGCAGGCATCTGGAAGGTTCCTAATACTGGAAATGGCACATATTTTCCCAACAAATAGGTTGGAAACTCCTTGCCCCTGCCCCACTCCCAAGCTGTTTCCTTATCCTATCCAGAAAGCCTGACAGTGATGCCTGTTATGTTACTTGAACAGGTGACTGATTTTATTACCTTAAAGGTTTCTTTCAGTCCTACTCTAGTATACCAGTGTTTTAACTTAAATTCATGCCCAAGAGGAGGTGGTATAAGGAATTTTCCTGACAGTGGATAATTTTATAGTAGAAAATGACTTGTTTTTACCTTGACTTGTTCTGTCTAAATGGGATAACCCTCACTGAAAGTAGCAACTAGGGGGTTTTCTGAGGTTTTGTCATACTTTGTTCTTTCAGGGTTGCTGTCAGCACTGGATCTTGTTGAAGTCAATCCTTGGGTGGCTGCTTCAGAGGAAGAGGCCAAGGCTACAGCTGTCCTAGCAGTGGATGTGATTGCTTCAAGTTTTGGTCAGACAAGGGAGGGGGAGGGCACACTGTCTATGACCAACTTCCTACTCACCAGATGAATCACAAAGTGAAGAACTTGTGAGAATTTAGGAAATACTGTGTGCTGACACGTGTGTCACAATGAACATTCCAGAGTTAAGAGGTATTTGAGGGGACAGATATTAAATGGTTGTCTGGGTCAATACTGCCTTAATGAGAACATTTGTGCATTCTCACAATTGTAAAGTTTCCTTCCTCTCTCCACTTCGGTGACCAATAATACTATTGTACATGTATTTGGTTTTCTGCAGTTCACAGGGTATTAATATGTTAGTGTACCATGTAAATTTAAAGTCATAAACAGCATTTATTACCTTGGTAGAGCATACTGGTCGTGTTGCTGTTCCTTCACATTTAAGTGGTTTTCGGTCTTCCCTCCCTCCTCCCACAGTCTGGCCACGCAGTGCATCCTTGAACTGTCAGCTCACAGCAGCAATACGCTTATTCCATGTCTTAACGCCATTCATTCACAGGGTTGAAGTTCTAGTCCACAAAGCCTTCCCTGGATGAAGTTCAATGCTTCCGAAAGAATTTGTAATAAACCAGGCCTCCCAGGATGGCTAGCTCCAGTAAGATGATGATGGAAAGTAGCAGCTTGTTGGTCGTCACTCTACAAAGAGAAGCAAAGTGAGGAGTAGTCAGAAGTCTGGATAACCTTATTTCTTTCCATTAATACTTAGGGGTTTGACCTGGGGCCAAGGCTTGATACTGGGAGGTAGGCTGAATTTCTGTTTGATCACACAGCCACTTAGCAGTAAGTATTTATAAGGTTTTTTTAGCTGGTAAATGACAACTCAGAAGCTTCTTTAGCTGTAACTTAGGGATAACACATCTACCTCACAGAAAGGTTAAAAACTTGTACAGTAGATACCAAAGCATAAAAGTGGTTTCTTGATTCTAAAATGTCTGTCTTCAAATAGTATTTACTTCTTCTCTTTAAAAACAGCTTTTCTAGGAGGAGCTAGTTGGAAAAATAATAAATATACATATGAAAAAGTATACCATTTTTGGAATCAGGTCGAATCATATTTCAAAACAGTAGAAATACACTATCACTAACCATTTAGAGCTGCAGCAATTACATGCTACAGCTGTGAGCATATGCTGGGAGAAGAGTTTGTGGCAGACTCTCCAGTGCAGAAGGCCAGCTCAGGGATGAGGATAAGTAACTAAGCTGGGTAGGGCCTTTCAATCTCTGTTGTAAACTTCTTGCCCTTCTTACTCTCTCTTCCTCCGTCAACCCAAATGGATGTCTCTATAAAGGTAGTATAGCAGCTTCAAAAAAAGGTACTATCTTTTGTTAACAGAATCTAATCTCTGGTTTTCATGTTCAGTCTAAATTGAAGGTTTCCCGCATTCCAAACAAGGAATTCACCACTGTTTAGTAGGAGAATGATTTTCCTAGTTCCATGACTTGGTAATAGTTTTGTTTCATGCACACTACCCACTTACCTCAAATTCAACCTCAGTGGCAATATTTCCTTTCTGCCCCTGCTTTTACTGCTGTCAGCACTCATGTCAACAGATTTGTTTGTTTTGAGGAAGATTAGCCCTGAGCTAACATCTGCTGCCAATTGTCCTCTTTTTTGCTGAGGAAGATTGGCCCTGAGCTCACATCAGTGCCCATCTTCCTCTATTTTTTATGTGGGATGCCTGCCACAGCATGGCTGGATAAACGGTGCATAGGTCCACGCCTGGGATCGGAACTGGTGAAACCCGGGCTGCCGAAGCAGAGCACGCAAACTTAACCGCTATACCACTGGGCCAGCCCAAGAGTTTTTTTTTTTTTAAGTCAACTTTGTACTAATAAGACAGAACTCCCAGATAAAGGGCAGACTACCATGAAGGGCAAGCAGAGCCAAAACCAAGTACTAAGAAGTAGCAGTGAAAAGTTTTCTAATCAAGTTTTTAAAAATATATTTCAAGAAATATGAAGCTCTATTTTTCCCATGTGCTGTCTTCTCTAAGGAATGTAAGCTTGGATTAAAAGTCTTTCCAGTGGATAAACTTTCCACTGCTCCAAGTCAGAGCATATATACTTTCAACAAAGGATTTTTTCCTGGGATATTTAACTACACAAGATAACGTTCTTTATTTTTTCTGCTTTATTAGGACCATCACAAGTTATTGTTCAAAGCTTTGACATTCTTGGTTGAAAAACGTTAAAAGAAATTAATTTTGAGACTTTCTAAAACTTACTTTCTGGACATTGAACGGAGAATCTTTCGACTTTTGCTCAAGTTTTCACTTGTGTTTACCAGCTGAAAAGAGAAAACAGCAGTTACTTCCCCCTTCTTTCAAAAGTATACACTGTAGAATTTGAACATTCCTAAACTGACAGTGGGCATTAAGGAGTATATGTTGAAAAACTCCAAGAAATCAAACCAATTTAAATGATGGCCTCTGAGTATAAGTAGAAGAAACTGGAAAGGACAAGAGGCTTTAGTACGAATCAGGTAAGCTTAGGAATTATTATATCCAAGCTCGCCGTGGGGGACTTCCAGGATCAAGCTAATCTTTCACCTTAGCTACTCAAAACAGAAAGGCTTCAAACATACCTCACCAGTAACTGAAGCAACTCTGAGCAATTTGGGATTTGAATTTCATCAGCCAAACTCCAGGAGAGCCTCTTGAATTAGTGTTTGTTTTTATAGGCTGGTGGATTACCACTTTGGGATCTGTTTTTTTTTTCTTTATTCCTTTAAGAGACACTTACATTGAATTGTGAAAGGAATTAATCTTGAGCCTTTTTAAGAAAACTTTCTTGTTCAATTGCCTGTTACTAACCTAGATAGCTGGAGGATATTTCAACAGATGCCATCTGCCATCTGTTCCCATTGCCCAGTTGCCTTGGTAAGTTGATCTCTGAGCACATTCCTTGGCCTTTAAATTCAATCAATCCACCTCATATGTTCAAAAGTCAAAAACTACATTATCTGTAAGCAACTTGCTTTCTCCATAGCTTACCTTGAATTCAGTACTTTATTGTGACTTTTCACTGAGGAGAGAAGGGCATCACTGATTTTCACGTCAAATATTTTCCCATCTAAATCTTGCCCCCAGTTTGGATTTGCCTCATGCGATTGAGAGCACGGCATTCCATTGGCAAGTTGTACTGTTTTTAAAATTTTTATGCAGATGTATGGAAAGGAAGAAATGAGTTGTTTTTCAGAGCCTCTCAGAGTGATAGCAGGTCAGAGGCCCCAATTTAGTGTTCATTTGGCCTAAGTATTTCCATTTTCTTCCCACAATGATCCAGCTTACCTTTGGTAACAGTAAAGAGTTATAGTCCAGGATTGAACCTCTATAAAATTGTCAGTGGTACTGCTTTATGACATGGAAAAGAGCCTTGGCTCCAAATGACAGGAAATCTAGGATCTTTTAAAGTAGATGATATTTTCATAAAATTAGCAGACTATTTCACTAGATGTATGAGAAATAAAAATCTGATTGGTAATACAGGAATTAATAAAAGAATGGAGTGGCTGCAATCTTAAATAAAAGCAGAAATTGGGTTTCTTTAGTCTTTTTTTTTTCCCCCCTCCAATGACCTCTAAATCTTATGGGTGAAATTACTTCCAAGGGCAATCTCTCAGCCAAGCAAACTAAAATTGAGAAAAGCACAAGAATGTGAAAGGTCACACTCTGAATTCAGAACTGCTATAGCTTCTGTCAGTAGCAAGGCATCAGAGTGGAGTGGGCCCACCCACTTTCCACACTCCTGCCCCTTCCCTGTCCGCCCTGACTTACTCTACTCTTGGTACGTTCCAACTGGTCACGTTGCTCCCCCAGCTCTTCTATGATTTCTGAGCCAATCTGGTCAGTCTCTGTGGCAATCCGATGAGAGCGCTCAATACTCTGGGTGGCCCGGTTCAGGCTATCAGTGCCTTGCAGAAGTAATGCCCTTTGAGACTGCAGCCGATTCTGACAGGAGTGTGGAAGGAAAATGTTAGATGACTTCCATTATAAATTCAGTGCCAGCACATTCCTTATGGCCGTTCTTATGTAAGGGATATAGTGTGCAATCATTTTTATTACTTTTAAGACAACCAAAGTGCTAATGAACTATAAGATCCTTCTCAAGGTCAGACTAAAGCAGAACCTGGAATCCAATATAGGAGCAGAATACCTCCCACTCCACTGCTTGTTACACTTAAGTGAGGCCAAAAAGGAAGGATTAATATTGGAGCATTTTCCCTGTGTACGTGATGAATTTGAACTGGCTCATGCGTTTCTGGACTAGCAACTTCTGAGAGGCAGAGGCCCAGATTTGGGGTGTGGAAGCTACCTGAAAATGCATACAGCCTGTAACTTCGATAGTGCAACAAGCAAACCAACTAAACTCTACAGCCCTAGAAATAGAGTAATTCACTGAAGATTCCCACTTGATTGGTACTGAGGGACTCTGAATGAGCTATTCGTTTTCAGCACATATAGAAATCATTTAGAAGTCTGAGACACTACCACATGCTGGAAAAAACTTAAGTGGCTACATCTTGGTACACCCAAAAGGAATTTCACCTCTGGCCAACCAGAAAAACTCTGAAGTTGCCAAACTGGAGATTTGCTCTCAGGGCAGGAGGTGTCGGGGGCCAAGTACTCTGCCCCGATTTTCTAAATCCCCACCAGTTTTTTACTCCACCTATAATCCTAAACACACAAGGCATGAGGACAGAAGTAGCCTTTGTCAGGCCAGAATTAACCACCACTGAAAGAAATGGGTGCAGCTCTAAGTTTTTAGCTATTCAAAGCATGCATCTGTGCACGCGCACACAAAGGGGCCGGCTCACAGGGCCTATCCCAGCACCAGACACCACCATCAAGAAGCCAAGGTGGGTTCCCAGATCAGAAGTAACAAGTCTTTTCACTTCACATTTGGCATATAGACCAGTGGATGAGGAAACCACTGAATGAGGCTGAAATAAACTCCAGTTTATTTTAGTTTTAGTTTAGCTTAAAAGAAGCAGAAATAAGGCTTTTTTAAATAAAAGATAAGGATTGTCATCTGATCAGGCTGAAGAAAGAACAGGAAAAGACAGATCACATAAATCAACCTCAGATTTGCAACAATTTTACTGTGATATACATACCACATGTATATCTAAATTGTTTTTATTTCTGAAATGAATAATTTTAAAGCAAAATTGTTTGGACTTATCTCTCCCTTTTGTTTTCGGGTTTTTTTTCATTAACAACTGACCAAAGTCACTATTACACCTCTGATCTCACTTTAACAAGCTCCACCTACCTGCCTTTTCCAGTCTCACTTCACAAAGTGAATTATCAAAATTTTACATCATTCTCAAATGCTCCAGTTTTGACATCAGCAATGTCAGGCCAGTATCATCTCAATGTCTCAAACTATAATCAGGATGCATCATGAAATAGGATTTATTAGTTTAAAATTGTACTATTAGCCTTTCTGCATATGTGCAGTCTGCACCTGTGGGCCCCCTTCCCTTTCCCACGCTATTTGCCAGGCCATTTCTACTTTGTATTGTGGAATATAATAATGCAACACATTAAATTTAATCTCTGAAGTTTTTATTCCTTTATCTAGCTTCTCTAGATAGTTTCAAAATACAGCTTTTTCATTTTAGTAGAATTTTATAAATCAGACTACTGGATGCTAGAGAAGCAAGTCTGGTTCACTTCCCATTAAACAGAATAAGGTGTTAGCCTCTTCTTGAGATGCATCTTGCCTTCTCTGCTGTATCTGGGCAGTTGGGCCATCTTTATATAAATGTAAAGGAAAGCTTGGGTTAATTTTATAACAGTACTCTGATAAACTAAAAATGTAACAAGTTTTTGGGCATACATGGGAAAGAAACTGGATCAACAGGTCAGAATAGAGAGTCCAGATATAATAAGACTAGGTAACACTTGTATACCTCCACTACATACTAAGCACTGTGTTATATATCAAGGGTACAAAGAAATCTAAATAAGCATATGGTTTGGAAAGATCTGCATTAAATATAGTAGAGGTGGGTACCCAAGGGGAGAAGGGGAACTGGATACAGGAAAGAGGATAAGGTGGGAGAAACAAGAGTCTAGTATGCACTGATAACATCAACTGTACTCCACAATATAGTTAAATCTTGTACCATAGGCTCTTAAGGGGAAAAAAAGCAGCTGACGCTTACCATGTGCTCATTCTCTACAGCATATGTGCCATATTTCATGTCTCCTCGGCCCCCAGGTGTAGCTGTCAAAGGTGTGCTTCTCACTTCCCGGTGGAGTTTGGCAAGGTCCTTCCGGTAGGTTCGAAGCTTAGACATCATAGGGTTACGGAAAGATAGGGGCGCATAACGTAGTTCCTCTTCCATCTCTGCCAGCTAGGAAGGCAGAAAGTAGTGAGTGGATGGCTTGGTTCTTTTCTCTCTGATCTGGGCACATGCCTGGTTTGGAATACTCAAACCACAGACAACCCCAAATAAGTACATAACCATATGCTCCATGAGGGCAGGGACCACACGTGACATGTTCACCTTATTATGCTGAGTGCCTGGCACAGTGCCTAGCAAGCATAGAACAGGCATTCAAAAAGTATATGACGGGGGCCAGCCTGGTGGCGCAGTGGTTAAGTGTGCACGTTCCACTTTGGCGGCCCGGGGTTTGCCAGTTCAGATCCCAGGTGCGGACATGGCACTGCTTGACAAGCCATGCTGTGGTAGGCATCCCACATATAATGTAGAGGAAGATGGGCATGGATGTGAGCTCAGGGCCAGTCTTCCTCAGCAAAAAGAGGAGGTTTGGCAGCAGATGTTAGCTCAGAGCTAATCTTCCTCAACAAAAAAGTCTATGATGAATGACGGAAAAAACTAACAAGCACCTTATAGCTCAGTAAATATTTTTACACACATTCCCTCATTTAATCCTCACAACAAATCAATAAGATAGGAAAAACTACTTCTACTTCATATATAGGACTTGAAGAAACTTGCTCAAAAATTACACAATAAGAGCTGTCAGGATTCAAAATCTTCAAGTTGTTTTTTCAGTATACCAAGTTCTTTACCGTTACGGTTCAAGTGCTATCATGAAGCACTCCGAGGTTCTACAGTACTACAAGCGATAGGGGTTTGGCATTAAGGTTCTTCCCTTCCTTCTCCTCTTTCTGAAAATCAATTGTTTGTCTCCATGTCTGAGATAACCAGGGGTGCAAACCAGATTTCCATTTTTCTGGGATAAGTAAAATGTAACACCTAGACACGTTCACAAGAGGCCATAAATTATTTTCATCAGCCCGGGGTGGCCAAGAGTAGACGTGGTTAATTTTGCTAAATTCAGAGAAAGTATGTAAGCACCAAACAAAGAAACTAGTATTAGCTAAAAGATTTTTTTAAATGCCACTAAGATGTTAACTGAAAAGGAATACTGGCTCCCTAACAGATATCATGGATATGCTCAGCTGTACAGAGGTATTAGGAAAAGCTTCTAGTACTCCTATTATGGAGATAGCTTCCACAGTCTGGTGGCCTGATCCTCCTTAAAACATATATAGAACAGAGAAAAGGATGCAGATAAGCTTAACTTCTCAGAACTTCATTCAGGTAGGGAAGTTGTTCTTCAATAAGCAAGAAGCAAGTTCCCTGGCTTAAAAGGAATTTTTCATCTCGGTCTACTCTGTGGTAGCAAAAACCAGGAGCAACTATTTCTGCAGGGTACTGCCAGGGACCCGGATGTTAGCCCCAATCTCCTGAAAGGGTTTGCTGAAGGTACAGCATAATGATATGGAAACAGAAAAATTGTTTTCTTTATTTAAAGAAAAGCCACAAATTAAGAGAGAAGCAATTGTTAAACTGCTCAGCAACCTGGACCAGCTTCCGACAAACTCTGGGTCCTGATTGGATCTCATCCTGTTCATGCATGCTTTGCCCAAGGTAACAAATCCAGCCATTATGCTGTCTTTTAAAACAGAAGGAAATGTGGCTAGAACCACCTCTGAGCTACATTTTCTGTGACAGTAAGTTTAACAAAGAAGAATAACTGATTTTTTTTTAAAAGATTTTATTTTTCCTTTTTTCTCCCCAAAGCCCCCTGATACACAGTTGTGTATTTTTAGTTGTGGGTCCTTCTAGTTGTGGTATGTGGGATGCCGCCTCAGCATGGCCTGACGAGCGGTGCCACATCTGCACCCAGGATCCAAATCGGCAAAACCCTGGGCCACCGAAGCGGAGCGCGAGAACCCAACCACTCGGCCACGGGGCCGGCCCCAGAATAACTGATATTAATGGCCAGTTTTTAAAAGACTCAGGTCCTTACATGAGGAATGTACTATCAAAGACTCATTTCAGGAGAGTCTTCAAGCTTTACCCCTTTATGTTTGTCAACCCCCCTAAACATGCATCCCCATCAACTGGCCTCATTTAGTAAGAAATAATCAAAATCAGAATCAATAGATGAACAGTTAATCTGTGATCTGGTCATAAGCATTACTTCTGGAAAAGACCAACACCAGGTAGAAGAAAACAAAGACTTGCTCCCTGTTCTCACCGTTTCATTTGCTTCCTGTTGCTTTTCATCAAAATCTCTGATCAACTTCTTCTTCTCTTCTGGAAAAGACAGACAAGTTTCAAAGGCTCAGCCCTGCTTCCATACATTTGTAGAGGCCATTCCCTCTGCTTAGAATAAACTCCCCATTCCTCCCCTGGTGGAGGGAGTAGTACTTAATCACCCTTAAAAGGCATTTAAAAACGTATGGGAACTTGTTACCAAAATGACGAGAGGGAGGGTTTTACTATTGGCATTTAGTGCCCAGGGAACAAAAATATCCATGCGTGGGACAGTCCTGCATAATAATTATCTGGCCCCAAAGGCCAATAGCGTCCTTACTAAGAAACACTACAGCTCTAAGTTAATCATTGTCAATCCTTTTTCCCCCCATCCTAAACAGAGGGATCAAGCACACTCATCAATAACAATGTATAACAATCCTGGTTCTTGAAATTCCGTGCCCACTTTCACCCCCCTCTGTGAATCACTTCTCTATATTTTACCCTTATCCACTGCTTTTCTGTAAAACAAATTCAAAACCCACCTACTCTGCTTGCTGGGGAGGCTGCATGGTATGGCACATGTTTCTCAGTCATACCCACTGGCAGTGGTGGGAAATGATGTAAATACCACTGACTCACAGTGAGAAAGTCATCCCCCTATGACTTCTTTTAATCCTTCACATCAGGCCATTTTGGTGCTAGTATGTCTTTAATACCTAAAAATTACCAATCTACCCTTTTAACAAAAATAGAACAGGCTTCAGCTTCAAAACAGGTTTCAGTTTCAAAACAATAACATCTAACTAAAACAGCATTGTTTTGCTGTCACTGTACTTTTTCTGATCATTTAGATGGGTTCCACAGATTTTCCATTTAAAGTAGTGATATAAAATTTCCTTTTTAAAATAACTGTATGAAATAAATGTATCTTACATGAAATAAGTTGATACAAAGAAAACGATTAAGTAATAGTAAAAATGGTACTGGGACACGCAAAGATGAAGGGAGTAGTGGCATGCTGTCACCTAGTAAACATTTGCACAGGGAGAGCTGCTGCTGAGTAAAGGGGGTTAGGTTCTGGTCCTAACTCTGGGCTTGGAGCCCTCAACCAGAACCTCAATGTGTAAGCTTGGAAAATTCTCTTCATCTCTTTGGGTTCTGATCTCCCTCCTTGGCTATAAAATAAAGAGGTAGGTCATCCCTTCATATCTAACAAGCAAAAATTAGCCCTATTTATGAGGAGCTTGATTTTTTTAAATGTATACATCCAAATGAAAGTTCTCTTTGGAAATCTACACATAAACTACTTGTTACCACAAAGTTACCATTGCTTACAATGTTTTTTGAACTCTTCTTTTGGAACTACCTTCACAATTTGGATAATGTCTTTTTTAAAATTGTAGTAAAAAATATATATATAACATAAAATTTACCATTTTGACCATTTTTAAATATATGGTTAAGTGGCATTAAGCACAGTGACAATGCTGTGCAACCATCACCACTATCCATCTCCAGAACCTTTCCATCATCTCAAACTGAAACTCCGTACCCAGTAAACACTAACTCTACATTTGCCCTCCCCCCAGACTCTGGTAACTACCATTCTACTTTCTGTGTCTATGAATTTGACTATTCCAGGTACCTCATATAAGAGGAATCATACAATATTTGTCCTTTCACATCTGGCTATTTCACTTAGCACAGTAGTCTTCAAGATTCACCCATGCTGTAGCATGTATCAGGACATGGTCTTTAAAGCTATGCATTTCTCATTCAACGTGACTCCTAAATACAAGCCAGCACTTCCATTAACTGAAGGAAGAGCAATCTTTTCCAATGCCAAAGAAAATAGCGGAGTTGGGCTGATGGAGGGATGGTATGTGGGTACTCAAAATGCTGTCCTAAGATTTTCTTGGATAATTTTATTTACCTTGATTTTCTTCAGCCTTGACTTTCTAACCCAATGCCATATAAGATGTAATACCACTGTCATGCTTTATTTGGATTTACATTTTGTTAATCACAACAGCATCCAGCATGTCAGTTGCCTGCTACTTTTTAAGTAATCAAATCGTTTTGGATGTGTACGTTCTATATTCTCAACTTGAGATCAAGCTCCTCTAGAATAGAGAGATTTACTGTTTCTTTTACAAGTCCCATTGCTTCTAGAACATTAAACCTGGTAGGGTGGCCCCTTAGATGTTGCTACTGCCTGCAAGGGCAAATGACAACACACCCTTTACTATGCCTCATTCATTGTCATGTGACATTCTCTTAACGTACACAAGGCACTCCACGTGAACTACTTCTCAGACCACACCACTCACAAAACCCAGGGTTTGTTGTGTTTTTTTTGTTTTTGTTTTTTTTTAGTGAGGAAGATGGTCCCTGAGCTAGCACCTGTGCCGGTCTTCCTCTATTTTGTATGTGGGACACCACCACAGCATGGCTTGATGAACAGCGTGTAGGTCCGCACCTGGGATCCGAACCTGCAAACCCTGGGCTGCTGAAGCAGAGCGCATGAACTTAACCACCATGCCACCGGGCTGGCCCCTGTTGTTGTTGTTGTTGTTTTAGATGGAACAAAGTTCAGCCATGGCAAATGATATACATCTTGATCATCCATGATGTAACTGAAATAAAGCACCACAGCAGCTGTTATGATCCCTGGGTAGGCTGTGTTTTCAGCCACAAGCAGTGAAATAATATTTGCAATCAAGAATGGCTACTTCCATGGAGAGGTATCACGTTATTTTGTAATAAGCTGTCACAGAAGTGCTGAGTGTCATCACTCCTCTGAATAGACACATCTCCAAACTCAAGCACACTCACTTCTGACAGTATGAAGTATTCTAAGAAGAAGGGCATTCCCTTCCTAGCTTGGATTTTTCTGCAACTCTGTTAGTCATGAAGTCTCCTCCTTTATTCTTCCTTTTTAAAGAATATGAAAGTCTGCATTCTTAAGAGGCAAATTCTAGAATGATTCAAAGAAAGTGCCTATATAAATAAAAGTAGGGGGGGAAAGAGCAGCCCACAGAATCTTGAGCCTTTCACTAACTTCCCTGCATGATTCTGTTCTTCTTGGTCTTTTTGGAGTTGGGATACTCTACCTTCTACCTGGTTTAATAAGACATACATTCTTCTAGGAGTGCTCTACAGTTTATATACTTTTAAAATAAATATGCTCCCTTTGAAAGCAATTTGAAGAACTTCACCACATTACAAGACTCTTTATGGAATCCTAAGATTAAAAGTGGAGGAGGACAGCCTGGTGGCATAGTGGTTAAGTTTGCGTGCACTGCTTTGGTGGCCCAGGGTTCATGGGTTTGGATCCTGGGTGCAGACCTACATACCACTTATCAAGCCATGTTGTGGCAGCATCCCACATGTGAAATAGAGGCTGATGGGCACAGATGTTAGCTCAGGGACAGTCTTCCTCAAACAAAAAGAGGAAGATTGGCAACAGATGTTAACTCAGAGCTAATCTTCCTCACCAAAAAAGACAAAAAAAAAAACCCCAAAAAACACAAAGCCTTTGAAATCATCCCTTCTGATGATGAAGCCAGGGAGGCAGATATTTAAAGGTTCAAAAAAGGCTGAACCCTACCGAATTGAGAGGTATCAGTAGCTGCTTCTTTATGCTTTAGTCTCAGAATTGTGAAACCAATCAATGTTGGAGCTCAGACGGACCTTAGAGATCATTTAGTTTAACCTCATCTTACAGTTGAGGAAACTAGAGCCTGGAGAAACTGCCTTGCCTAAGGTCACAGGAGTAAATGGGTGGCAACACCAGTTCTCGAATACAAGTCTACTGACTCCCAACCCAATGCTTCTGGACATTATAGCATTGAGGGGCATTTTTGTGCTCCCAGGGTACAGCCTTCAGCAACAGGTAAAATCTGTTCAGACCTCTTAGTTTTTTAGGGAGTTAGAATTACCACTACAATCAACTACAAAACAGCAGGACTGCATACTGGGTAGAATGGGCACCAGAAATAAGAGCGAGCGACTCCAAACAACACTGTCACCCACCCAACACGCCTTGCCAAACAAGTCACATGTGAGTGACTCACTCTGAGACTGACTCTGTTTGTAACCTGGGTGGATGATAGCATCATGTCCTAAACATGGAATAAAATGGAAGCAGCCAGCTCTGAAAGAGCTAGAGGAAGGCTACCTTAATGTTCAAGCAAGGTGGTAGCCTGTCTTCCTTACAGGCAGTTTGAATTACCAGCCCAACAATGACTAACCTTGGCCCATTAGAGCTATGGAAATAACTTTGGTTTCACTAGGATCTTTTTTTTTTTTTTGAGGAAGATTAGCCCTGAGCGAACTACTGCCGATCCTCCTCTTTTTGCTGAGGAAGACTGGCCCTGAGCTAACATCCATGCCCATCTTCCTCTACTTTATATGTGGGACGCCTACCACAGCATGGTGTGCCAAGTGGTGCCATGTCCGCACCCGGGATCCAAACTGGCGAACCTCCAGGCCGCCGAGAAGCAGAATGTGCAAACTTAACCGCTGCGCCACAGGGCCGGCCCTAGGATCTTTAAACTATGTGGTTAATTTGCTTTTGGCGCCCCACTGTGGCATTTCTAGGACCTACATCCTCTATTTGTACACCACAATAGTTTACCTGATCTTACACCATACCGGAGGTAAAAACATCAGATCCCTCTAAGCCTGTCTCCTGTAAATAGGAAATATAACAGTACCGTAAGGTCGTCTGAAAGGGTTAAAAGAGATAATACATATAACAAGCTCTTAGCAAATGTCGTGCATATTAAGGGTTCAATAAACAGTAACTACAATATATGACAAGCCCATAGCTAACATCATACTCAATGATGAAAAGCTGAAAGCTTTTCCTCTAAGATCAGGAACAAGAAGGATGCCCACACTCACCACTTTTGGAAGTCCTCGCCAGAGCAATTAGGCAAGAAAAAGAAATGCAAGGCATCCAAATTGGACAGGAGGAAGTAAAACTGTCACTCTTTGCAGATGACATATTACATACAGAAAACTCTAAAGACTCCACAAAAAAACTGTTGGAACTAATAAACAACCTCAGTAAAGCTGCAGGATACAAAATATATAAAAATCTGTTGTGTTTCCATACACTAATGATAAACTATCAGAAAGAGAGATTAACAATGCCATTTACAATTGCATCAAAAAGAATACAATACCTAGGAATAAATTTAACCAAGGAGGTGAAAGACCCTGTACACTGAAAACTATGAGACACTGATGAAAGAAAGTAAAGAAGATACAAACAAGTGGAAAGATATCCCATGCTCATGGACTGGAAAAAAATCAGTATTGTTAAAAATATCCATACTACCCAAGCAATCTACAGATTCAATGCAATCTCTATCAAAATTCCAATGGCATTTTTCACAGAAATAGAACAAACAACGCAAAAATTTGTAAGGAACCACAGAAGATCCCAATTAGACAAAGCAATCTTGAGAAAGAACATAGCTAGAGGCATCACGTTTCTTGATTTCAAACTATATTACAAAGCTACAGTAATCAAAACAGTATCGTACTGGCATAAAAACAGACAGAAAGATCAATGGAACAGAATAGAGGCCAGAAATTAAGCCACACATGTATGGTCAATTAATTTACAACAAAGGAGCCAAGAATATACACTGGGGAAATGTATTAGGAAAATCCAGTCTTTCCCCCTCCTAGATCTTTCTCTCCTATATAGGGAAAACCCAGTCCTTCCTCCTGTGTGTCTTTCCTGCGTGTCTCGTTTACTACTCACACAGAACACTTCACTTCTGGTTACCAAATGTGCGTGGGGTTTTTCTCACACCAAGCAATTCTCTGTGACACCAGCTGGCTGTCCTACAATTCAAATCAATTCTGACAGTACCTGGAGATAGCATTCGATTCCACAGGCGAAGGGCTCAGTCTCACAAGACTGACCCCCCCACCCCCCTCTTCAGATGCCAAGTGCAAGTAGCAGGTCCCCAGGTTACCCACAACTTCTGTCCAGTTTGGCTACAAATTGGAGGTTCCCATGACCCCTTCCTCAAGTTTGATTAACATGCTAGAGCAGCTAACAGAATTCAAGAAAACACTTACTTATTAGGTTTACCAGTTTATTAAAGGATATAAAGGACACAGATGAAGAGATACATAGGGCAAGGTCTGGAAGGGTCCTGAGCGCAGGAACTTCTGTCCCCGTGGAGTTGCGGTGCATCATCCTCCCAATGAGGATATGTTCACCCACCTGGAAGCTCTCTAAATCCTATACTATTGGGATTTTATGGAGGCTTCCTCAATAGGCATGATCAATTATTAACTCCATTTCCAGCTCCTCTCCCCTTGCTAGAGAAGTAGGGAGCAAGGCTGAAAAGCCAAGCTTCTAATCAGAGCTTGGTCTTTCTGGTGACCAGCCCCCATCCAGAAGCCACCCATGAGCCCAGCCAGAGTCACCTCATTAGAAAAAAAGATGTTCCTAGTGCTCCTATCACTTAGGAAATGATAAGCGTTTTAGGAGCACTGTGCCAGGAACCAGGGGCAGAGACCAACAGATATATTTTCTATTATCTCACAGGAAAGGATTCTCTCACAGGAATGGACAATAAATGGTGTTGGGAAAACCGGACGGCCACATGAATGAAACTGGACCACTATCTTACACCATGCACAAAAATTAACTTGAAGTGGATTAAAGACTTGAACATAAGACCTGAAACCATAAAATTCCTAGAAGAAAACACATGGGGATAAGCTCCCTGACCGATCTGAGTGATATTTTTTGAAGTGGACACCAAAAATAAAGGCAACAAAAGCAAAAATAAACAAGTGGGACCACACCAAACTAAAAACCTTCTGCATAGCAAAGGAAACAACAAAATGAAAGGCAACTTACCAAAAGGGAGAAATACAAGCAAATCATATATCTGATAAGGGGTTAATATCCAAAATACATAAAGAACTCATACAACTCAACAGCAAACAAAAAATATGATTAAAAAATGGGCCAAGGATCTGAATAGACATTTTTCCAAAGACATACAGAAGTCTCACAGGTAATGAAAAGATGCTCAACATCACTAATCATCAGCAAAATGCAAATAAAAACCAACTGAGATATCACCTCACACCTCTCAGAAGGGCTATTATCAAAAGACAAGAAATAAGTGTTGGCGAGGACATGGAGAAAATATAGAGCTTATGTTCTAGCTCAGGGGCTTTCAAACTCGACATGCATCAGATCTCCTGGACAGCTGTAAAACAGACTATTAAAACAGTTAATGATTTAGTAAGTCTTGGGTGGGGCCCAAGAACAGGCATTTCTAACGAGTTCCCAGATGATGCTGATGCTGCTGGTTCAGGGACCACAGTTTGAAAACCACTCTTCTAGTGAAAGGAAGACACATAATAGACTGTAGCATCATAAATACGGAAAGTGTCGAACATGTTAGAAGATAAGTGCTCTAGAAAAAAGGGAAAGTAGAGCAAGATAAGAGTAGTTGTATACAGAGCTGGTATTATGTTTTATTTAAATAAAATAGCCAATTTCCCCTATAATAGTAATAACGGCTAATTACCCTTACTATTGTCAGGCAGTATTCTAAGGGCTTTACATATATTAGCTCAGTGAATCCTCACAAAACTCCTATCAAATACTTTAATTTATCCCCATTTTGCAGGGGAAACAGTTAGGTTAAAATAAGTTGTCCAAGGTCACACTGCTACTAAGACGTGGATCTAAGATTTGAACCCAGGGATTCTGGCTCTAGAATCCTTGCTGTTAAATATTATATTATACTGCCTCTCAATTCACATGATATCATCTTCATAAATGTCATTTTTAATGGCAGGAGAAGAAATATCTTGTCAGGCTAGAACTGACAGACATTATGCTCTCTATTCTATAAGCACCCTTGATGTTCTCATCCACAACCCAAACAAGCCTGATTCTACTACTATATTTCTTATTTAAGTTCACATTCACTCAACTGACCAAGTGAGAAAATGCAGACACCTCGAATCTGTCTCCCTATTCACCCTATTCATGTCCAATCAGTCTGGTTAATTTCTGCCTCAGACTCACCTCTTGGATTTAGGACTCTCTAGATTCCCATGTTACCCCGACAACTGCCACAAAGGCTCCTAACCTCCTAAATGGTCCCCTGTATTCAGACTCTTGTGCTTCTCCTTCATCCTCTACTCAGCCACCAGCATTCTCCTTCTAAAATAAAACCTGACCATTTTAGTCAGCTGCTTGAAATCCTTTACTGATTCTCTATATCAAGTCCAAATGTCTTAATGTGACACTTCGGTGCCTTCATGACCTGGCTGTGTCTTACTTTCCTCATCTACTGCTGCTCTCCCCCACACAGCTTAAGTTCCAGTCACAGCTGTGAACATTCGATTTCTATTCCTTTGTTGCCTCTTTCCACTTCCCCTCTGTCTGGCCAATTCCCATTCAACCCCTTACACTCAGGTCGAAGTTCTCCTTTCTATGAAGCTTCCCCCTTTGCTCCCCCACGCTCAAGTTAGCCTTTTTTTTCACAGTCTCAAAACTATTTTAGGACTCATCACACACTTTGTTGTAAATTTGTCCCCATTTAAGGCAAGAACTCTTGGAACTCCTCACAGCCCAGGATAGTGACTGACACATAACCATTCCCAATAAATGCTTATTGAAAAATGACTGAGTTCAATTACAGCCCCTAACCTAAACGCAAGGGCTGTGTTACACACATTATTCAGTGCCTAATAATTCACGATGGAAATTAAAGCTCTGAAAAGCTTATGGAGTAGTCTCAGAACTAGAAAAAAAGGATTCAGAGATGAGGCCCAGTGTGTTTGCTTAAATTCAATTTATTCAACAAATATTTACTGAGTAGTATGAATAAGGAGACTGAAAGTTGTTGAAATTCTTATCATAACCTGGGGATATGTGTACAGTATATTCACTTACCCATTAAACAACTAGTAGTCTGTTACCAGCAACTTGTGTTAGAGTATTTTGTGCTTGGGTAGAAATTTTCACCTTTTTGACTGTCCTCTTCGTAGGAATGAGAAGGTTAGGTAGATGAAGATAGTGAATTTAACTAATTCAGTTATCTATTTTTCAAAACAGAATGCTCTTTTGCACTATTTAGCCTTACAGAAATGGACACTGCAAAATTTAATTCAGCACCACGCTGAAAAACTGTCTATTTTTCAACCTTCTAAATCTGATCCCATCACTCTCCCGCTCAATACCTTTTAACTGCATCCTGTGGCATTTAGAAAAAGATGCAAATCTTTCACCACAGTCTACAAGGCCCCATGTGACATGGCCCTGCCTACCTCTTTCCAACCTCATCTATTACCACCATCTGCTCATTCCACTCCAAATACACTGGCCTTCTTGCTCTTCTAGAACATACTAAGCTCCTTTCTGCTTAAGGACCTTTGCAGTGCTCTTCTGTCCTCCTGACACTCACTTCTCCCAGAGTTTTGCATGGTTTATTCCCTTCATTCAAGTCTCTGCCCAAATGCCACCTCCTCAAAGAGGCCTTTCACAGCCACCCTATTTAAAATTTGAGCCTCCCTCCCACCCCGCAACTCTCTATCCCTTTGCCCTGCTTTATCTTCTTGTATTGCCCTTAACACCGTCTCTTAATATTTACATATTATTATCGACTCACTAGAACGGGGATTTTTCTTTTTCATTGTAATTTGCAATATTATCAGCATCTACAACAGTGTCTGGCACACAGCACCCTCTTCCAATAAATATATGTTAAACAAACGTATGAATTTCATTCTCAGCAGAGTCACTGAATTCATATGACCTTGGGTAACTCACAGAGCAAACACTCAAGCTCTGACCCCTAAGTGAAAACGATAAAACAAAGTCTTATCTGCCTTGCCGTCAAGATCTATTTGTTCTGAGGCAAAGAACCACAGCAGGTCTTCCTATGAATTTCACTGCAAAACTCTAGCCCCTCCAAGCAAAGCTTGCAGCAACCTGAATTTTGAAATCAAGGGGCAGGAAATAGTCTAAGCAGAAAGTTCATAAGAGGACCAGACCTAAATACTACAATCCTGATTTTAAAGACGAGCCCTCCAAAAATGATATCTACCAACCCCAAAACTTATGACTCTTCTGGGTTCTTAACTCTTTTGGTGCCACAAATCCTTTGCCAGTCCGGTGAAAACTATGGACCTCTCTTGAGAATAGTGCTTTTAAACCCATACAACTAAATACAGAGAGCTACAAAAAAAACCAATTCTACTAAAATAGAGGACCGCAGATGTAAGGTCTCCTATGCTCTTTTTGCCACAGTGAAAACGAGACGAGAAAATTTTGAAAGCTATAGGAAGATCAAAAGGGAGAGTCCCAAGGAGACGACACCATCCCAGAGCACCCTAAGTGGCAGCAGGGAGTCCTGGACGCCAGGACCCAGCCAACCCTAGGGGGCGTGTCTGAGGATGAAGAGCGGAGAGAAGAGGGCCCGGGTCTGGGACTCTTCCTACCAGAGTGCGCGAGGCCGAGTTCCCCAAGGCTGGGCCCGCCCCCGCATCACCTGTCCCTGCAGTCCCCAGGAGCCGCTCCGGCACCCCTCGCAGGTCTTCATGGAGGCCGCGGAAGATCTCGTGCAGTTTTTCGAAATGTTCCGAGGAGGTAGCGGAGGTGGCCATGGCCCAGGCCACACTCGAGCAGCGGCCGCCGAGACTCTGGGCACCGGGCCCGCACCTACCCCACGGTCAGCCGCCCAGCCCCGCAGGCATCACGGCGACCGCCGCCACCGCCGCCCTGGACGAGGCGCTTCCGGGGCCGCGGCGGGGTCCTCCCGAGCCGGAACGCCCACTCCCTGCAGTCCGTCACGGAGGGAGCGCCGGGCGCGAAGGCCTGACGGAAAGTCAGGCATGCTGCACTGCCCAGGCGACTCCTGAAGGAGCAGCAGCGCGCGCGGGGGCGAGCGACAGTCTCAGGGCACTGGAAATACCCAGTCCGGGGTTGGGGAGAGCGCCACAGTGGAAAGCACTGTGGGGACCCGCGGGACGGGCAGCGTGGCCGCCTCTCTCCAGGGCCCCGCGTGCGGACGAGGGGTGGGCACTGCAGAGCATGCCGGGGGCTGTAGTTCGGCGCGGAAGAAGCTCCAACTTGGAGGTCACGCATTCCTGGGGGCGGTGGTGCTGCCTGCGCCGCGGCTGTCCTGAGTGACGCTGACAGAAAGTGGTTTGGTATCAGTGCGCTCCTGGATGTTATCTTCATCGTCGTCGCATTGTTTCGCCGCCCTGACTTCGTCAGTTCACGTTGTGACTGTCAGCTTTCAGCCCTGGAAAGATAGCTGGGCCAGGTTCCAGCCTGCCCTGGAGCAGTGAAGCACTTTTACTGGGGAGTTCAAGTGACCAGGATCACGTGCTTTCAGAAGTGGTCCCTGGGCAGTGTGACGTCCCAAATGCGCGCTCGCTCTCTAGCGGCCAGGCTCGCCTAGTGCCTTCGTTCACTCAGCAGGTGTTTGCTAATGTGCAGAGTAGTTACTGTGCAGGGATCTGGGCATATGTGGTTAAGTAAAAGATGCACTGTGCACCCAGGTCATTTATAATGTGGTGAGAAAGGCGGACCCGGCTTCATCAGGTCTCTTTCCCACAAGTTGTAAAGTGTGGACAATTAGAAAGTCCTTACCTGCGCTCCATGAGTTTTCATGGTTGCGTGGCAGGAAATTCCTATTTTTACTGATTTCATGGTTTGCCCATGGAACCGGTTTAGAAATGTTTGCTTGGCAGGCAGCCTAAAACTTAACACTGCCCACATATATTAAAAGATATATGACTGCTCAGGGAGAAATGATTCGGTGATTCGTATCTCCTGGACCCTTATTTTTATTAGACTGAGTTCACTGACTATTGATTCAACAAACTTTTGTTGAGCTTCTAATATTCACTGAGCATAGAGAGATGGCAAAGTCTGAGGTTGTTAATGGCAGTTTTGTGATAGGTCCCATAGCACTGTGTTATAGAAGGGGCAGGTACAAAATGGAGAGAGAAGAAATAGCCTAGGATGGAAAAAGTGATCTTTACAAAGCGTCATAAAAGATAAGTAGAAAATGGATGAATGAATAAGCAAATTACCACACAACTGAAATTAATGTCATTTGAATTGAGACTGTACTGTGGCTGCACTCTGGGACAAATTATCCTCAGAATGAGAAATGACTGCATAACTGTGATAATGAAAGGTGTTTTCTTCTTTTGACTATAAATAAACTTTCATTTAATTGTCTTCTGTTGACTCTAATTAAACTTACGTTTAATTCTTTCTTCTGGTAAATAAAAACTATAAATAATCAAAAAATGTTTATTTGTCATTGACAGTTCAATATAAATCAAGTAAAATATTTAGTTATCCTACTGCACTATTATCAAAAGTTTTTCAATTTTTCCATAAAATAACTATTTCTAAATATATCATTTAATGGTCAAAACAAGTTCAACAAAAGATTTACAAATATGCAAAGACTGTGGTCCTTTAACTCTTGTCCCCACCAAAGCGAACATATAATTGTCAGTCCAAGAAAATCACAAACTCTTATTAGAAAAACGTGCCCCCAACAAGTGATGGGAACATTACTAATTCCTCAGACCTTCTTTGGCAGCATTACTTTTGATAAAAGTTCTCCAAATAAAATGTATATTTTTAGCAAATAGATGTTTTAATCTTGTCAAGATAATGTAAAGAAATGCCCTGAAAGATTAGTAAATTGGCTGCAATTACCAATATTAGTCCTTAAGATAATTTTGCTGAATAAAGAATTGGGGTTTTTTGGTTTTGTTTTTGTTGAGGTTCTTTTCTGCCACATTGGTTGGCTGATGCTTGTTAAGACAGTGCCTTGTCAGTCTTGCTAACTCAAGTGCTCACCCTCAATTCTTCTATAGCTGGATATTACCATCTTTAGCTGGGTTTTTTTCTTTTTAATCTTTAACTAGGCCTTTCAATGCATGCATTACCTTCCAGGATTCTTCTCTTTTTTGGACTTCTTCTCTGCTACCCATGTGCTTCTTGGTGGGTTAGTTACCAACAAATACAGAGTCTGCTTCCCTTTGCAGCTCTACCCATTTGCATCAAAGACTAGATAACACTGGTTTGCTCCATTGCTATCATTTACCTGTACTAGGGTCCAGTTTAATACTGTTCCCTTGTGGCTGTTTTGAATTTCGTAAAAATACCTCCAACTGCATAAATACACAAGAACACATACAAAGGTATATTCAGTGACAATCACAAATAGCCTTTTCCTTCTTCTGGTTTCCTAAGAGAAACTACAGCACGAAAAGGAGGCCTCCATGGGTCTGGGGTCAGTAACTGAAGTCAGGTGGCCTATCTTCCCATACTGCTCCTTTCGTTACCCCCTTGCTGGCCTGAGGAACAGCAGGAAAATGACAATTTAAATAGATTTTTATTGCTGCCTTCCCCTAAACCCCACAAACTTCTTAGAAAAGGTAGCTCTTCTGTGGTCTAGGTAGGGGAGAGTGTGTTAACAGCAGTGCCTTTAGGTTGCCAGAGATAAAGCCATGCCACAATCCAGATTCAATTAAGAGTTTCCTGAAAGAATCCAGATGTTGGCAACATGATGGTTTTCTTAAGAGGTGAGGGACAAGTCCTCCTCTTGAGCCAAGCCACTGTGACTCCTGGAGTTGAGCTGAGGCTGCAGTGTGACTCTCTTGAAGTGAGGGTTGGTTGGTTAGGAGAAACTACATTGAGAACAAAGAGGGTAGAAACTAGTCTAAATTGCCATAAAGCAACCCTGCCATAGCTTAGGTTCTCCTAGGTAGTAGGTTTCAGAAGGAATATATGAGCTTGCAGGACATATGAGGGTCTACTTATCCTATGATATCTCTAGTAACTCTGGCAGTAACAGGAGCAAAGTAAATCTGGACAAATGCCAGGAGTTTAGATTAATCTGGCAGTGTACACTGGGCTTTCATGAGACATCAAGCAGCAAAGGTTGGAAGGTTTGCTCTCTTCGTGCTCAAGGTTTTGGCCATCCTGAAGGAGAATCATTTTGGCAAGGAGTACTGAGTAGTCTGCTGCATGCTTCTCTTGGGTCCAACTGCCACCACCTGTCAATCCACAGGGATGCCCAGCAGGTCACAGCTGACGTCCCATAGCCGCCTTGCTATTGTCTCATTACGAGCCTTGGCAGAGACCCATGCCACATGGCAGTCACTGGAAGGGAAAGAGAGAGGCTTAAGGCACAGGGTTAAGAATGGAGTCTGCTCTCTATCTGGGATAAGGAATATGACAGAAAAACAACCCAGGGATGACATGTCCTTTAGGCGCTTCACAGGGCCAGTGTTTGTGCTATCTCTTTGTTCTCCAATCTTTACTCCAGAGAAAATGTAATTACCCTTCTAGCTCTCACTAGACCACCTCTGATCAGAGTGCTTTGTTTGATGTATAATCCTTATCACTTAGTCTTTATATTCCCCTTTGTAGCTATGGATTTAACTGTAATATCAGTGCCCACCTGACTCCTGTGTATGTCCATCTTGTTTAAATAGGGCTCTGAGGTCGATTCTACGGGACCTTGTATAGTGTCATGCGGCTGAGATCCTGCTATTTACATTGGTCACAGACGCTTGGAGTGGTTTAAAAAAATACTACTTATTTCTGGTCTATCTGCTGTTATAACTGTTTTTAAACTCAAATAACACATACAGCCAGCTTCATAAACAATGAAAGAAGGAAAAGATGATAGCAGAGAAGAAATGGTAATGACAAGGTGCCAGGTGTTTCATGCACCTTCTCTTCATTGCTGTAATTCTATTTTTAGTCCCCATTACATGCAGGAGAGGGATTCCAACCCTGCGCTGCACAGAACACTTTCTCAAGGATAATTCTTTCACTCATTTTTGTACTGTCTGCATTTGGTACACAGCAGGTATTCAATTAAGGGCTTTTAAAAAAAATGATTGAGTAAATGGATCACAATATTTGAAATCGTGTGAGAAGCAGTTTTAAAAAGTATACTATTCTAAGAAAATTTCTTCCTAGACATTCTAAGCAAATTCTGAAGGTGAAAAGGAGAGTTGACAAGTCTGAAATAACCATATGAAGCAAACTCTTAATACTATGGCAATTAAGACAGCGCTACCCAAAGCGTGGGCTGTGGACCAGCAGCAGGAGCATCATCTGGGAACTTGTTAGAAATGCCAATTCTCAGGCTCTACCCTAGACCCGCTGATTCAGAATCTCTGGGGTTGGGGCCCAGGAATCTATTTTCAATCAATTTTCCAAACTGTTCTTAAACATATGAAAGTTTTAGAAAAACCACTTAAAGATTTTTTTTTTTAAAGATTGGCACCTGAGCTAACAACTGTTGCCAATCTTCTTTTTTTTTTTCCTGCTTTTTCTCCCCAAATCCCCCAAGTACATAGTTGTATATTTTATTTGTGAGTCCTTCTAGTTGTGGCATGTGGGATGCTGCCTCAGCATGGCCTGACGAGTGATGCCATGTCCATGCCCAGGATCCAAACAGGTGAAACCCTAGGCCGCCGAAGCAGAGCGCATGAGCTTATTAACCACTCGGCCACGGGGCCAGCCCTAAAGATATTTTTGCATTTAAAAAACAAGCCTTGTAAGTTAAGTACTTCTATTTAAGGCAACTCACCAGCACAACCAGCACAACCTGCCATTTCTGAGTGAAAAGACCATCACTGAGAACCAAAAGACTCTGTACAACTCTCTGGAAATGATTTGGCCTCTGTAAGCTTCTGCAGCCTCCATTGCACTATGCCTTATACTCTTGGTAGGTTTATGGTGAGGAACAAATGACACAATGGACATGAAAGCGCCTTGTAAGCTATGACGTGCTATAAAAATTATTCAAATATTACAGTAAAATCTTCTTAAGTATGGTTATGGCATTGGCACAGTCACGGGGCTGATATTTTCAGTGGGATTTTGGTAAGTATTAATCAGTATGGTAAAAGATTGTCTGACCAATTTCAAAACTTACTGCAAAGACACAGTAATCAAGACAGTGTGGTACTGGCATAAGGATGGACATACAAATAAATGGAATAGAATTAAAAGTGCAGAAATAAACCCTAAACTTTATGGTCAATTTATTTTTGATAAGGCAACTATTATGGACTTATCTGTGTCCCCCAAAATCCATATGTTGAAGCCCTAACCCTAAATGTGACCATACTTGGAGATAGGGCCTTTAAGGAGGTATTTCAGGTTAAATGAGGTCATAGGGTAGAGTCTTAATCCAATATGACTAGAGTCCCTATGAGAAGAAGAGGAGACACCAGGAGTGTTCGTGTTCATGCTCAGAGGAAAGGCCATGTGAGGACACAGCAAGAAGGCAGCTGTCTGCAAGACAGGAAGAGAGGCCTCACCAGAAACCAACCCAGCTGCCATCTTGATCTTAAACTGCCAGCTTCCAGAACTGTAAGAAAATAAATTTCTGTCACTTATGCCACCCAGACTGTGATATTCTGTTCTGGTAACCCAAGGCGGACTAATACAAGACAATTCGATGGGTGAAAGAGTAATCTTTTCAACGAAGGGTTCTGGGACAATTGGATATCCACATGCAAAAGAATGAAGTTGGACCCCTATGTCATACTTTAGCAAAAATGGATCATAGACCTAAAAGTAATGCTCAAACTATAAAACTGTTAGAAGAAAACAGCAATAAATCTTTGTGACCTTGGGTTAGGCAATGGTTTCTTAGATATGACACCAAAAGCACAAGTGACAAAAGAAAAAAACTGATCAATTAGACTTCATCAAAATTAAAAACTTTTGTGCTTCAAAGGACACCATGAAAAAAGTGAAAAGATAACCCACAGAATGGGAGACAATATTTGCAAATCATATATCTGACAGCGCCTTATATCTAGACTATATAAAGAAGTATTACACTGAGCAATAAAAAGACAATAATCCAATTTAAAAATGGGCAAAGGATTTGAATAGATATTTCTCCAACAAAGATATACAAGTGGACAATAAGCACATGAAAAGATGCTCAACATCATTAGCAGGAAAATGCAAATGAAAATCACAATTAGAACTACTGCATACCTACTAGGATAGCTAAAATCAAAGGACAAATGATAATGAGTGTTAACGAGGATGTGGAGAAATTGAAGCCCTCATACATTGCTTGTAGCAATGTAAAATGATGTGGCCACTTTGGAAAACAGTCCAGTATTTCCTCAACAGCTAAACATAGAGTTAACATATGATCCATAGTCCAGTGGAATTCCACTTATAGGTATGTCAAGACCCAAGAGAAACGTCCATACAAAATGTGTACATGAAAGTTCAGAGCAGCAGTATTCAAACAACCAAAAAGTGGAAACAATCCAAATGCCTATCAACTGATGAGTGGATAAATAAATGAATGCAGTATACCTATAAAATGAGATATTATTCCACAATAAAAAGGAATGAAGTACTGATACATGCTTTGGGAAGGATGAACCTTCAAGACATTGTGCTAAGTGAAAGACACCAGTCACAGAAGGCCAAATATATGATTCCATTTATATGAAATGTCCAGTATAGGCAAATCCATAGAGACAAAAAGTAGATTAGTGGTTTCAGGCAGAAAGAACAACCAGCACAAAGGTGTTAAGGCTTCAATCAAGACAGACTTTTATGTTAATTTCTTTTTTTTTGAGGAAGATGAGCCCTGATCTAATTACTGTCAATCCTCCTCTTTTTGCTGAGAAAGACTGGCCCTGAGCTAACATCTGTGCCCATCTTCCTCTACTTTATAGGTGGGACGCCTACCACAGCATGGCTTGCCAAGCGGTGCCATGTCCACACCCAGGATCTGAACTGGCGAACCCCGGGCTGCCAAAGCGGAACGTGCGAACTTAAGTGCTGCACCACTGGGCCAGCCCTATGTGTTAATTTCTTGATAGTGGTCTACATGGCTGCTATTGGATCATCAAAATGCTTAAAATTAAGAATCCATGGCACTGGAAAGCCTCTTCAAAAGTCAATTCATAATCACAGTTTTGAGGCTGACTTTCTTTAAACCACTCAATCAAAACCAAAAAAGGTTATTTCTTTTCTAAAATCTCCAAGGCAGAAGAATCCAGTCACTCTTGGAAAATCCTTCCAGTATACAAAACTAAATAATCTCTCTTCTTGCACTTCAGACCCACATTTCCAATGGTGTCCTACACATTTCTACTCACATGTCTTATGGCTGACACACTCAACATGTACAGAGCCAAGTTTATTACACAGTAGGCAACGTTACTCTTTGGTTGAACATCCATTCCACATTCTTTTGGCAAGAGCAACCTGATTTCTTGCTGTGGAATTACCTCTTCCCTTTGGATACAGTTTGAAGAGCCCGTTAACCAAGTGTCTGCCTGTCCTCCGCTAGCCAAGGGCGTAGGGGTGAGGGGATGGAAGGTGGGGATCATGGGGAGGAAGGAAGTCCAATGCATCTTCCCTGGAGAGTGGATGGTGAGCAACAAAACAGACTGAAGATAGCTGGGTTCACACACTCCAGCAGCAGTGCCCCAGCCAGCTGACTGGCCACTTTGACTGTTCTAAGCCCGGCTCTTCAGTCTTCCCTTTGGACCTAAGAGTACCCCCATATTTTAATAAATTTCCTTCTTGCTTAAGTTAGCCAGAGTCCGTTTCTGCTGCTTTGGAATCAAAGAATCCTAAGTTATACATGTTATTTTTCCATGTCTGCTGTCTCAGTTAATGTCACCATAAATCTCCCAGTAACTCAGGCTTGAACCCAGGTCACCAAATCCTCCCCGGGGCCAGCCCCATGGCCGAGTGGTTAGGTTCGCGTGCTCCGCTGCAGGCGGCCCAGTGTTTCGTCAGTTCGAATCCTGGGCGCGGACATGGCACTGCTCATCGAGCCACGCTGAGGTGGCGTCCCACATGCCACAACTGGAGGGACCCACAGCTAAGAATGTACAACTATGTACCTGGGGGCTTTGGGGAGAAAAAGGAAAAAAAATAAAATCTTAAAAAAAAAGAAATCCTCCCCAATTCCCTCACTCAACTGGTCATCAAGTGGTAAAAATTCTGCCTCTTCAGGGCCTCTCTCACTTAACCATTCTTTTCATTCCAGTTGTCATTATCCTAAATCAGGAACTCACGATCTCTCACTTGGGGTGCATTCATTAGACAAAGTCACCAGGGATGTTGTTCTAAAGCACAGACCAGACTATGTCTCTCTCTGTCGAAAGAACTTCTGTGGCTCCTCTCTAAGTCTGGCATTATAGCCTTTCATGATCTGACCATCTACCTTTCATTCCAATCTTAATTCATTTACAGCTCTTTCTCTAAAATTTCAGGTTATTTCCACAAAATCTTGAAGGTGGAGGTAAAAACATGTTAAAATTTTGATCTTATGTGAATATCTTGGATTTGCTTCAAAATAATATGGAACAGGAAAGGGTAGTAGATGGGGGAGAGGCAAGATTGGCATGAGTTAATGGTTGTTGAGGCTGGATTATGGGTATATGGGGATTCAACATGCTATTTTGTCTACTCGTGTATATTCAGACCTCTCTATAATAAGTAGTTTTAAAAGTCTTCATTTATTCAAGAAGGGAGTCTATCGATGCTACATCAGTCCTAAAGACAATAGACAAATACAGATTCAAATTCTTTTGAATATAAAAAAATAAAACTAGGAGTCCAAAAAGGAAGAAAGAAAACTGGACTAACGTAAAAAAATGTAGGAAGAAAAGAAACAACTAGAAAGCATGATCATGATTATAAAAGATGGCATGAATAAAATCTAGCAGTTACCACCAAAAAAAGCGAATGGGCCAGATTCCCCTATCAAAAGGTAAAAACCCTAGAGTCAAAAGACAAAAGCTATGCTGCACAATGTACTTTTCCATAAGGGTACCCTGCACCAGACAAATCCAAATTGCTTTCTTTGGGCAATAAAATTCCATCTTCAAAAGCAGACACATTCATACCTGAAATGATTCCCACTTAGACTCTCAAGACCTTCCGTTAAAGCACAGTACAGGCTGGTCTGGGCTCCCTGCTGAGGGGTCTTGATGAAGAAGGAGAAAAGCCGCCACATCCACCTCATGACAGACGAGTGCCGAACCAATTCAGAGTTGACTGTGCCGGGGTGTACAGAATACGTCGTAACGCTGGAGCCTGATGGGGGTGCCATATAGAGAGGGGAAGACAGGACGTGATGTTGCCGAAAGGTCGAAGACAGCAGAGGCGTGAATAAACACTTGACCCCACGTGGACTCCCTTCCCACGGTCGTATCACAAGCACTCTTCACAGTAATTCATACCTCCATTTCACAGATTAAGGTTCAGAGAGGCTATTAACTGTTAGGGAGCAGCAGAGCCAGAACCTGAAGGCAAGAGCCAGATCTCTCAGCAGCAAGTGACATTTTGACCACTCTCTTCTTAAAGCTGCCTTTTCATTGGCTTCCATGACCCCACATCTCTTCTGGTTTTCCTAACCTTTCTGGATGATTCCTCTCAGTCTCCTGGACCAATTCACCATCTTCTACCCAAACTTTAAACACTGGAGTTCTCATGGCTCACTAAATTCCCTCTCTATAACTTTATAGCATTCACATTTTTATCTATGGTCCAAACCACTCCTTTGAACTCTTGGCTGAGTATGAGAGGCAGTATAATGTGGTGAAGGGCATGGACTTTGTCGTCAGACTGCCCAGTTTCAAATCCCAGCTCTACCACTCATTAGCTGTGTGAACTTGGACAAGCTCCTTATGTTGTGACTGCTTCTTCATCTGTAAAATGGGCATAATCATAATACCTCCACCTCACAGGTCTTTCTCAGGATTAAATGAGTTCATATGTAAAAGAGCTTAGAATAGTGTCTGTTGCATGGGGAGTGCTAAATGACTCTTAACGCATGTACTATTTCAGGTCCCCAATTCTTTACTGGAAACCTTGGGGCCAGAAATGTTTCCAAAGTTTTTTCTGATTTTATAATGGTAAAATGATACATATGCATATACTGTCTATTACCTACTCTCCCTAGTACAGGTGAGGTTTTGCTGCCAAATCAGTTTTGGTGTCAAGCTTATGAGAAAATGGAATTTTCAGGCCTTTCTGGATTTCACAATTGCAGAAAAAGGACTGTGGACTTGTATTATTTTTAACTTGACATCTACTCTAAATGACCCATAGTAATGCAGACTCAGAGGTCCAAATCTGGCTTCACACTTTTAAGGCCAAACCTGGTTCTTGCAGTGTTTCCTACACTCCCAACCAGGCAGGCACATGGGAGCAGTTCTTAAAGATCCCCCACCTCACCTTGCATATTCAGTTGACAAAGCCTGTGGTTTTCCCATCCTAAATACCCCTCAGGAATGTCCACTATCCTCCATCTCCACCACCCTAGTCCAAGCTACCCTCATTTCTCACCTTGACTACAGAAATCACTGCTGCATCCACTCCTGCTCCCATTTTAAAAAGGCCTTCATTTTCAAGGTTTTCTGTTGCTCTTAGACTAAGCACTAAAATCCTTACTGTGGCCTTTAAGGATTTTGCGTCTACCCTGCCGGTCTCAGCTCAGCCCTCAAGTCCTCTTACTTTCTACATGCTAACCATAACAGCCTTCTTTCAGTTTCTCAAACCAAACCCAGACCTTCGTGCGTTCTCTTCTTTCTGCCTAGACTGTTCGTCAGCCCTTCAGCTGCCTCACCCAAACCACACTGCAACCTGTTTAATTTCTGTCATCCTGCAAGGGCTTAGCTTGCAACTCACTTTCTCAGAAAAGTCTTCCCTGATCCCTCAGACTAAATAAGGTCCCCCCTCAAATCCATTATAGGTCCCGGTACGTCCCCTTTCTAGCGTTTATCACAATTATAATTAAACAACAACAACAAAAAGGAAACAATCTAGATGTTGTTAAGGAGTTGGATAAGTACAGTAAGGCACATCCATACAATGAAATACGATGCAGCCAACAAAAGGAATGGGGTGAATCTCTATGCACTACATTGAAAGATCTCCAGCATATTGTGTTGGAATTCCAGTTCCTTATGTAAGATATATACACATGTAAATGCATAAGAAAAGGATTGGAAAGGTGCATATTGAGTTGTTGATGGTGGTTTCTTGAGGGGCGAACAGTAGGAGGTAGAGAGATGGGAAAAAGTGAAGGGAGTTTTTCACCTTTAACTCTATACACTTGCACATTGTTTGAACTTTTTACAATGAGAATTATTCATGTATTACTAGACTGACTTTACACGTGAAAGTTGCATAAGTACTTGTTAATTGTCTCTCTCCTCCATTGGATGTAAACCAAATCAAGGAACAGACTGTCTTGTAACCACTCCACCCCCAGGACCCTAACCCAGGGCATAGAACAGCACTGAATACACGTCTGTTGAATGAATGACTTTTCTGCCATGCCCAGGATTCCTTCATTGCACCATAGCTGTTTCTCACCTAATCCTCAGATCTATCAGGCTTTCTCACTTGTGTATCCTCTGGTTTTATCCAAGCCTCACAGCTGGGCCCATCTCTCCACCTCCAGGCCCCCCTAGCTTCCTGACGAACCTTTACGATAGTTTTCACCATCCAGTTGCCCTGATCCATCCTGAGCTGATAAAGGATGTCAAGCCTTGGGAACAGACTGGGCATATGAACTGAGCTGACCACCAGTTTCCTTCTTCCCCGTCTCACAGCTGTCCATGTGGTTTGACGATTCTGTTCCAAAATGGGGTTCCCACGTCTGATTCCTTGAGCCTGAATTCTGCCTGCCTCAACTCCTAAGCAACTCCAATTGTCCACTTTGGATTTCCTTTGTCTTTATTGGAATTCCAGAGTAGACGGTGCTAAGAACCTCTGTTTAATTGTGACTGGAGACTCCCCTCCTCAGGCATACATTTCCTTCTATTTGACCATCTGTTAGCAGGGAGACCCGCCTCCACAGTCCCAGCACCTGTTGTATCTAACTCTATCTAGTTGTATCTAGTGCCAGTTTAGGTCCCTCCCTTCTACCTAGTCTCATTATGAGTAGAAACCCTTGACTTACTCATGAGGCCTGAATTAATCACAACAATAACCTGTGAAGTAGTCCCATTTTACATATGTGGAAATAAATCTTGAAAAGTTAAGTAACTTGTTGCGGGTCCCACAGCCACTAGGTGGTAAAGCCAAGCCTTCAGACTCAAAGTCAGAATCTTCCTATCCCCGGCCAGCCACCTCCACCATGCAGTTGTGGGCTGCTTACGAAAACTATACCCAATTATAATCATGGAAGAAGGTCCTGTCCAGGGGAGAGGCTCTACTCCTGTAGATTTCAGCTACTTCCCACTGACTCACGTCTCCATACTCATTTCTTCCAAGCCTACCTTTCAGCCTCCGGGCCAGTTCGCGGGTGAAGAGAATGTTGGCTAACTTGCTGTGACAATAGGCCAGACCTGCACTGTAGAACTTCTCCCCTTGCAGGTTATGGAAATGGATCCTGCCCAGGTGATGTGCAAAGGAAGACACATTCACTATCCTTGATGGGGCGGATTCCTTCAGCTTCTCTAATAGCAGAAGGGTCAGGAGGAAGTGACCTAGGAGAAAAGCTAGAATTAACAGGGTTCAGGACCAGCGCGAGGGTGAAGGGAGTAGTCGTAGCAGGCTCAGCTATGGGAGGCAGAGAACTCAGGAATAAGGCTTTTTGCCTCATTAATTCGTTATCACCTACAGAACAAATTCAGTGAGGGTTGAGAGAAGTAGGAACAGCCAAAGACATGAGACATCTTTCTATGAAGTGGGTCTGGATTACATGACTATGAATATGAAGACCCATCTCATTCCAACTTTGATTAACATCACTCTTTAAGAGCAGGTGGCCTTAACCTCATGCTGGCCACAAGGATCACCACAAAGAAAGCAACACAACCCCCAATCCAAATAGGCTGTTCAAAAATGCCCCAAGGTAAATTGAATCTAAAAACACAACTTGAATCTGGAGCACAGATTACAAAGTGGGTGGAACCTCAAGTGGGCTTCAGGTTTATTCCCCAGCTTTCAGGCAGGACCATACTATTTATTATTTACTTAAGGTCTATTATGGCCTAGAGGTCCAATCACACGACAAAGAAGACTCAATCTGATCCCTAAGTTGTCCAAGGAGAACTTAGCTTCCCTCTAGCTCCATGATGAGACCAGATTTCTTACCTAAGTGGTTGACTCCCATGTGCATCTCAAAGCCATCCGCTGTCTTGGAGTAGGGACACATCATCACTCCCGCATTGTTGATCAAAATGTGGAGATGCTTTTCCTCTGCAGGGAAGAGGATGTGGGAGTGTGGGAGTGGCCAGCCACTGCCGTTACAGCTTAGAAATCTGCCCCACGCCCAGGCTTTGAAAATGGGTATGCAGGACTTCAATCTTTCCTCCAGTTTCCCTTCATGCTGATTTTGTATTATTTTTCATTGTAAGATTTTAATTGAATCCTACATACTTTTACAACAGGGCAAAATTCCATCTTATACTAACAAATGGCCTTTCCAACCTTTCCAACTCAGGAGCTACTCACTCTCTGCTCCTGGGGAGTGTTCCGTTCACCTCTCCTAACAGAAAGATTTCCCAAGCTGAATGGGAAGCTTCCAAAGCAAGAGAAAAAAGGATGTTCTCTATGTCCCTCTGACACTGGGAGTCAGGCCCAAAAAGAAATACTGGTTTCACCTCTTTGTTGCATCTGCCAACTTTCTCTCATCATTTATTTTCTCATGTAGTTTGTAATTTCTGACTATAGGCTCATACCAGTGGAAGCCGTTTTCCTGGGGAAGCCTAGATCCCTGGGTTATGAGGGGATATGCCTACAGTGCTCTTGGCTTTGCTTTCCATGTGATACTATAGGGGTTTATCTTAATTTCTCAGCTCAAGATTCTTGCACCATTTGGTGGTGGAAATGAATTCCTTCCACAGACAATGCCAGCTTGAGGTTGTAATTTCTTGTGGATGATCCATCCATGTCCTAAGGAGAGGGTAAGCTTCTTTGTCATGTCCCTGCTCTGGTGGCCTGAGTCTTTTTAAGCCCCTGTACCACGGACCAGATGGCCTTTTATGAATCCCAACCTTATGTGAAGGCTCAGACACAGCTCCCAGCTCTCAAGGGCCGGAGGCCTCACCTCCTATCCCTGTAGGGTATTTAGACTCCAGACCCTAAAGCCTACACTGAGTTCTGATATTCTTGTGAGATTTCTGGCTTTAGTTCCTACATTCTATGACTTTTTTTTTTTATTTTTAGAATTTTCTTTTTTTAAAGATTGGCACCTGAGCTAACATCTGTTGCCAATCTTTTTTTTTCTTCTTCTCCCCAAAGCCCCCCCAGTACATAGTTGTATATTCTAGTTGTGAGTGCCTCTGGTTGTGCTATGTAGGACACTGCCTCAGCGTGGCCTGATGAGCAGTGCCATGTCCATGCCCAGGATCCGAACCAGTGAAACCCTGCGCCACTGAAGAGGAGCGCACAGACTTACCCACTCAGCCAGGGGGACAGCATGCTGTGATGAGTTTTTGAATTCACTTTTTGTTTCTGCCTCTTGAAGATTTCCCTTTTTTACTAATGAGTTCAGCTATGAATCAAAAGTTTTTGGTTATATTTTGTCTAGCATTTCTATGTATTAGAGAGGGAGCGGGATCTTCTCCCTTTAGGTAAGCCTGCCATGTTGATTGCAAGACCTTCAACAGAGTCTCTGGTTCTACACTCACCTGCTAGGAAGCCCTTAGCAAAGGCTCGAATAGATTTAGTATCAGCCAAGTCCAGTTTCTTCACCAACACCTCTTGGTTCCCTGTCACGGTCTGGATCTCTCTGGCCACCAATTCCCCTTTCTGTACATCCCGGCAAGCTAAATATACGCGGGCTCCTGTCAACCAACATATAAAAGAGAGAAACTTTCAGCTGTTTTTGAGTGGAAATTACAGGCCTAGTATTGATGTTGAATGTTATTTTCTATGGTTTTTTTTAAAAAAGGAATTTTACCCCTACTTCAAAACAAAGGTATCTGATGAGCAAATCAGGAAAGAAAAATAAACCAATAATATTCATTAAGTGTCTATTATATGTTGAGCATTGTACTAGGTTCAGACCAGCAAATCAACGGGGCATTGGAATGTTCTTGAATTCCAAGACTGGGAAGAAATAATGAGAACGGTCATCATTGTGAGGGGTAAAATGACAATGGCAGGAGGGAATCAGAAACACATTAACTTGCCTCTTTGAGCCAGCTCTTTGGCTGTCTCCTTCCCAATGCCTGTGTTGGCTCCAGTGACCACAGCTACCTTCCCAGGAAGCTGGACGGTTGATGTACACACCCCACTGGACAGCATTTTCCTGCAGACAAGGAAAGTGCATCAGTTCTTCGTTCTCTTTGTCTCAGCAGAAGTTCCCGCAAGCCCTGCTGTCTTTAGACCCCAAGGCTGAGGTCTGCTTTGGTTCCTTCTCCTGCTGTCCTTTTAAAGATTTAAGGAAGGTTGGAGGAAAGAAAACAAAAAATTTCTGCGCTTGTTCAAGGTTTTCTTGCTCAAAAGTTTTCTGCTCCTGCTAAGGGACGAAAGTGATTCTACTACAATCACTTGGAGCTGCTCCCTGCAGCACAAGAACTGGATGAATATTTGATCAGCCAAGCTCCTGGCTTCAGCTTGAGCTCTTCCATAGGCTCAAGAAATCACAAGACTCAGCCTAGAAGAAGAAAGAGCTGGTCTACTTATGTCAATCTGTCCATAACCGGCACTTTATGGCCTTGATAAACAGTTAATCCAATACGGAAAGTTAAAATTATTAAAGTTTGTCAACCTGGAACAAAAAACCCAGAAAAACACACACACACACACACATAGCTAAAAACAAGACAAAGATGAAACCGGTAAACAGTTAGCCATTGATGATTAGGTAGCTAGTAACTAAAATTTGTTTTGCAATTACTAATTATAGCTTTTAGTTGTTCACCCGCCCACTGTTAACTGTGCTGCTTAGGCAATATGCTATCCAACTCCCACCAGGATCCCATAGATAACATCTCCCTGGCACCTAGGTCCCCATGATAATACATGTTTTTCAGGAATTAGGATCCCCTTGTCCAGTTCAGGCCTGTTGAGACCACCAACCCCTCAACTGGGCCCACAAAGGTGCCCAATAAGTGACCTTTTTGATGTCAAGAGGCTAAAAACTCCACCCTCAGATCATGCTAACACCACCTTGCTCCCCGACCCCATAAATATCCCTGAGTCCCCATTTTCGAGGAGGCAGATTTGAAACTTGTTATCCCGCTTCCTCACTTGGCTGCCTTGTGATTAAAACCCTCTCTCTGCTGCAGTCTCGTCCTTTCGGTGATTGGCTTTCTGGGCAAGGGGCAAAACCCACCCTGGTCCAATAACAAAGAAAAGACGTGAATAAGTACAAAGGGAGCTGAGATGCAAGTCCTGGCTTAATTAATTAGAGTCCTTGCTCCTAAGCACTGTATGATCCTGCTTTTCCAAAGGAATGAATGCACAAACAGGTATTAGCCGGCCTCAGATTGTTCTTTTCCCTGCAAATCTTGGGAACCAATTTAAAAGAATCTGTTAACCAGGGATGCACTTTTAAAGAACATTTCTGCCTTTTTCATTGAACTTGGAATTGCAAGATACACACTCCTAGCCACTACAGCTACTTGCTTAGTGCAAACAGGCCAATAACGAAGCAAGCTAACTCCTGGTGCCCACCAACCGCTATCTTTCTCCTCAGAGAACACGCCACCCTGCTCAGTTTCCCACATCCCTTCAGCTTTAGCTCCAGGAGCAACAACACATCAGAACCTCTGCTCAGCTCCTTCTTCTTCACCAGCAGAAATGAAAGAGACCATCAACTAGGAAACTGCAGCTCTGGCCTAGCCCCCATGACCTAACTATGTGGTTGAGGATATGACCCTTGGAGTATAATCTTCCTCAGAAAAATCTTGCTGAGGTATGAGCACTATTTTCAGTTCAGGTTCAACTTTTCATTGAGATTCTATGTGGATAAGAGAATCTTACCCACAATGAAGAATATAGAACTATGTACCGGGGGGCTTTGGGGAGAAAAAGGAAAAAAAATGAAATCTTAAAAAAAAAAGAGAGAATCTTGTGGTGGAAAGAGATAAAAGGCAGTGTTTTCATTTGAATATGAGTACCCATGTGGGCCTAGAGGTGGGAGCACTGGGTTTTCAGAGGGTAGGAAAAATACAACTGGAAGAGGGGCATGAGGGAGGTGGGGTAGGAGAAAAGAAGCAGTGAATATGGTAACAAATTGCAGAGTGTGATCTAGCGTGCCTTCAACCTCGTGTCCCCACCCCCGACCTCCTCACCTCCTCCACCCAGAGGAAGGAGTGTGTCTCTTCAGCCACTGGTCCACCGTCACTACTGGTGACTTAGCCAGAACCAATCAGCAGGCTGCCTGTTATACAACTGGCCGCTGATTGCCTGGGCACTCAGCCAGCCATTGGCTGGTGTGTCACCTGGTCAAGAGACCACTCCAACCTCTTCGCCCCACCCTCAAACCCCATGACAGATTTCCCAGATACTCCTGCTCCGAAGCTGGATAAGGCTCCTGATGAAACCGTTCCATTGCTCTCCTTTGCAACATCTTCGCTGAGAATGAGCGAATCTAATAGCAACAAGAGAGTGAGCAATGGGGATGCAGATGTCACGATTCCCATCGAGGGGCAGTGTCAGAATCAAAAATTCAAATCGCTCCATTGTGCTTTAAAGGATAGAAGCAAGAAGCTAGATGGGGCTGGCTCAAGGCGCGGGAGCTAAGGGGAAAACTGTCTTGAGGGCCACATCCCATTTTACAGTCGAAACCCCCAAAGCTGTAAACTTAAGCACTTGAGGTATCCTGCAATCGGGGTTCCCTGGAGGCGGAAGCAAGGGCAGCTTAGACGAAAAAAGGGGCCACAAGAAACAAAGCACGGTGCCCCGGACTGCGGCCCCTTCCCAGACCTGGGGTCTCCCGGTCTCGCCCTCTCCCCATCCAGGGCATCTGGACCTACGCCGACCAACCGAACTCCCAAGTCTCCGCCTACTTGGAGCCCTCCAGGGAGTTTTCCTTTTCCTTCTTTTGAAGAACAGAGCTTCGGGGAGGATTAATGTCTCCCCCGAATACTTCTCAAGAGAAGGCAATACATTAGCACAGACCTGATTTGGGGTGCAGCGATGTAGAGGAGAAGGGGGAGAAAGAAGAGCAGGAGCAGGACCCCAATCATCTCGCCAGGCGACAGGTACAGCTGCAAGAGCAGAGCGAGACGCCCCAGCGGTGCTGACCGACTGGGGCTTCTGCGCCCAGACACGCCGTAGTAAAGGACGGCAGCCTGGAGCAAAGCCGTGTGGGAAATGTAGTCCAAAGCCCTGCGAGAGCTACCAGGCATCCGGAGCGCGCTGTTGCCAGGCCCCGAGAGAAGCTGAACCATGCACCAGACACGCAACAGATCCCACACTCTCTGGGGTCTAGGGCCTTTGGGATCATCCAATCAGCTCTCCCACAGCCCTTCTGGCCACCAGGGTTCTGGTGACAGCTCCCCTGTCCGCTATCTCCCCGTATCAAGTCCAGACCCTGGTTCAATTTTCCCCAATCGTGGTTAGGGAGTTACCGCATTGTTTCTCCTGGAGATCAAATACTGGCGTCTGGAAAATGTTCGAAGGCCAATTACACAGGAGAGGAGCGGTTGGAGTCTGACAGTTGGTAAGGGAGGGTGAGGTGGGAATCTTTCCTCTTTCGGAATTCCGTCCTCCAATCTAGCGGAAGTGGTCAGTCCCTGAAGCCATTCCCAGTGATTCTCTCACTTTATTGTGTCTATTTTGAATTACAATGGTGACTATCATAATTTTCCTGGTGTTTGAGTGTTAATTGAAAATAGAATATAGTTTTCTTGATGACTTAGGTGAGTTAAACTCCCAAGGTAGCAATGAATTTCTCAGATTAGCACAGTTGGTTTTGCCTACTCGTGAAAGTATTTAATCCTGTCTTGAATCAAGGGCACGAAAATTCTCTGGCAACAAGCAGGTTCCCTGTTCAAGCATTCCTTTCAGCTTTGCCATCTGAGTTTCCAGGGGGTGAAGGTGGGGCATGTTTTAACAAGCCAATATCTGTGTGTGATTCCTGACTGCACACAGTAATGTATTCTGGTTCTTCCGGATAATTCATTTCCATTGGATTGAAAGACACATGTTCCAAGCTCAGTTTGAACCAATGTATTTTATAGCAATTGGAGAGAAGAGGATTTTCTTCACACAATGCAAATTCCTACTGATTTAACACTAGATTATCTAACAATCATCAGATTTTGTCACATGCTCATTATTGTTTTACCTAATATTTGCATAGGGTTTTATACCTTTATTCAAAGCCTTTATTTGTTCACTCATTCATTTGACAAATGTATATGGTATTCCTACAATGCACTAGGTACTGTGCTGCGGTCCAGCAGGGAGCCAGGCAGAAATGACCTGTGCTCTCTCAGAGCTCATGGCCTGTAAGAGAAGAACTTAAACAAGTGATCACTGTGAATCAATCATGGTGAGGGTTATGATGGAAAATAGAGAAACCTTTGGGAGGTCATAGCAGGTGGCCCCTCCTGGTCTGGAGATCAGGAAAGGCTTCTTGGAGGAAATAACATTTGAGCTGAGGCCTGAGGGCAGGTCAGAAGTTAGTGGGCCAGCAACATACAGGCAAGAGTGTTCTGGGCAGAGGGAAGAGCCCACTTGAGGGCTCAGAGTCAGAGAGATCAGAGGGTGCTAAAACAATGGAAAACAGTGGTCTAGCTGAGGCATAGGGGCTAGAGGGAAAGTCAGAAATGGCAATAACAGCCACTGCTTATGTAGTGCTTATTATGCACCGGGCCCTGTCCAAGTGCTTTATATATTTTTACTAGCTTAATTCCCATAACAACTCTATAAGGTAGGTACTATCATTTTCCCTCTTTTACAGACAAGGAAACTGAGGCAACAGCAAGGTTAAATAAGTTAGCCCAAGCCACGGCAGCAGAGCTGGGATTCAAACTTAAGCAGGCGGTATCCAGGGTCTGTGCCCTTAACTACTGAATCATGGTGCCAAAACATAAGGCTAGGGATCTTCTCCCCATATGTATGCACGTTTGCATATCCACACAAAATCTGCATGCAGTTTCATCCATAGAACTCAAATTGAAAACCATTGGTTAAATCCAATAACTGAAGATGCGAAGCAGACGAATCGTTTAGAGAGGCGGTAACAGAAAGCAGAGGGGAGGGTCTTGAGGAGCATACCATTATGAGATAGACAGAGGGAGGCGAGCCTGGAAATGGACGGTGAGACAGCAGACAGAGAGATTGGAGGCGTATTAGACTGGGTCCAATCAGGTTAGAGAAATCACACAGTAATTTGAACAGGGAAAGTTTAATATAAAGAATTATTAACCATAACAGGGGATTGGAGTAATAAGGAACTGACTAGTACAGGGGTTATTAAACTTTTTCTGTAAAGAAAAATAAATATTTTAGGCTTTGGGGGCCACGTGGTCTCTGTTGCAGCTACTCAACTCTGTTGTTGTAGCATGAAAGCAGCTATAGACAATATGTAAATAAATAAGCATGACTGTGTTCCAATAAAGCTTTATTTACCAAAGCAGGCAGTGGGCTGGATTTGGCCTGTGGGCCACAGTTTGCCAACCTGTGGGCTAGTAAGAAGTAAAGAGAACTCTAAATAAGATAAAAAGAGCAGATAAAATAAAAGTATAATAGATACAGTTTAAAATTGTAATAGTAGATATAGTATAAATAATACAATGCAGTAGATAATAGCCACTACTCTGGGCTAAGATAGAGCTCTCAAGGAAGAGACTCCTTCCACTCCCAGGCTGAGACCCAGACCTTGCTGCAGAGGGACAGGGATAGCACACTGAATGGCTGAGAAATCTCTGTGGTGCTGTGCTAGTGGAATTTGCTGGAAATCCACTGTTTAGGGTGCCAGGGAAAGCTTCCACAGGGAGGTGTCTTATTAGAGGCACTCTGCTCCAAAATCACCAGGTGGGGGGAACGCTGCTGGGGGAAGCTGCTGGCCACTGAATGCTGACGCCAGGCACTGGAGAAGCAGCGTGGACCTCAGGAGCCAAGTATGCTAAAGAAGCCTGCAAAATTAGCTGATCAGAACCAGGAAGCAAACCCCTTTCCTTCTGCAATGCCTCTCCAGTGCCATCTATTAACAAAGCCTAACATTGTTCCAGGTGGCAAAGAAGAAAACATTTAGAGTATATTTCCACTTTCATGGAGCAGGCAAAAAGGATGAATTGGAGCTGAGAGGCAATAAATTGATAACTGGCACCAGAGGGAACCCAGAGAATGTGTAGTAATAGAATGCATTAAAAAGATGTTTCAAGACATGGATACTTACAACACCAAAATCACAATCCTAGAAGAACAAATTGATAAGTTAGACTTCATCAAAATTAATAACTTCTGCTCTTTGAAAGATAAAGACTGGGAGAAAAATACTCACAAATCACGTATCTGATAAAGGATATGTAGTCAGAATATATACTTTTAAAAACTCACCAAATTCAAGATTAAGAAAACAATTCCATTTTTAAAATGGTCAGTGATTTAAACAGATACTTCACCAAAGAAGATATACAGATGGTAAATAAACACATAAAAAATGCTCAATATCATTTGTCATTAGGGAAATATGAATTAAAACAACAATAGGGGGGCCGGCCCTGTGGCTGAGTAGTGGGGTTCTTGCGCTCTGCTTCGGTGGCCCAGGGTTTCGCTGGTTTGAGTCCTGGGTGCGGATATGGCGCCACTCATCCAGCCATGCTGAGGCGGTGTCCCACATGCCACAGCTGGAAGGACCCACAACTAAAAGTACTCAGCTATGTACCAAGGGGCTTTGGGAGAAAAAGGAAAAATAAAATCTTTAAAAAAAAAAACAATAAAATATCACCACATACCTACTATGATAGCTAAAATAAAAAAGATTGACCATACCAAGCATTAATGGGAATGTGGAGCGACTGGAACTCTCATACACTGCTTTTGAGAATTTAAAATGGTACACCAATTTGAAAACAGTTTGGCAATTTCTTAAGAAGTTAAATGTAAGTTAAACATACACCTATCATTTGACTCCCAGGTAATTTCCCAAGAGAAATGAAAGTTTATTCATACAGAGACTTGTATGTGAATGATCATAGAAACTTTATTTGTTACAATATAAAACACGAAACAACCCAAATGTCCATCAACAGGTGAATGGATAATATATGCACACAATGAATACTACTCAGCAATAAAAAGGAATAGACTTGTAATGTACCCAACAGCCTGAATGAATCTCCAAGTCATTATGTTGAGTGAAAGAAGCCAGACAAAAAAGAGTGCATGGTGTATGACTCCATTTATATAAAGTTACAAAAAATGCAGACTGAAGATTATAGACTGTGGTGATAGAAAGCAGATCAGCGGCTTTCTGGGGATGAGAGGAAGTGGGGAGGGGCGGGAGGAAGTGGGGAGGGAAGGGAGGGTTTTACCAAGAAGAATAAGGAAACTTTTGGGACTGATGGACATGTTCATTGTCTTGACTGTGGTGATGGTTTCATGAGCATATACAAATGTTAAAATTCATCAAACTGTATACTTTTAACATGTGCAGATTATTGCATGTCCATTATACCTCAGTAAAGCTGTTAAAAATAGGAGAAGTAGGTACCCATCAAGTGTGCCATGCTACTGAGAAGTCAAGCAACTAAGAACTGAAACGTGTCCACTAGATTTAGCATCATATAAGTCATTGGTGACACTGTGGAGAGCAGCTTCAGAGAAGTGGTGAGTGGAAGCCTGATTGGAGTAGGCTGAGAAACGAGTGGAAAGTAAGAAAATGTAGCCAACTCTTTCGAGCTGGGAAGGAGAGAAGAGGTTAGTATCAGGAGAGGGTGGTGGGATGGTAGGAGCATTTTTAGAGAGCAAAGAGGGAAAAGTTAAAGATCAAGGGGAGACAGGAGATAAATGATAAGTAAGGTCTCTGAGAAAGCAGGAGAAGATGGCTAGAGAGAAATTCATCTTAAGAGGAAAGGAAGACAAGATGAGCAGGAATTCAAATAGACTTGCAAACTTGGTAGCAGAATATTGAAGAATTTTCCTTCTGATGGTCCCTATTTGTGTGTGTGTGTGTTAAAAGGCTAGGATACATGCTGAAATTGAGGCAAGATGTTTTAAGAATGGTAGTGAATGTTTGAAATAATCATTGTGGAGATTAAGTTAGTGGCAATCAGGCAAATAAAAAAAGCTTGACAGTTTTATTGGAGGCCCTGGGTGACGTTGGAGGCTACGTACATATAATGGCATCAAAGTGCAAGACAATGTGATTTTTCTCTAGCAGCTGTCATCTGTCAGCTCCACAAAGAGGACAGATGCATGGGTTCATCCAGAGTTAGGGATTATCAGCCTCTTGGGGCAGAAAGACAAGAGGGTCAGGAGGCTGAGGATATTGGCAAGAGAATGAGGGAAGAGATGAGTACGAAATCCCAGTTGGATAAAAAAGGAAGTGGTGACAGGAGGGGCTTAAAGTGGTCTGGAGGTCCTAGGATGAAATAAACGCTACGGTGGGATTCTTGCCACAGAATAGCTAGATGAGTAGGAGATGCCGTAAGAGGGTGGGAGGTCTGAATGTAGGACTTTAGAGGTGTATGGTTCCACGTCCTGACAGACTGAGGGGCAGGGAGGAGGTAGAGAAGAAGGTTCGGGGAGATGAGGAGGCCAAGGGCCTGAGGGTCCAGGAAGTTGCTGGCTCATTTGTAAAAATAATGAAGTCAACCGGAAGATGGCAGTGTTAGGACAAGAAGGCTGAGAACCAAGCACGAAAGTCTTCAGTAAAAGAAGAGACTTGGGAGGGAAGTAAATCCAGGACAGAGACAGAGAGGAACAGCCTCATGACTTGAGCCTCAGAGGAGCAGGGGCTTCATGTGAGGACGCAGTAAAGGTCTGGAAGCAGGAGCAGGGTGTGGAGAGGACAGTGAGCCCACCTCCTGGAGGCTGTGGCTTGCAGGGTGTGGGAGAACAAACAGCCTCCACTTGAGAAACTACAGGCAAAGAGGTGTCCTCAGCACACAGCCAGGCTTCAGCTGAGGCTGGGAATTGGAGGAGCATTAGATCTACCAGGGCTGAGGATGTAAAGGCGTTTATTCCTCATGAAAAGGGAATTCCAGTGAGGAGTTTGGGAGGGAGAGGACTGTGGGCCTGGGTCGGGGAGAAGACAAATGGGTTTATGTTTGGGAGTGTTCATACTGCGACCCTTGGAGCAGTGTGGTATGTTTGTTCTTTCAACATCCAAGAAAATTGTCAGTATTGGTGCACTGTGATAAGGGCTGTTGTACAAATAGCACAGGGCATTTGGGAGTACAAAGGGGAGCACTCCTGGGGAAGGGGTACAAAACTCCAACTGAGGAAGGAAAGCGATAGCGAAGAGGTCCGGAGGAGGGACGGTTGAGCCAAGTTAGCCTACAGATGAGGTAGAAGGGATGATCCAAGCGGATCAAGCAGGAATGCAAAGGCACGTGGTTTGATGGAGCTCACAGTGTTCTAAGATCTTGGACAAGGCTGGGTCAAAGGGTGGATATAGGTGAGGGATGGTAGGCAAGCTCAGAGATGCAGGCAACGTTCAGATCATGAAGGGCCTTGTGGGCCAAGCTAGAGTTAGAACTTCATCCTGAAATCAAGCCAGGGAAAGGTTTTAGGCAGAATGAAATAACTGGATTTACACCCGGCTGCTGTCACCGAAACAAACTGTAATACACAATAAACCAGTTTCTCCTGTCCAGACTTCCCTGTGCTCTAGGTCTATATTTCCAACCACCTGCCAGACCTCTCTCTTGGGACGTCCTGGCCTCTCCTCCTGTGTTCCTTGAATTTAGGGAATGACACCACCCTTCTTTGTGCCTACACCCAACCTGTTGAGTACTGTTGGAGAAAATCATGCGCCCGGCTATGTTGGTGCCAGGACAAATTAATGATCAACAACAAAGTTGTCTACCAGCATATTCATTAATTTCCTTCGTTAACATGCTCAATAAATGTTTGGAGATAAATGAATGTGCACTTGACCCAGTTAACATCATTTTCTTTTTCTCTTCCAAGCATTCATTTAAAAGATAAATCCGCAGATCCGTTCGTTAGGTTACTCCTTTCTGCCCGTGGATGCTGATGAGTGGTGCCCACTTAACTATGAAAAAGACTTTTGCTGGTGGCATTAAAGAAGACACTGAAGAACATCGCCTAAGAGATTATTTTGAACAGTATGGGAAAATTGAAGTGATTGAAATCACGACTGACAGAGGCAGTGGCAAGAAGAGAGGATTTGCTTCTGTGACTTTTGACGATCATGACTCCGTAGACAAGATTGTCATTCAGAAATACCATACTGTGAACGGCCATATCTATGAAGTTAGGAAAGCCCTATCTAAGCAAGAGATGGCTAGTGCTTCGTCCAGCCAAAGAGATCGAAGTGGTTCTGGAAATTTTGGTGGTGGTCTTAGAGGTGGTTTTGGTGAGAATGACAACTTCGGTCACGGAGGAAACTTCAGTGGTCAAGGTGACTTTGGTGGCAGCCATGGTGGTGGTGGATATGGTGGCAGTGGGGATGGCTATAATGGATTTGGTAATGATGGAAGCAATTTTGGAGGTGGCAGAAGCTACAATGATTTTGGCAATTACAACAATCAATCTTCAGATTTTGGACCCATGAAAAGAGGAAATTTCAGAGACGGAAGCTCTGGCCCCTATGATGGTGGAGGCCAATACTTTGACAAACCACCTTGATTTCGTGGTTTCAAAGAACAGTTTCACAGTTAAGTGGGCACCAGGTCTTTGAGAATCTTCTCTTGAGACGGCCCTCTTTGGTTCCACAACTCTTCCATCCGCCTTGTGTGGCCTTGCATTCATAGCTGCATCCACCTCCTCCACAGTGGCGTGCATGACAAAGCCAAAGCCTCTAGAGCTCTTGGTGTTTGGATCTCTCATTACCACACAGTCCGTGAGCATTCCCCATTGCTCAAAATGGCTCCTGAGACTCTCATTGGTTGTTTCAAAGCTCAAACGTCCGATGAAGAGCTTTCACAACTGTTTGGGCTCTTTGGGAGACTCTGACTTAGACATGACTGCAGTGGGAGGGGAGACTAACGATGCTTACTCGTCGGCATCCACGGGCAGAAAGGAGTAACCTAACGAACGGATCTGTGGATTTATCTTTTAAATGAATGCTTGGAAGAGAAAAAATGATGTTGACTGGGTCAAGTGCACATTCATTTATAAATTGTGTGTCAGCTGATGAGTAGATAAACAAAATATAGTAGATCCATACAAAGAAATATTACTCAGCCATAAAAAAGAATAAAGTACTAATACATGCTCCAATATGGATGAATCTTAAAAACTTATGCTAAATGGAAGAAGCCAGATACAGAAGGCCACATATCACATGATTTCACTTATATGAAATCTCTAAAGGCAGATCCATAGAGAGAGAGAGTAGATTAGTGGTTGGCAGTGACTGGGGAGATGGGGGAATAGGGAGTGACTGCTAATGGATACAAAGTTTCTTTTGGAGGTGACGAAAATTTTATGAAATTAGATAGTGGTTTTGATTGTACAACCTTGTGAATATAATAAAAACCCCTGAACTGTACACTTCAAAAGGATAAATTTTGTCGTATATTAATTGTATCTCAATACGAAATTAGTTAATTGATATTTAAAATGTAAAAAACAATGCCCTCACACATATTTTGAATGATAACAATTTCACAGAGAGATCAAAAGATTAATTTCACTTTTGAAATATCCTCGTCTATTCCTAGCAAGAACGCAGTTGTGTCAGTTTAAAGACAGCATAAATTCTCTTGGTCTCTTAACTATGGAGAGGTAAGGTCTTTGTGTCCCAGTTCATCTTGAATCTTGGTGAGCTCTACGTGACTTCTCTAACCAATAGACTGCATGGAAGTGACACTGTGCCAGTTTCCAAGCCCAGACTTTGAGACTTCCTTTCTTTTCAATATCACTCCTTGAATCCTGTCATTATATAAGAATTCCAGCAAGGCTGCTGGAAAGACCATGGAGAGGTCCTGAGACTGCAGAGAGGGGAGCAGCTCACCTGAGCTCAGCTTCTAGCTATTCCTCCAGAGATTCAAGACATGTGAGGGGAGCCTTTTTGGACCCCACCCCCCTAGACCAACCCAACACCATTTGTATCCCATGGAGTAATCCTAGTCAACTCCACAGAGAGCGGAAGAATTGTCTAGCTGAACCCTGCCTGAATTCCTCATCCTGAGTCATGAACCATTTAAAATAAATACTGTATAATCCCTATGTGTGCGTGGATTGTTACACAACCGTAGACAACTGAAACAACTTCACAAAGAACTGTCATAGAGAACTCTTGCTAAACATGTATTTGCAAAATAATTTCCTTAAGCAATAGATAGCCTTACTAGTGAAATCTTACTATCCACAGATTTATCTTTTATCTCCAAACATTTATTGAGCATGTTAATGAAGGAAATTAATGAATATGCTGGTAGACAACTTTGTTGTTGATCATTAATTTGTCCTGGCACCAACATAGCCGGGCGCATGATTTTCTCCAACAGTACTCAACAGGTTGGGTGTAGGCACAAAGAAGGGTGGTGTCATTCCCTAAATTCAAGGAACACAGGAGGAGAGGCCAGGACGTCCCAAGAGAGAGGTCTGGCAGGTGGTTGGAAATATAGACCTAGAGCACAGGGAAGTCTGGACAGGAGAAACTGGTTTATTGTGTATTACAGTTTGCTTCGGTGACAGCAGCCGGGTGTAAATCCAGTTATTTCATTCTGCCTAAAACCTTTCCCTGGCTTGATTTCAGGATGAAGTTCTAACTCTAGCTTGGCCCACAAGGCCCTTCATGATCTGAACGTTGCCTGCATCTCTGAGCTTGCCTACCATCCCTCACCTATATCCACCCTTTGACCCAGCCTTGTCCAAGATCTTAGAACACTGTGAGCTCCATCAAACCATGTGCCTTTGCATTCCTGCCTGTCAACATTTGTTATCATCTATCTGTTGATTTTAGTCATCCTAGTCGGTGTGAAGTGGTATCTCTTTGTGGTTTGGAGTTGCACTACCCAGGACTAATGGTGCTGAGCATATTCCCATGTACTTATTGGCTATTTTACTTTATTTATTTATTTATTTTTTGGGGAAGTTATCCTTGAGCTAACATCTGCTGCCAATTCTCCTCTTTTTGCTGAGGAAGACTGGCCCTGAGCTAACATCCATGCCCATCTTCCTCTACTTTATGTGTGGGACGCCTGCCACAGCATAGCTTGACAAGTGCTGCATAGGTCCACACCTGGGATCTGAACTGGCAAACCCCGGGCTGCCAAAGCAGAACGTGCAAACTTAACCACTGTTCCACTGGGCTGGCCCCAGCCATTTTATTTTTGGAAACATTTCCTTAGAGAAACGTCTGTTCCAATCCTTTGGCCATTTTTAGTTGGGTGACTTATCTTTTTATTGTTGAGTCAAGCCAGGATTTTGAATCCTGGAAGTCTAGCCCCACAACCTGTGGGCCTAACTCTCATGCTTTCCTGCCTCTTGCTCTGCATCATAGTTACATGGTACAAATTTTGTGTTATTACTATTTACTCTATGTAAGAAGTAGGATAAAAATGCCTTTAAAAGCTGGAAATCATAGTTTCTCTTGGAGGTGACAACTATCTTGGTTTGGGAAAATACCTTTATAACACCTTTAGGAAGGGGAAGGATGCCCTGAGGACACAGTTTAAGAAAGACCTATTTAACCTGCCTCTCATGGGAAGATAAAAGAATCTGAGTTTGAGTGAACAGTCAGAAAGGATAGAAGATAAGGCTCCCTAAAAGAGAGTTAACAAATCATCACCTTGTACACTTGAAATATCTTACAACTTTATTTGTCAATTATACCTCAATAAAACTTAAAAAAAAAAAAGAGTTAAGAAAAATGTCGGGAACTAGAGTTTATGGATAAAAGTGACCAGTGAAAATTTTTCAGTGTCAGGGTAACCAAAAGACTTTAGGAATAGGGCTGTTTAAAGTTCAGTATTAAATCATTTATGTTGTTGAATTGTAAACCCCTCTATCTGCTCAAACCTTCTTGGAAAGTCTACTACACATACAATGTAAGCCCCCGGGAAGTCAAAAAAATCTTAAGGAGATTACTGTCCTCCCAAGAGATGTAGGAAAAGAGTCTAAGTCATCTTCATGTAAAATCAAAAGATAGGGTAACTTCAGTGATATTAGATTACATCTCTATCATTAAAATATAGCATGATCAAGAATGTTAAAATAATGTGGCAGAGTGACTTGCTGAGACCTTAAACTTATGTTTTCCTTTTCACTACTCTGGAAAGAAATCTCCATGTCGGTTTTTAGGGGTGAGTGTAGGGGAGCCAGAAGCTCCCATATTGTTGTATTGCGTGTTGTTGTCTTACAATACTATAACTGTATGGTATTGTTCCCATATTGTATTACAACATGAGTGGATCTGATAGTGCTCAGAACCAGAAGTATGTGGATACGACATGAATAATCAGATTTGAAGTGTGTGGAGCTAGAAGCTAATCAGTGGAAAATTCTTCCAACCATCAGACGCATAACAGATGAGTGGAATGTTTGGTTCTCATCAATGCCTCGTCAAAATGGAAATTATTCAATATGGTTGCATCTGCAATTACAAATGTACCATTTTTCCTTCTTTTTTGATGGGATTACATGAAAAATAATTGATCAGAATTCCTATGTTTCTAGGGTAGCAATACTACAAAACACAAGTGTGTGTGACTGTGTATGAAGTCACCTAATTTAGGCAATTACCAATAATTAAAAACAAATTTAAATAGAATCTCAATCTAAGCATGAGCAAACACCAGAAAACCCAAATTTAGAGACATTCTACAAAATAACTGACCAGTACTCTTCAGATGTGCAATTGTACATAACAACTAAATGCAAGGTAGGATCCTCTATTAGATCCCGGACCAGAAATAGAATATTAGAAAACTGGTGCGATACAAGTTGACAACAGTGACTCCCTTTTGTACCTTGGACTCCACCTTGCTAAAAATATGAAATTGTGTTGGCCTTGCTGACTTGCTAAAAGGAAGTTATTTGCTGAGAAAGGACTTTCTGAAGGACTCTGCAGAAATATACTTTTTCTGATAGCAACAAGATGTCTTTGAGTAAGCCAATGAACTGTGACATACAAACAAACAACTGAGGCCATTATTCTGAGTTCTCCTTTTTGCTAATAAAAATTCCCGACTTTTACTCCTGAGGGGGGCACTTTTCTGGCTGCTGCAGAACCTCTGTTCCCTGAATTGCAATTGTAAGACCCCAAATAAATGGTCTCCTTTTGTTTTGCAGTTGCCCCTTTTTTCTAAGTTGACGTATTTGGTGTCAGAGATGTGGGATCCAAAGTGACTTTCCACCTATTTCCAGCACAGCTGGTCATTTTGAGCAAGGTACCTGCATGAATCTCTTATGCTCTGTCATCTCCCAGTGGCCCCTGACCCAGGTGGTGAGTCCTTTCAGTTTTGTTTTGGTTTTTTTTTGAGGAAGATTAGCCCTGAGCTAACTACTACCAATCCTCCTCTTTTTTTGCTGAAAAGACTGGCCCTGAGCTAACATCCATGCCCATCTTCCTCTACTTTATACGTGGGTCACCTGCCACAGCATGGCTTTTTTGCCAAGCAGTGCCGTGTCCGCACCCGGGATACGAACCGGTGAACCCCAGGCCGCGGAGAAGTGGAACATGCACACTTAACCGCTACGCCACCAGGCCGGCCCCTGTCCTTTCAGTTTTGAAACTCCCGCCTTGGTTGAGGTTCTGATTTTTATTCTGGGTATCTTTTGGAACTGGTTTAAGAGAATTTATGGTCACTTTTGGTGAGTACATGCTTGTAGCAGGACGTATGCAGTGTTTGCTGTGGGGACTCAACCCTTGTTTGGGGCTTCTGCTGGAAATATAATGGAAGTACACAGTCTAAAACTACTACAGGGACTCAATCCCTTTTTGGGACTCCTGCTGGATTTACGTTTAAAAATTATGGATCCTCCACATGTAGATTTTTAGAGAAATGGCTCTGATATACCAAGGATGATTTAAAACTTGTTTGGTTCCAATGGGACTCATTTGAAATACCTTAATTAATGTGTGTGCACAGTTAGAAAATAAGAGATCTAAAACTAAGCAAGTGGAATGGGAAGATTATTTTAATTCGTATGTTGAAGCTTCTTGGCAAGTCATCCATCCTTTCCAAAAGCAGAGGAAACTCATGATTCCCAGTGTTTTACAACAGCTGTTGAAAACAGGACCCATCATAGTAAAGACATTTTAGGGAACCCAAAGGCAAGAGAGGTTCCTCTTGGTCTATGGACCAGGATCTTGTGCCTTTCTAGAGATGGGTGAACTTTTGGATAATTTGGAACTGTAATGGCCATCCTGTGGAAAGTTTGTTTCAGATAAGTCCAACTTAAAGGGCATCCTTAACAGAGAGGATTCCACGACTCTCAAGAGACAGTGGAATGCATTCTTTGGTAATTAGAAGATTCTAAAAGACAAAATGACTTCAATAACATTCTAAGAAGAATTATTACAGCATGCAAGTAAATAATAAAAAAAACTTTAGTAAAAATCTTTGGACATCTCAGCAGGTAAGCTTAGTCCGTCTGCCAGAGACACAATTTGGATCCATCTGTTCTTTTGAGTTTTGTACCTGAGACATGGCTAAAATTGTTAAAGATCTCTGCTTGTGTCTATCTGTATGTCTATATATGGACATATATATGATATTTTTAAATGTCATCAACATTTACATATATGATATTTTAAGACATATATGATAAGTTTTCTACCTCTGGATAGTATTGCCAAAATTAAACATTTGTATAAATTAAGTATTCCTAAAACTCTCAGAAATATGGAAACTAACCCAATGTTTTTCAAGTTCACCTGATCTGAGATAATCTTCGATAAATAAAAGATAGTTTAAGCATGTTGGTTTAATAAAAACAAGCATGTCTTCAGAGTTATCAATATTGAATGTAATGCAAACACACAACTTTTTCTACCCGGTTTACTAGTCAAGTAAGCTCATGCTATTTCTGTTACAGAATTTGTCAACAAGAAAAATAACTTAAGATGGTGGTTAATTATATATGTTTAATCCAAACATAATTGTTAAAAATATGTGTTCAAATAAATGTAAATAAGATAAAAGCTTATACTCAGTTGAACTAAATAGTGGATATTCATTGAAGATCTAAATCATTTCTGGATAGGATGGTATACTAAGACATTGATTGCTAAACATAAGTTTGTCTAGTTTTGGATTTCTAATTTTTTTACAGGGAGACAAATGATATTTGGGTCTATCAATAGACATGTTTTGTGCCACATTAAAAAGTTTGCTGTAGGAGAAATATGCTTCTAGAAATTATGAAATGTGTTTATGGGCTTGCTAATCTACTACAGGATGCTAATATATGATAGACCATTCACAATTGCCTGCTTCTTAGTTTTCACTGGAAAGTAAGATTACAAATAGTTTAAAAAATTGGAAGAAGAGCTGAGAATACAAAATGAACCAACGAGACACTTAGAGTAATAAACATAAATTAAACTCTGTGCAAACTCTGTACAGTGATGATGAGAGAATGCAGGCATAGCAGCAAGTACCCCTTTGAAAGATGAGACGCAGTGGAACTGTCTTGAGAGCTCTCACCTACTATGGACGGACTTCCTGTAAATTCTTATTTTTCAAACCATCATCATAGACCAATGATAAATTGTGACTAACATTTACTTAAATAGAAAACGTACATGGTATCTACATTTGTCAATATAGATAAATGGATGATACATATCTTCAATTTTATCTGTAATTCGTAGATAAATTTATTATATATAAGTAAAAGAAAATAATTTCATAAAATGCAAAATAGAATGCATATATGCCATATATAGGAAATTCATGTCAGCTTATTAAATTTTTATTTCAGTTACTTACATGGTTTTATATATGTAGGTATATGCTGGACCATAATATACACTATATTTCTTGCTGTAGAGTGATCAAACATGTTTCAAAGCCACTGCTCTTATACCATAGCAAATTGAGCAACAGAAGGGTCTATGTGGCCAGATGGAGAGGCCAATACAAGAACAACCACCCTTTCCAGGCAGTACACACACAATGATAACTCCTCAAGGCCAGGCTGTAATCACTCTCTGATAGGCTCATACTTTGTGGCCTTGTCTTTTTAGATTTACAGCCAGGCAGCAATCTTTGTTTAAAAGAACTTCCCCCATTTCATATAACTACTTGCAAAGCTGAGCATGCTGGTGGTAGCTTCCCAGGTATTTATAGCTCTACCATCATCACGTGTTACATGTAAAGAAAGCACCAAATCCTGACTGAACCTGCACACCAACTGGTGACCTGAAAGTAAGACTTCCAGGAAGTGAAGTAGGTGACAGCTAAGCAGACAGCTTTCCCCAGATTCTGGACCAGGCCTGTATATTTTCATGTCATTTCCCACCAAACAATTTTTTATCCTCTTTGTACTGTTCTCTTAATCATCCTATTGGGAAAACGTTTTTATCTATTCTTCTACATACTGAAAGCACATGACCCCCGTCTGTAATTTGTATCTTTGTACTCCTTCTTCTGGATCCCTTTACACGAAGTAAAGAATTCCAAGAATGGGTTTACATTTGGCATCTTAACCTAGAAAGCATCCCACAGATCTTTTGAGAGGCTGAACATGAAGAATTGTTGGATTGAAATATTTGGGCTATTATTTGTCCCGATAGGTATCTTGATGATTTTGCTCTAATGCACACAGGAGGAATTCTTAGGTGGTGGTAAAACACCACGAAATTGGTCATTGCTTTATGAATTGAACCTCTTGCTTAGTTGACATGTCAAACCACCTTTCTTTAAGTTCTTCTTACAATGGCTTTTGCTATTAGGGATAATTTTGGCTCTCAGGTTGGCCTTTTATTTTTCCTTGTAACTCTCATTGCTACCAGGCCATATCACATCCTTTTGTTCCTACCCTGCGGAAGCTTTCTGATTCTGCAAACTGCACTGATTGTTGGATCTGTGCTGAAGCAAATAATACTCATGATATAGCTGATTTAGTGGCTTGGCCAGTATACTTACAAGGACGGAGAAATTTATCTGGTCAAAATGCTGCCTCCTCCTTTGGGATTATTGAGGCCACTTACAAACTTCCCGCTGGGAAACAAGCTCCCAATGTTACCACATTCCACTGGGTACTTCCTGCTCATAAGAGAATACTCCTTACTCAGATTTGGACATTGAACAGAAACCTTTCCCTTTGTTTCAAAAACATTACCGGAGCTGGCAAAACTTTAGGTAACCTTCCACTGAATGTTTGTAACTATACACTCTTATATGACGCAGATGATCATGAATTTACCCCTTGTTGGAGTCTACATGCCTACAATGTAATTTCTCATGATGCATCCTTATGGTGGGCACTGAGATCTATAGTGGAACTGGTCACCGGAAAGCAGATGTGCTCCCATTTACTGGAGCAAAGTAGAGAGTTGATCAAAAGTCCGGAGAATGCTGAGAGCTCAGTTTTGCCTACCTGTTCCCTGGAGACACCCCATGTCTTAGCCAGAATTTGACTTAGGAGGATAAAACTCATTTGCTGCTTCCTGGAATACAGAAATGTGTATATTTCAATCACTCGCCCAATTCCAGTAAAACATGTTATCATGTACTTTGCAATGATGATTATATTTTTGACCGTAAATTTTCTTCCTTTAAAACTAATAAACGAATCTGGGCAAGGGGACCTACTTATGCCTCGTCCTTAGATCCTGAGTATTCCTTCTTATGTAGCACAAATATTTACTCCACTCTTCCTATGAAATAGAAAGGGCATCATGGAGTTGCTGCTCTTGCCCCCAGTGCCGCCCTTCGAAAGGCTCTTCCCTCCACGCTCACATAACAAATTTAGGATTCTTCACAAATCAGTTAAAGAGACCTCAGTGAAGCTAGGATGGTTATAATTTTGGATGGTTGCCAACCCATCATCCAGTTGTAGATAGTAAGGGGTTTGGTCATGCTTTTGCCAGAGAATTTTTCCCTTGGTTCAGAGTAATGAATCTTGAAAAAGCAATCGGCAACCTCTCTATTGTCACAGCTACTACTTTCAATGCTTCCGTTCAAGCATCTCAAAATCAACAAACCCAAACTGATAGCCTGGCAGAATTTGTCCTACAAAATAGAAGGGTGCTAGACATCCCAAGGGCCTGACAAGAGGTACTTGTGTCCTACTGAGAGAAGAATGTTGTTCTTATGTTAACCAATCTGGCAAGGCAACATAAGAACTAAAAACAATAGAGTAATATCAGTTTATTGGTTGAAATAGGACATTCTATGACTTGGGGATTATTTTGATCTCTTTAGCTGGAATAGGGTCATGGTTAAGTACTGTATTACAAACTGCATTATTGTTGTTCTATGAATAATATGAATTGTATGTATTGTTATGAAGGTTAAGCGCTTACTAAAAACTGCAACCTCCGCTGTAACTCACTCAACTACGCAGCTTATCTTTGCCCAGATGACCATGTTAGATGCTCTTCACTGAGACAGATTTTTTTGGATCAGAAGATTTAGAGGAAATTGCTGTTGACTCTTTCGCAAGACCGCCCATAGAGGGACTGGATGGAACCAGAGCAGGTAATCAGATCACAGCAGCCTGGAGGGACTAATGTTGTTCTGTTGTTTTCTTCCAGAAAAAATATGAGCAAAAGGGGAAATGTGAAATGAATTGACAGCAGTGACTGCATTTTGTACTCTGGACTCCATCTTGCTAAAAATATGAAATTGTACTGAACTTACTGACTTGCTAAAAGGAAGTTATTTGCTGAGAAAAGACTTTCCCAAGGACTGCAAAACCTTAGTTTTTCTGATAGCAACAAGATATCCTGGAGTAAGCCAATGAACTATAATATGAATTTATTCTCCTTAACAAACAATTGAGGTGATTGTTCTGGGCTCTCCTTTTTGCTAATAAAAAATCCTGGGGGCCAGCCCGGTGGTGCAGTGGTTAAGTTTGCACGCTCTGCTTCAGTGGCCTAGGGTTTGCCGGTTTGGGTCCCGGGTGCAGACCTATGCACTGCTTGTCAAGCCATGCTGTGGTAGGCGTCCCACATATAAAGTAGAGGAAGATGGGCACAGATGTTAGTTTAGGGCCAGTCTTCCTCAGCAAAAAAAAAGAGGAGGATTGGCAGCAGACATTAGGTCAGGGCTAATCTTCCTCCAAAAAAAAAATCCTAATTTTTACTCCTTGGGGGACACTTTTCTGGCTGTTGCTGGAAACTCTCTTCCCCAAATTGCAATTCTAAGACCCCAAATAAATACTCTCATTTTGTTTTGTAGTTGCCTTTTTTCCTAAGTTGACAGTGGCTAAAGGTCAGGGATGTTGCTAAACATCTTCCAATGCACAGGACAGCCCCTTAGGGAAAGAATTATCTGGCCCCAAATGTCAACAGTGCCTGCTGTAGGTAAGGGTCACTGACCCACGGGGGGAAAATCAATGCAAGTTATGTACTAGCAGGAATCTTTTTCTTTTTGAGAAAGATAATGGGTTTATTTCACCTTTTAAAACCAAAAAAAAGAAATAATCATTATTATTGGGTAAAACAAATACAAAAAATGTGCTTGCATTTTGGTGAAGTTTGGGGTAGGGACGCGGGAAGGCAGCAAGTACCTCATGGCTGGAAATGCAAATATCTATGTGGCGCAGCATAAGCCTTTTTAGGGAAGTGAGGGGTGGTTTACGGTTGGAAAACTGGATTTGTGACCTTCTACTGTCTGTCTAGCTCCCAGAATCTGTGATTTTAAAACTAGGGCAGGGAAGCGAGAGAAAGAGTGGTTTGTAGTTCTTCCTCCCACTCTGATTCATAGGAGGCTCCTTTCTGGAGTAACAAGGACAGGGGTAACCAGCTGGCCAGTGCAGTACGACCCCATCCGAATTCGGACCAAAGGTCAAATTCTGGAGCAGCTTCCCTACTTCATAGCACGTGATCTCTTCACAGCATGCCTTTCAAGGGTGGTGTTACCTTCTGACCTGTGATTTACCAGCAGCAGGAAAAGGGCCCCTCTCAATGGTGTTCAAGCGATGAGTGCTTCTTTATCCCTGAATTTCAGGTCCTGTCCTGGACTGGTTCCGCCGGTGTTTCCATCTCCTTCTCTCTATGACTATATCTACATCTGTCTCAGAATGAAAGTCCCTAAAAAGCAGGTATCGGATGGGTTCGTGGTCCTCTGGGGGTTGATTACAGCGATGAAGTAGGTCATGATGATGGTTTTGCTTAGGCAGCAGCACATGTTTAAGAATGTCTCAATACCAGTTTGAGAAATAGCTTTGCTTTGTGATATTGCAATAATTAATGTAACAAAAATAAACAAGTCAGTTGTTTCAAAGTGACCTGGGTCTTTGGCTCAAAACTTTAATTTAATTTCTAATAAGCCATAGGTTATAAGTTCACAAGGTACGAAAGGGTACATTCCGTGAGAATCCTCCTCTTCCTGGCCCCCATCTGCTCTAGGAGCAACCATTTTTCTCCATTTCTTGATGTTTTTTCTGAGACAGTCCATGCAAATACGGTAGACCCCCTTATCTGCGGGGCACATGTTCCCAGACCCCCAGTGGATGCTTGAAACCACAGAGAGTACCGAACTCTATATATACTGTGTTTTTTCCTATACATACATATTTGAGGTGCAACAGCAAAACCAGCATGAAGTTCTTTTTCCTTCTTCACAATTTCATGGATAGAAGCTTCTTACTGTAGATCTCAGCAACCTCAACATATGACTTTTTTTCTTTCCTTATTAAGTGGAAAACTTTCACCTTTTCACTTAAAGAAAGCTCTTTACGGCTTCTCTTTGGCATATCCGAATTGACAGCATCACTATTCTTGTGCTTTGGGGTCATGATTAAGTAAAATAAAGGTTACTTGAACACAAGCACTGTGATACCACGACAGTCATTTCGAATCCACTTCCAAATGACTAATGTGAGGGTGTGGGTAGCGGTATACGGCGTGGATACACCAGACAAAGTGACGATTCACATCCCCGGGAGGAGGAAGCAGGATGGTTCAAGATTTCATCGTGCTCCTCAGAATAGCGAGAGCAAGTTAAAACTTATAAATTATTTATTTCTGGAAATTCCCATTTAATATTTTCAGACTGCAGTCAACTGTGAGTAACTGAAACCGTGGAAGGCAAAACTGCTGCTAAGGCTGGACTAGTATACAATGGAAATATGTCCATATCTTCCAAATAGTAGCATATTATAAACTCTGTTTTGCTCCTTGGTTTTTCAGCTAATATATTGCAAAGATTTCTCCATATCAATATGTTAAAAAATTTATTCTTTTTTACAACTGTATGCCTGTACTATTTTCCATTGTTTTCCTGTACTATTATTATTGGACATTTAGAAGGTTTCCAAATTTTTGCTATTACACACAGTGCTGCAATGACAACCTTATAAATACGTAAAGTGGAATGTCTAGGTCAAAAGGTACACACTTTGTTTTGTTAACTGTTACTGCACCTCTCTCTGGAGGCTGTAACTGTCAAGTTTCCCACTGGCAGTGCGTCACTTTCCTCACACTCTCATCAGTGGACAGTGTTATAATAATTTTGATCTTTGCCAATCTGAGAAGTGGAAAGTGGCTGCCACTGCAATTTTAATTTGCATCTCTCTTATTATGAGTGAGGTTGAAGAGCCACTTGTATTTCCTTTTCTGTAAATTGTTATTTCAGCTGGATTGTTTATTCTTTTTCTTAGTGATTTATAACAGTTCTTTATACACTAAATAAATCAGACTCTTGTCTACAATAGTTGTGAACAATTCCCCCAAGTTTCTCTTTTGTCTTGACTTGTGTATGGTGGTTTTTGTCATGAAGCTTTTTTTGTATTTTTTTTTTTTTTGATTTCTGGGTTTCCCATCTTATTAGAAAGGTCTTAACACTCTAAAATTATTTTAAAATTTGTCCAACCATTCTTCCTAATACTTTAATGGTTCCATTTTTCATATTTGTATCTTTTATCAATTTGAAATTTTGGTGTAAAAAGTAAGGTAAGAATCAAACTTACTTTTTCCCAACTGGATACCTGGGTGTTATAATACTTTATTACGTAATCCATCTCCCCTATTCCCTGCACTGATTTGAAATAGTGTTTTATTATATCTAAATTTCCATATGTATTTATGTCTATTTTTTGGCTTTCCATTCCATTCTATTGGTTTGTCTGACTATTCACCTGCCTATACCACACTATTTAAATTATTATAGCTCTGTAACATAGTTTTACATTTGGTAGGACTAATCAATCACCTGATGGTGGTCTTTGGATTATAATATTTAACATATGTTTTTAGCAAACTATCTGTGTATTTCCATAATTCTAGATGCCTTATATTCCTTCTAATATCTTCTCTTTGCTGCTCCAGAGCACTAAGTGGTGTTCTTTAGGGCTCTCTGTCTCCCAGACAAACTCTAGATAAGTTGAGTATCATCTCCACAAATGCAGGGGATCTTGGATTTGATTCGGTAGCGGTGGGGAGCCCAGAGACATTAGTACAAACGTACCCAGATTTGAGGTTCTTAGATGTACTTTCCCTTGCATGGTATGGCATTGTGTCTATATCTCTGGCCATATAATCAGGGCTGGGGAGGACTCTAATCATAAAACAGCCACAGATCGTGTTTTCACAGATAATCTATAAGATGCTACACACCCGGTGCCAACAGGAATGGGGGAAAAGGACCTGTCCAATCAGCAGGGCCATGCTGGCCCAGTGGACATCAGCTTCTAGGAGAGAGGCATTGGGGCGCACCAGCAGCAAGACCTGCTCTGCAGCTTCTGGTCCTCTGAGGTCTCTGCAGTGGACTGAAGCCAGAGCTAGAGAAGCAGGAAGAGATGGGGGAGGCAACTTTGGAGTCAAGAGAGATTTCCCTTAGGTATTTTCTGATTACTCCTTGTTCTGTTCATCAGGTCCGTGAGATTCTGAAGGGGCGAGAACAGTGTCTTTGGAGTACTTGGCACAATGCCTGGCACCAAGAAGTGCTCAGGAGGTATGTGTTAAATGAATGGAGGGAGTGGGCACCTGCCTGCCACAGGAGTCTTCTTTCATCACATGTGTCTTCCTGGAGTCTCCTCTAACTTCATAGGAAAGAGCAGAACTGGGCCATGAAACTTAGAGTCCTGTCCTAACTCTGTGCCTGTCATCCTTTTTAGGAGCGAAATATTCATTGAGCAAGGGCTGTGAATCCTCTTATCCTCCCCCCATCCCCTCACACACCTCCAGAGTGCTCTGAGAGTTTCTGCCAGCTTTTTTTCTTGTGTTTCCCTCATCTTTAATAGCCTTCAACTGAAACGTCACCCTCATTCATTACCTCTCCCTTTTCTACGCCAAACCCTTGTGTAAAGTGAGCGGGATAGCAAGGGAGATAGGAATCAATAAAGCTAATCATAACAGCCAACTCTTATGCAGTGTTTACTACGTGCTAGTTTCTGTCTCAAGTTTTCTACCTATTTAATTAGTTTAATACTTTAAACAGGTCGGTATATATTTTTACCATACCCATTGTAAAGGTGAGGAAACTGAGTTAACAGAGAGGTTTAGTAACTTGCCAGGGCCATGGAGCTTGTCAGCAGATACACTGGGATTTGAACCACAGAGTCCACTCTAGAGCCCATGCACTGAGACACTATACCCTTTCCTCAGCATGTACATGTGTGTGTTAACTTCATTGAAGTGTAACATTAAACTCTGAAACATGCACAAATCAAGTGGATGACTCAATGAATTTTCACAAAGTGAGCACACCTGTGTAACCAGCACCCACCTCAAAGAACAGAACACCACCAGAACCCCAGGATTCCCAACACGCCCCCTCCCAGTCTGTAGCCCTTCCCCACCAAGGGAAACTACTCTCCTGGCTTCTCTCACCATTCTTCTGGGGGTCTCTTCCTTGTCTCTCTGTTTTAATCACACATGTATTTCAAGTATCATGGTGTCTTTTGCTAAAGTTAAAATATTCTATCCTGCAGGAGGAGAGGTGGTGATGGGGGTTGGGAGAACACATTTCCTAGATAAGAAATAATTGAGGATGGGAGAGTTGGGGGCAGTTGTTTCATTTCCCCTCGTTCTCTTTGCCAGTAAGTGTGAGGTTCCCCTCTTTCCTCCATCCTCCTCCCCCAGAACTACATCTCCCAGCAGGCTGTGCTCTGACAGCTTTCGGATTTAAATAGGATTCTGGGCTACACCTACAGCCAGGCTGTTGCTGAGCTCCCAGGAGAGAGATGAGCTAGAGGAGAAAGAAGCAGCAAGAAGCAGCCAAGAGTTGAATCAGACCAGGAGCCCGACCCAGAGTTGGAGTCTAAGTTGCTTTTGCTAAAGCAGCAGCAACTAAAGAATTTGAAAATATGCTGGCTATCTTGGGACTGCTCACCTCCGTCTTTTCTTTGCTGTATGTGACAGCTCCATCCATCAGGTTTGTCTTAATTCAGGAACTTGTGCCGTATTTTACAAAGCCCTGAATTTGGAGCCAGAGAGCTTGTAAGTAGATGAATTATTGGCTGCTGAAAGAAGAGAGAGGGAAGGAGGCCAAGGGAGAGAAAGTCAGGGCAAAAAAAACCAGGAAGAAAGGAGGTGGTTACGGATACAATGGTGGAAAATGAGAAGGAATCACCTGGGGCTGGGAGAGGAGGGGCTGGTTTGAATTCTGATGCTAGTGGAAGGCTGAGTGGATGACTCTGTTAGGTAGCTTGACAGACAACTTAGGTGGGAGTCCTTGCTCTGTCACTCTATTCCCTTGGGTTTCTCTGAAGGTCTCCCTTTCTTTACTGTCCATAGTCAAGGTGTCCGGGCTGGGTTACCAAGGGTAGTCATTGCCCAGGGACTCATTGTTAAATACCAGGCATTTGGGGGAAGGAAACAGACTCTCTTCCCTTTGAGACCCTCAACTAATGTTTTGGGATGGCTCTTTTGCTGTGGGATTTCATGAAAAATTTCAGAAAGAAATGTGTGTTCTGAATAGAGAATTTTAAAATTGCTGATGATAAAGAAGGTTAAATGGACATATAAGGGACAGAGTGCTGTTCTAAGTCCTGGCATAGAAACCTGGGTTCAAATTCCATTTTTGCCACCATTAGCATGTGACTTGAACGTCTTTGAGCCTCTGCTTTCTCCACTGTAATATGAAAGATATAATGGAGTGGTTGAGAGGATTAAAATAAATTCCCTGTGGAAAGTGCTAGCCTAGGGCCTGGAAGTCAGATGATGCTCAGGAAATATTAGTTCTGCTGCCCTCCCATCCTGTTTTTTGGAACTTGTCAAGTCAACTTTATGTGAAAGGATGCTCTCTGCACAGAGATCTGAACAAGGGAGGTTTTCTTTCTGTGTGCTGATGGCTAGAATGTACTCTCAGTAGGATGGCAGAAAGCCTCTGAAGATACTAGCTCTCTAAAGCTGGAGAGGCAGCCCGAGAGCTGTATTTGTATATGGGACCCCTGGAGGTACTGTTCATTGGTTGATGCTTATTGAAGACCTAGGGCTCAGGACCACTGATTCCAGTAACGCTCATCACCCATATATTTTTAATGCAGGGTAGAGGAGGTCGCTGTCCTCTGGGAATCTCTAGAGACAGAGCTAGATATCTTTCTTATCTAACAAGGAAGCTCTCCATTGGCCCTCACTCAAGAGCATTTGTTCTGTTTGTCCGGAGGACCCTTTGCAGCTTCTGAGCACATGACCGTCCAGGCTGAGCTGATGAGCAGGAGGCTCTTTTGCCCACTGGGAAAATGTTGTCCCTTGAAGATTAACTTCTTTAGGCCTCCTGACAACAACTGAAAGAAATCCCTCTTTGAGGCTGAATGGACTTTATGTATCTCAGTCAGGGACTGGGGAGGTGGTGAGTAAATGCTTTTGTTTCCCTTGCCTACAGGAAGTTCTTTGCTGGTGGGGTTTGCAGAACAACTGTGCAGGTTCCCGGGAAGGTAGTGGTGATCACCGGCGCCAACACGGGCATCGGCAAGGAGACAGCAAGAGAGCTCGCTCGCAGAGGCAAGTCCTTCTGTGTCCACAGGGCAGCGCCTCCTGCCTTTCTCACTGGAGGCTCTGCCCGCATTTCCTTCTCTTTCCTCCTGGGCTTGGGGGTTCTAGCCAGGAATTCAAGGAAACTGGGATTCAAGTCCACCTCTGGCACAACTTACTCTGTGGCCTTAAACAAACCTTCCTTCCTCCCTTCCTGCTCCTTTCCTATTATATAAAATAAGGAAAACAATGATGTCTGTAGGATATTGGTCAAGTCAGTGATTCTGAAAGGAGATACTAAGCAACATTAAATATCAGGGTGTAAAAACCAAGGTTCCTAGGCTGGGGGTAAGCTGCAGCAAGAAGACTGCTGTGAGAACCCTGAAGTGGCAATATAGCCTCTCACTGCTTAGGGATGGCTGGGAGGAGGCTCTCGCCACCAGTCCCAAGCTCACTTACTATACTGTTTTTCAGTCTAGGGTCTGAACACATTGCCTCTCTGTTTTGGTCCCAGGAGCCCGAGTATACATTGCCTGCCGAGATGTACTGAAGGGGGAGTCTGCTGCCAGTGAAATTCGAGCTGATACAAAGAACTCCCAGGTGCTGGTGCGGAAACTGGACCTATCCGATACCAGATCCATCCGAGCCTTTGCTGAGGGCTTTCTGGCAGGTGAGACCCTGGCAGGTAGCTAGACAAGCAAGTGTTGGATGTGAAAGTGGTTGCTCTACCCTGGAACATCTCTGACTCTTGTATCAGAACCATCACCAATCCCAATGGACAGATTCCGCCACATGAACCAGCATGGCAGGGAATTAGCAAGAGGATGACAGGATGACAAGCTGCGCAGGATCCTTATCGTCTTTTCGCTTCAGCAATGGGAATGTTGGAGGTGTCAGCTCCCTGTCTGGGCTTGCACCTTGGCATCAAGGTGTGGCCCTGATGTCACTCTTTTCTTTCATCCTGAAAATCAACCTTCTGTGGCAACATGCATTAAATGAGGTTTTGCTGCTGCCAAAATTCTTCTGTATCTTGGAAAATGACCAGCTTTTAGCAAGGACTATGAAATCTATGAGGGACAGGGACCATGTCTGTTTTGTTTACCACTGTGTGCCCGTGTCTGTCTTGTTGCACCACTGTGTGCCCAGTGCCCAGCAGAATGGGCCTGGCCCAGAGTCAGTACTCAATGCTCAGTTGCTGAATGAATGGTGTCCAGGGAGCTATCAGTAACTAAAATTATAAACCCAATGACAGTACTTACTGAATATCATTGAGATAGGTCCAAAGGCAAGGAGCAAATACTCAGGACTATGATAGGCAGCTAGCAGACTTGTTTGTAACTACAGGTTCTCCTTGGTTTTGCCCTATAGAGGAAAAGCAGCTCCATATTCTGATCAACAATGCAGGAGTGATGATGTTTTCACATTCCAAGACAACTGATGGCTTTGAAATCAACCTGGGGGTCAACCACCTGGGTAAGTGTCTTTGAGTGATTGAAAAGAGAGGCATACCCCATCTTGTTCTCTGTGGGGAAATAAGCCTATACTAGAGCTGAGAATCTCCAATGGTCCTCATAGAGCCCAGAATTCCAATACACTGGACATAATGGTTTTTTGTTCACTGTCCCTCTCCTGACCAGTACAAAAAGATGAGCTCCTCCTGCCCATACCATTAAGAAACCTCAAAACTCGGGAGATGCTAGGGAGAATAATGTCATTCTTGGATGGGGCCGAGGGAGTGCAAGGCTTCCCAAGCAGGGCCCAGTGTGGGGGGTGCAGGAGTCTGTGTTTGGCAGGAGGGGTCAGATCTGTAACTGAGGGCTAAGCAAGCCAAGGGTTGGTCCATGGAGGAGGCAGATCTTGAGGACTTGAGGTGAGAGAGGCTGGGGTTCTGAGTCCAAGGTGATGGCTCTAATGAGGAGATCATGGATCATGTCCTCTGATGCTAGGCAAGTGATGTTTTTCCTAACTATCCCAGCCTTCCTTCTGTATATGTGTGTGCCTGGGCCCATAGTTGTGTGATCATGGCCAGAGGGGGACTGGAAGCCAGCAGGTGGCATTTCTCCTGACTGGGGCAAGGGCAGAAGTACAAATAAGTACAGATTAAGTCTGTATTCCCTTAGCTATCATCTAGTGCTGCCCTTGCCTTGAGGAATCTCAGACTGACAGACCATTAACACTGAATTACTCTTGGCATCAAAATTTCTTCACGTTCAGAAGATAGTGAGCTAATGCCAAAGTCCTCTCATCAGCTCCCACGCCCTGAGCCTGGGCTGCCATTCTGCTCTTCAATCTGCCCTGCTGGTTCTCCTCGCAGGCCACTTCCTTCTCACCTACTTGCTCCTGGAGCGGCTGAAGGAGTCTGCTCCTGCACGGGTGGTGAACTTGTCATCAGTGACCCACCACCTTGGCAAGATTCACTTCCACAACTTCCGCGGTGAGGAGCCCTACAGATGGGGTTTTGCTTATTGCCACAGCAAGCTGGCCAATTTGCTTTTCACTCGCGAGCTGGCCAAGAGGATCCAAGGTAAGTCTGGAGAAAGGGCCAGGGTTAACATAGCAAAAGCACGGTCTTCAGTCCAGATTACAGATTCACAGAAATTCTAAAGCCAGAACGTCAAACATGCACATTTCAGTGGTAGCTCTGTACACGAAGGAGAATGAGGTTATAAACAGAATAAAAACACAATTCTTGCCCTTGACAAGCTTCAAATCAAACAGGGGTTAGGAACTTAGAAAGTTACCTTACATTTATGTCACATCTTATCTCAATTATGATCTCATTTGATTTTTCACAACAACCTCTTGCTACAGACAAAGTAGGTATTATTATTACTATTTTCTGGGTCCAAACTGAAGTCCAAAGAAGTGACTGGCCCCAGGAGATATGGTAAGTGAAGTAATCAGGACCGGAACATGGGAAAGTGAAGTAACCAGGACCGGAACGTGGGAACGCTGCTTTAGGTCCAGGTGCTTTCTTCTGTGTGCTATTAGCAGAGGTTCACACGATGAGCTGAGCTACAGAGTTGCCACTGCGTGGAGTCCAGAGCGAGGGCTGGATGTCAGACCCCTGGGACTGAGTTCTTGCTCTACCACATACTAGCCGCATGTGCATGTGGCCGTGTTCCTTTAACCTCCCCTGACTTCATCCTCTCAGCTGTAAAATGAGGTGGGGCCGCTCTTAATTCTACGATTCTGTGCTCCCCTGGAGTTTTTGATGCGCTGCTGGCTTTCACATCTGCAAATCTGGGGGACCATTTGCTACAGCGAATAAGCCAGTGTTTGGGAACAACAGTACAGAATGCAGAAGATAGAAGAATAGGGTAATCATTAAGAGAAATAATAATAATGACATATTATTGTTATGTTGAGTTTTGTGTGTGCCGTGTACTGTACAAGCCTTCATTCATTTAACACAGCATTCCTATAAGGTAGGTGCTGTTATTCTTCCGCACTCTGCAAATGAAGAGATAGGCCGAGATATATTAAGAAACCTTACCCAGAAAGTTTCCTAGCTGAGCCAGGATTCAAATCCAGACAGCCTCACTCCGGAGTCTATGTTCTTTACGTCAAGAGTTCAGACCGTGGCCCTGCAGCCTGCTTGGTATGATCTTAGGCAATTTACTTAACTTCTCTGTGATCAGAGCTCAGTTTCCTCAGCTATAAATGGGGATCTTAATATTGCCTACCTCACAAGCCTCTTTGAGAACTAAATGAGATAATGCATGGAAAGCATGTAGCACAGACCTTGCACATAATGAGTACTAAAAATAGTGGAGGCACCAGGGATGTCTTGGGGGCATGTTAACTCCCATTATCTCCATCAACACCCCTCAATCTACACCTCATAAAATGTGCTTCCCTGGCAAATGCAGCTCAAAACAAGGTCCTAGCCTACTACCTTCCAACCAGATTCTTCCCCTAAGCACTACCATAGAAATTCCGAAGATATCACCCTCAGTAATTGATACTCTGACTACCAGAATATACTGTTGTTTCTATTATTAAGACTTAAGCCACAGAGTAAAGGTGACATTGAAATAGAAGGACCTTCAACCAAGCACTCCTTTTGGAACATAGAAAGCTGGAAGGCTATAGATCTTTCTGGAAGAGTTCCATGACTTACTAGTCAGATTCTATCTGGCTAGGAGTGATGCCTTCTGAACCCTGGAGCTCTGTTTCCTGAGACCCTTCTCACTTGTGCATTTTGCTGCAGGAGATGAGCTGTTTCCCTGGTCTAACTGTGCTCTCTTTGCCCTAGGCACGGGGGTCACCACCTATGCTGTGCACCCAGGCATCGTCCGCTCTGAGCTGGCCCGGCACTCCTTCCTATGTTGCCTATGTTGGCGGCTCTTCTCCTACTTTTTAAAATCGGTGCAGGAAGGGGCACAGACCAGCCTGCACTGTGCGCTGGCTGAAGGCCTGGAGCCCCTAAGCGGCAAGTACTTCAGGTACGTGCAGGCAACGCAGGTTCCTCCACCACCTGTGTGCCTGGTGAGGCATAGGGCGCCCTGGGACCCCGAGTGGCTGAGTTTGTGCCGGATAGTGGAATCCAGGTTTGGTTTGGGCCTGCAAACCAAATACTGTCAGTTCTTTTCCAGGGGAACTTACATTAGAAACTTGGCAAAAGTTGCTTTTTTATACCTGCGCGCCAGTTTTCCAGGTGAGCTTTGTAGCTTTCTGGTGATTATGCCTTTGAAAGAATGTTAGCTGACCCTTTGGATCCTTTTTCTCCTCCTTGAAGCTTTTGGCTTACTTCTTTCATGAATCCTTTAATACCACTTAGCACAAAGTACTGGGGCAAAGTCACCTCTCCCCAGTGTAAACTCTGTCTAGCAGTGCTGCCAGGGTTGGCACTATCTGTTGGAATATAGAAATAGACATTTCAGTGTAGTCTTACCACAAACTTAATGGGCAATCAGAGTTTGAGAATAAATGGAAGCCCAGGATTAAATCTTCTTCCCATTCCATGACTTGATCCAGCCCAGTTTGCTTGAGACTATTCATTGGTGCCCCACGTATTAAGTGAAGCACTGGAAATGATGTCAGTGTCAAACAAGAGGGGAATGGATAAATGGTAATAGCTAATGTTTCTTGAGCTCTTACAAAGTGTTTGGCACTCTTTAAGTGTTTTACATGTATTAATTCATACAGTCATCCCAACTCTAAGATGTAGATAATAGTATTATACCCACTTGATAGATGAGGAAACTGAAGCACAGAATAATTAAGTAACTTGCTCAAGGTCATATAGCTTATAAGTGGTAGTCCTGGCTCTAGAGCTGTGCTGTTCAGTATGGTTGCCACTAGCCATACGTGACTATTGAGCACTTGAACTAGGGCTGGTCCAAAATGAGATGTGCTGTAAGTGTAAAAGGTATACCAGACTTTGAAGACAAAGTATGAAAAGAGAAATGTAAAATAGCTCATTAATAACTTTTTATATTGATTACATGCTGAAATGATTTGGCTATATCGAGTTAAACAAAATATAGTACTAAAATCAATTTCACCCATTTCTTCTTTCTTTTTAAAAGATACTTTAAAAATTTTACTACAAAATTTAAAATTACATGTGTGGCTCACATTTGTGGTTTGCATCATGATTTCTGTTAGACAATGCTACCCTAAGAGTTTGGATGTTTAACGTCACTGCCTTAAATATGTGATAAAATATTAGACAGTCACTAAATAAAATATTTTCAAATAATATTTAATTCACAGGAAAATGTTGGTGATATAAAATTGTGAGAAGAAACTGCTACATAGAACTATAAAATTATTCATTGTAAATACATAGAAAACAGTCTGGTAGGATACATAGCAAACCATAAGGAGTGTTATTTCCAAGGGGGTTTGAGGAGGAGCCGGGGGAGTGCAAAGGAGGATTTTAACCTTTTACTCTAGGTATTTCTTTATTATTTAAAAAAGTTTTAAAGATCAAATATTTATTTGTTACTTGTATGATTAAAATATACATTTTTTACAAGAGAAAGCTATCCTCCCCAAACTAGATACAGTATGATCTCAGTTTTGTATACAAGAAAGCGAGAAAGACTATATATCTATTTTTACACAAATAAAGCAAACAAGAGTGTAAGGAAAAGTAATTAAATAATAGGCTTTTCTTTTTTTTTATCGGTACTGCATTTTCCAAGTGTTGTACGGGACTTTTATAATTAGAAAAAAATATCCTTTGAAGAAAAGCACCATGAGCACTGCATTCTGCCTGTAGCACCTTGTCCATCTAGACTCAAGTTCTCTGATCCCCCCCAGACAAGAGAAAGCAGGGTTACTTAGTCTGGGGCTCCTGGGGCACAAGAGGGTCTGTGGAAAGAATTCAAGGGGTCTGTGAACTTAGATGGGAAAGTAATTTCAACTTCATCTTTCATTTCACTGACGTCCATCTGAAATTTGGCATTTCCTTCGATTGTGAATGTAGGCAGTGAACCACAGGAGTAGTCATGATACCTGTGACTTTGTCACCAGTAAAACTATCAATATTTTCTTATCACATTGCATTGTTGCAGATATCTCAGAATGTCACTTCTGCCCACCACTTTGAAATCCAGTGGTTATTAGACCCAGCGCGAGCTCTTGTTATAGAGTATATTAATAAAGAAGCATATGTATTACTATATCATGAATTTGTTTTTAAAATGTTTTAAAATTGCATTTCAATACAATTAGTTTTTGTCATCCAATATATTTTACACATTCATAAATATATTCTGAGGGTCACGCCCAGTGACACAGTGGTTAAGTTCACACGTTCCGCTTCGGTGGCCCGAGGTTTGCTGGTTTGAATCCTGGGTGTGGACCTATGCATGGCTTTGGCAAGTCATGCTGTGGTAGGAGTCCCACATATAAAGTAGAGTAAGATGGGCATAGATGTTAGCTCAGGGCCAGTCTTCCTCGGCAAAAAGAGGAGGATTGGCAGGGGATGTTAGTTCAGGGCTAATCTGCCTCAAAAAAAAAAAAAAAAAAAGAGAGAAAGAAAGAAATATATTCTGAGAAAGAGGCCATAAACTTTCCCAGACTGTCAGTTTTCACTCCTGGATGTTCATGCTTTCTCTGCCTTCTAGTGACTGCAAGAGGACCTGGGTGTCTCCAAGGGCCCGAGATAACAAAACAGCTCAGCGCTTGTGGAATGTCAGCTGTGAGCTTCTAGGAATCCAATGGGAGTAGAGCTACCGGAAGAGCCACGGCTTTATCAGGCACAATCCACACCATAATGAACGGAAGCCAAGGAGAACCCACCCTGAAGGATTGTTCTCCTGGCTGGCTGCTGTTGCAAATCCTGCCGTGCTCTGGTCTTCCTGACCCTTCTGGAAACCTTTTCACATCCAACCCTCTTGTGAGGCTGGCTCATGGCATGAGACATTCACACTTACAAAGCATTCTTCTCCAAGACTGGAAAAGTTGGCCACCATCTAGGGGCAGGATGACTGGGAAGATGCCAGTCTGGGCATGGGGCTGGCAGAAGAGCCTGGGAAATTGGATTAATTCCCTCACCAATACCAGAAATGTCAGCCAGCATTCTCAGCTGAGGTGACAAGAGCATCAGTGTTACAGATTTTAAGGAACTATAGACTCAAGCTCTTGACGGATCTCTTTCCTCTTTGGATTGCTAGTCGTTGCGCTGAAGTCTGGACCAACTCAGGCAAATCTTGGCTTAACCTTGACCAAATTTGGTTCCTTCCTCTGAGCATTCTGGAGTCACTGCATGAAGCTGGACCTTCCCATTTTCTTTTTCTAATTCTTTTTAAAAATTAAAAATATTTTTTCTAGCTTTAATGAGATATAATTGACATATGACTGTAAATTTAGACCGTCTCATTTTCAATCATGTAGATGGTTTCTTTTTCTAAAGGGTTCCCTTTATCTCACTTTTCAGAGAAAATAAAAACTACACATTCATCTTACTGCCTTTTTTATTTTCTCAGGGTAGCAAAGGAGAGATGGAACAAAGTGGGGAATCCAACCTCCCAGTTTTGTGAGTAGTATCTTATCCTACCCACCCACCCATAACCTTCTTACAATGTCACATCTGGGTGCAAAATGAGACGATTCAGTTGAATATTTTTTCAAGTTTCTCCCAGCTCTCACATTTTATTATTTAAGAAGTGATAGGAGTGACTTAAATTACACAGATGTTGAGCTCCACTATAGATTAAATCCAGACGTAGTATAAGACTCCATTTAATTTGATATAAAGATGCAGAAAGACCAAGCCTTGAAACAACCTTCTACCTAAAATCCTAGCTCTTCTCTTTTCTGGCCTCCCTGCTCTCCTGTGCTGAAACCCCAGGTGACCTTCTTCTTGCCTCAAGAACAGGTCACCAGGAAGAGGCAGGGAGATGTGCCTAATCTTTCAGCCAATTGACCCAAGAAGTCATGCTATTGTTTCCAGTTCTAAAGCATCCAAAGGGCATCCAGTGATAAAAATGCCCTTTCCTTCCACAGCAAGTAGACTTTAAAAAAGAACCTTGTTATTATGGAAATCTCCAAACAGACAAAAGTAGAGTAAATACTACTGTGAATCCTCATGTACTTACCTGTCACCCAGCTTCAATATTGTTATCATTTGGTCAATAGTGTTTCTCATTTCCCCCATGACACTCTTTTGGGGGTGGGCTGGGATATTTTAAGGGACATTCCAGACGTCATACATTCACCTGTAAACACTGTAATGTGTGCCTCTAAATAAAAACTTTTGTTTTTTTACAAACCCACAATACCATTATCACTCCTAACAACATTAATAATTCCTGAATGTCATTTAATACTTGGGGTTTGCTTCCCTGTGTTAAAGAACAAAGAGTCAACTGAGTAAATTTAAAAATCTAACGGGTTTTATCAAACAATTCATAAATTGGGTGGCATCACATCCAGCAAAGGGGCTCTAAGGAGTTGTACAAAATGGAAGGTTTTTATAGACAGAAAGAGGGTGGGATAAAGAAGTTAAAAGAGTGGATTATTTCAGGCAAGGTCACCTTCCCTTAAGGGAAAGCAAAACGTCTTATCAGGCAGATTACCTCACTAGTGTTGTTCAGAAAATTCCAGACTGATTGGCTTAAAATTCCACTTCTGGGAGAGGCTCAAACTGCAATTAGCTTAGGTATTAAGTCTTGGTGGCGCTTAGCATGAGCGACTCCATTTTAGACTTGATTCTTTTTAACAATTTTCCCCTTTTGATCAAACTCTCAGCCTAACTGAGAGATGTGATCAAAATTTAAGGCATGGCGTCACTCACAGCTACTGCTCTGTAGTTCTCACAGCTTTCACCAAGCCTGAGTTTTTTCTTGCTGAATCTCTGTGGTATTCACAGGTCAAAACTTCAGGCTCACAATTTTTTAGTCAGTCTTTCTCTTTGTTCCTTTTTTGACGTTCCAGTCTTAGGGAGTTCATTTGCTTAGTGGTTAGCAACTGCAAACATGCAATTAAAACTTTTGAGAGAATGTAATGCACCAGGGAGATTATTATGATAACTATAAGCAGGACAATTCCTAATGTTTGAAGTGCACTTTGGAACCATGCTCCTCAACTCCCCAACCAATCAAAGAAAGACCCTGTTGAAGGATCACTCTTTTAAGCCAAGTGACTTGCTCAGTGATCTTATGTACTCAGTTTCAGCTCCCTTAGAAGTGTTAACCCAGGTATGGCAGGCAGCTTGGCTATAGCACAAACACTTCCTTGCTTAGCTAAAAGATAATCCTGTTATCAAGAACAACTTTGGACAGAGAGTCTAAGGATCTTTACCAGACAGCTAATGTCTTAGCAATGGAATCTGCAACGTCTCCAAGAATTAAGGAGGGTTTCTGATCATTTTATCTTTTGTATTTATGCCTAAGCTAGGGCACAGTCAGGATTGTAGTGCATATGGGAAAAGAATCTCCTAGCCTGAAATGGAAAGTGGTCCTAAATGCCTTATGAAGATGGGTGCTGCTGGTGAGATCTCAATGAGTGGGGGAAAATCTGATCTAGATAAGCATGGGGATGCAAATGTACTAAGATTCGTGTAGTTAAATGTATCTAATTGGGTACATACAGCTATAATTGGCACAGGTTGTTCTGGCCATAAAAGTTGAACTTTGTAAAAGACTCTTAAGGGAGATTGATTGTAGTTTTCAGTGACATTGGAAATAGAAGAGAAATTGGTCACTGGGAGAACCAGGGGATCTCTTGCATCATGACAAATCCAGCAATCTGAAAGTTTGCCCCCCTTAACAATGGCCTGAGAGATACAGATGAAGGTGTTCTCTTTCCAGGCCAGTGCCAGAGTAAAGGAAAGAAAAGAAGAGAGGGTTTCCTGTTTAGTTAAAGCATGAAGTCTTGATCTAGTATCTTGGGAGGAAGCGGTCTACATTTATGTCAGCTGCTTCTCTTCCTCGTCAATTTTATTTGTAGATCTCCAGCGTCTATAAAGGACCAGATATCAGGTGAAGCTTTCTTTAGTTCTGAGATGTGTACCCAAGGTTCAAGTTCCTGAAGTTTGGCTGCCATCTGTGTAATGAGGAGGACCTGATATAGTCCCTTGCAAGGAGATTCAAGAGCAGTATTGGTTCTTAGTGACTTGCCAAAAGTCCTTTCTGTGAATCTCCTTGAAGATGAAGTACGTTTGCAGGACTGCTTTTGTAAATGCATCAGAGTAAAACAATAACTGTCTGTGAAAAGAGTTAAAGATGCTCATTCTTAAAGATCTGATGAGAGTTCACTATAATGGAATTGACAAGGAAATTTGGTTGTTTCTGTAACATGTAACATTTTAAGATAATAGCTAGAATTATGGCTGGTAAAATAATGCCAAGACACATGAGAACTTTAGGAATTTCATGCAGTTTCTAGAACACTTATATTAATAACATTCACCCATACTATATAACCTAAGAAAGTTTATCATCACTTATTTGACAATGCTTCTCATATAATTAAATGTACTAAATAAGCCTAATTAGTGTAACATCTCCCTGTTATAAGGAGAGAGAACAAATCTTTTGAGATTTTCCAGGGGCCCTCTGAAATATCCCAAAGTTAGTTTGAGATTAGTAATTTAGAATTTGATTTGGGGAAGTTTGTCAAAAATATCAAATGACATTAAAACACTTGGGCAAATAGCATCATAGTTCACAGTGAAACAATACTTAGTTATCTATGTAACCAAAGTGGTAATTATATTCTTCACAGGCAAATATAGAAGGCTACGTAGTTGTAAAAAATCCTTAGCTGTTTTAATGGAAAAGACTCAGTTTTCTTAGGTAATTAAAGACCTGATGATAAAGATAACATGGAGCACAGTAATTATTTTGATAAGACACAAAATCTTTGCTTTCTAGGCAGACTACCGAAAAGGCAAAGAAACCTTCACAATCTGTTACCAAAAGCAGACCAAAAGTCCAAGAAGATTTTATCCTTTTAACAGAGAGAAAATCAACTCTAATTTTGCACCGGTGTACTTTTGATATTAAAACTCACTCACTTAATTAAATTCATTCCAATCTTAGCCAGTCTTGGCCACACATAAAATTCATTTCTAAAGATTCATTTTCCACAAATTTGCTACAACCTCTTTTTTAACATTCAGATTTTGTCCACTTCTGGGAGAGGCTGAAACTGCAATTAGCTTGGGTATTAAGTCTTGGTGGAGCTTAGCACAGGTGACTCCATTTTGAGCCTGTTGTTTGTTTTTAACACCTGGTTGTCTCACAAATGTCTTTTTACTGTTGGTTTGTTCAAATCAGTGAAAGAAATGGTCCTTCTGAAAAAAAAAAGAGAAGCCCCAGCAAATCTCCTTTTGCCTGAATGAATACCGGCTCCCTCCTGAACCAATCACTATGGCTAGGGATAGGCTAGGTTAATTGGCTTAAGCCAATCACTACCCACACATGAAGCTGGGATCATCCCAACCACCCCACCCAGTGAGGAAGAGGGGTGGCTAACATAAAGCACTTACGCTAGTTAAGATTAGCTCGCCTCACAAGAACCCTCTGGGGAAGATTCTATTGCTGTCTCCATTTTACTGATGAAGCACAGAGAAATCAAGTAGCTTGCCAAAGTTCACACAGCTGGCAAGTGGTAGAGTGGACCCCGGTAGTCTGACTCCAGAACCTGCACTCTGAATAGCCATACTCTACTGCTTCCCACGGTGGAGGAAGCAACAAATTTTCTCAAGGAAAAATCTGGGAACATGAATGGGCAAAGGGTTGGGGGGAGCCATAACACTGGGGAAGCAAGTAATATATGTTCACTACAGGGACCTACGATCTGTGCCTCCTAGGCTCTTGGGTCAAGTGGAAAGTCTGGTGAAGAATGAAGGGTGAAAAGAAGAGAGGAAAAAAATCAAAACAGGAAAGGGCCATGCAAGTCTGGTGGACAGGCCTGGTGAAGAGTCTGCAGGGGATTCATGATCCTGGATGCCTCCTCTGGGCTGGAGGAACAAGCGTAAATCAAGCACTAGGAGTGTGGATGTGGAAGGCAAGTGTGCAGGGCTGCTCTCTGTGCAGCAAGGAGAGCAAGTAGACCATGGGTGCCAAGGCAAGGATTCAACCTGTGTCCTAGCTTAAAAGACAAGCAGTGTAAACAGTGAGGCAAAGGGGTGGGGTTGGGGTGGGGGCCTTTATGCATGTCAGAGGGGACTGGTTGCAGGTAGAAGAAACAAAGCCATATATCAGCTGCAAGGAGTTGGCTCCAGCTGCTACATCCAGGCAACAAGCTGACATTGGTATTGGTACTGGTATAGGTGGCTCAGTGTTCTTGAGCAAATGTGCTCTCAAGGCTGGGTTCCTCCACTTCCACACATTCAAATAGTCATTTTTATTAAAACGGTATCTTCTTTCTATAGAACATCTTTTTTCAGAGAGAATAGAATGCTAACACATTCAAAAGATTGTTCCTTAAAATATATGGAATCCTTATATTATGCGTCTTTGGAATCCTTTGGGCTATGACGTTTATAAACTTTTCATGTTTGCCAGACTACTTGTTAGTATGATAGACTTAATGAAGTTCATCCTATTCCTGATTTGTGTCAAATATCTGAAATCTGAAAAACCACTTTGTATATTCTCTAAGATACTCAGAGAACTTGGGGATGATTGCTTGGGGCAAGGGGCTGACAGCTTCAATCTGGAGTACAGGGGCTGGGGGAACAGCCAGGGAGCAGGGCCTGGAACTCAGGGCCAAGACAGCAGCTTGAATGTGGCATCCTCAGGGTCAGTGAATATTAAGAGGAACCCATCTGAGCTGGGGAGACAGATGGAAAAACGTGATTTGAGTGAGAATCTGGCACTCAAGAGGAGAGGACTTTGCTCCCCCATGGCCTAATGGCTTTAGGAATGGTATTTAATGGAGAAATCCTTCCCCTTGAGTTTTAGGGTTGGAGATGGGGGCAGTCACTGTGTTATTACCTAACTCTGATCTCTGGAAATCACAGAAATTGCCCCAATTCTACTTCCCTAATTGTAACTTCCAAACTGTGGATCTTCTTCCTTCCTGAATAATGACTCTATTTGAGGCATGCATCATTTCCTGCCATCTTTGGCAAGTGGCACAGCTCAGTCAGCTCAAAGTGGTACAGGGCTGGGGTGGTTACTGCTAACCACAATGTTATACTGCCTCTCACTTAAAGAAGTCTGTGAAACATTGTTTGGCCAAGGAAAATATTTTAAATCTGAAGTTTTCTGTTCTATCTCAAATTGTTGGGTGCATTTATATCTACCAGTAGTGACGCCAAATATGTGAGAGCTGAGCAGCAAAGAATGCAAAAAAAAGGAAAAAGAAAAAGAAAAAAAATGATGTGAGTATTGATTTTACACGTTGTTGGTATTTTCAGAATATTAAACAATTGTTGTTCCCCTTGCTCAGATTCCAGACTCCATGATTTCTTGTGACCTTCAAGGGTTCTTACGAGACTCAGCCTTCCTCAGCACTATTCTTTTAGAATCATCTCGTGCTCAGGCTTCATCTTACCTCTCTATAGCTTCTTGCCCAGCCCCAAAATGTTGTCTAGTCTGCTCAGTCTGAGCAAGGAACAAGTACCAGCCTTAGCCTCTTATCCTGTTTCCAGAAGAGACTTGCCCCAAGTTAACAACCAAGCAAGGGTAAGGGCTTGCCCCAGCACAAACAATGCGGGGAATCTAGTGATTGAATCATCATTCAACTTTCTCTTTTTGCTCCTTAGATTTTCCCATGACCACAATGGCCATTTTTCTTTCAGTGTACTTGTGCTATGGATATGGCTTCCTGACAGGCAGAGTGCCCGTTAGGATACAGGAGACAAGATCCTGGATGATAAGGGCTCAGGAATCACAGTCATCTCAGATTTCTCTGCTCCTTAGGTGCTTCTCTGGCTGCCCCAGGCCCACTGCCTTCACTATTCTTGGCTTCTCTTATACTCTGAGACCCTTAGCTAGCCTAACCCAAGATGAGGAAAATCTCCTTCCCCTTTGGCTTAACCGAGACTGGCTTAAATTTCTCAAAAATAAAACTTGTCTGGGAAAGTAAAGGAAAAGGAGACCAAAGAGGCATATCAAAGTCAAGAAGCAAACAGCTCCAGAGCAAAGATTACCTAAGTGAGGACTGGCTGCCACAGATCACATATTGGCTGGCACCTGGCGTTTGTTCAACTCAACTCTGTATTCAGTGTTGCCATGCCTCCAAGCCCTGGAGGATCTACATTGTGTATTTGGCCTCTTTTAGTGACAAGATAATCACCCACTTTGAGCAGGCTTAGGCCAAAAAACAGAATATTTTGCTCATAAATTCAAGGAAGGGTTGAAACTGAAAAGTGGGAAAGGGCAGGGATCTCAGAAATGACTAGAACTCGAGCGTCATGCTCCCCTCCCTATAACATTTGCCTTTCTCTGAATGTGGACTTGACTTCAGAGTAAGTGGCAAGAAACTTGGCTGTTGAAAACTCTCAAGCTTCACATCGCGTGTTTTCTACCATTGAAGAGGTGCTACAGCTAGTTTCTATTTTTAGTGTTTAAAAAATGTTGGGCTTGGCTTGGGTCACATGCTCACCGTGACACATTCAGCTGTGTAAGGGGGGAAGAGTCATGTAGGAATGTGACAGCTGTAGGGTGGCATTTCAAATCAGTGAGAAAAACATGGTCTATTCAGTAAATGGTGTTGGACAAATAACTATCCAAATAAAAACATAATGTTAGATTCCTTACCTCACACCATTCATAAAACAAGTACTAGATGGATTAAAAAGCAAAGACCAGTCTCACCTACCGAGGATGGTGGAGAGAAAAATGGAAAGAATCTGGGTGGCTGATTATAAAGTAGTGAGTCACTTCCAAAGGCAAGGGAAACAAAAGCAAAAATAAACAAACAGGATTACATCAAACTAAAAAGCTTCTGCACAGTGAGGGAAACCATCATCAAAATGAAACGGGAACCTACTGAATGGGAAAAGATATTTGCAAATCATATATCCGACAATGGATTAATATCAAAAACATATAAAGAACTCATACAACTCAACAACAAACAAGCAACCTGATTAAAAAATGGACAGAGGACCTAAATAGACAGTTTTCCAAAGAAGACATACAGATGGCCAATAGGCACATGAAAAGATGCTCAACATCACTAATTATTAGGAAAATGCAAATCAAAACTACAACAAGACACCATCTCACACATGTTAGAATGGCTGTTATCAAAAAGACAAGAAATAACAAGTGTTGGTGAGGATGTGGAGAAAAGGGAACACTCATACACTGTTGATGGGAATGTAAATTGTGCAGCCCCTATGGAAAACAGTATGGACATTCCTTAAAGAGTTAAGAACAGAACTACAATACAATCCAGCTGTTTTACTTCTGGGAATTTATCTGAAGAAAATGAAAGGATTAATTTGAAAAGATATATGCACCTGCAGCTTCATTGAAGCATTGTTTACAATAGCCAAGATATGGACTTGGCTGGGACTTAAACGTGTCTGTCAATGGATGAATGGATAAAGAAGGTGTGCTATATATATATAAACACACACAAGGGAGTACTGCTTAGCTATACGAAGTATGAAATCCTGCCATTTGTGACAACAGGGATGGACCTTGAGGGTATTATGCCAAGTGAAGTAAGTCAGATGGAGAAAGAGTATGATTTCACTCATAGGTGAAAAAGACAAAACAAAGAACAAACAAAACAAAAACAAGAACAAACTCATAGATACAGAGAACAGATTTGTGGTTACCAGAGGGGAAAGATGAAATGGCTGAAGGAGGTCAATTGTATGGCAATAGACAGAAACTAGACTTTTGGTGGTGATCACTTTGTAGTGTATAAAGATGTCGAATTATAATGTTGTACACCTGCAACTTATATAATATTATATAACAATTTTACCTCAATAAAAATATAATAAAGTAGCGAGTCACTGAATTAACCAAGACTGGAGCTGCCTTCCCTTGAGGTTTCTTGTCACATGACACAATCAATTATCCTTATTGTTGACGTTTATGTCCTAACTGGTGCAATATATTATGTTGAGCCATATAAAATTGCTGCTAGTCTACCATTTTTTACCCCCTCTTCTCACCATTGCTGCTGGTCTAAGGCAGATGCCTTCCTCACCTGCTTCCATCACCTTCAATTTCCTCATCTGTGAAATTTTGACATCTGTTTCATTATGTTTCTCTTCACTCCAAAGATCTTTCAACTTCCATTAATTTCACCAACCACAGGGATATCTGATCTAACATCCTATTACAGTCTTATTTGTGCTGGTATACTTTCACAGGTGTTCATCCAAATTTTTTTTTTGTGTGTGTGTGTGAGGAAGATTAGTCCTGAGCTAATAGCTGCCACCAATCCTCCTCTTTTTGCTGAGGAAGATAGGCCCTGAGCTAACATCCGTGCCTGTCTTCCTCTGCTTTCTCTGTGGGATGCCTACCACAGCATGGCTTGATAAACGGTGCAGAGGTCCACGCCTGGGATCTGAACTAGTGAACCCCAGGCTGCACGTATCCTACTGCTACGCCACTGGGCCAGCCCCAAAATATTAATCTACATGTGTGATCTATTTTTTTCTACATATGGATATATGATATCTCAGCAAAAGCAATTATCTGAGATCATAGAACACCAGGTGTAATTTGTTCTGATAGGAGAAGTAGATTAAGTAGGAGTAGATTGCTGTAACAAACAATAATAAATTTTAGTGGCTTAAATTTAAATTTATTTAAATAAAAATAAAAATAAATTTAAATCAAATAAATCAAATAAAAATAAATTTACTTGATTTCTTGTTCACGTCACAGTCCAATGCAGGGATGGGAGTAGGAGGATGGCTCTGCTGCATATGTCTTTCATCTCAATAAAATCATTATCAGTTATTATAGTTGTTACAATCATTCAATATTTTGTGTTTTAATGGCAGTAGTTAGTTAACTAAAGGATTAAAAACATACAAAATGTAATTGTATTCAAAGTATACACAATTTAAATATATTTTCATAAAAATATAAAATAAATTAAAGAACTGCAAAAATAAAAATTATTTTTAAATGTTTTAGGTCATTTTCCTTCTATAATTAAGTTAGATATCAAAGTTAAAAGACAAAATACATTATAGCTATGAATAGCAACATTTTAAATCAAAATTATTCAAATAAAGCTAATATTTTTAGTTTTTGAAAACATAGTTCTGTGAATTTTTATAAAAATAAAACTATTCATGATTCTAATGTTCAACGTCCATTTAGTTGCCAGTGTAAACAATGGATATCATACTTCCTGCATGTTTCCTTTAAACCTACAGGTCTACCAATTTGAAAGTAACACGAATTGTTTATTATTTAGCCTCTACGTACTAGTGTTGCAAACACACACAGATTGGAATATGAAGACAGACAAGAAAATAGATACTCTGCACTACTGAAAATGATACCCATTTTAACGCAAGTATCTGTTACACTCAGGCTGAGAAAGAATTTGACGAGTTAATTGATTAGTCTTTTCTCCTTCCCAGTCGCTTCCTCTGTTCAAATCCTCCCGGCACTCAGAAGCAGCAGCACAACTGACACACTTTGAAAACATTCGGATGCAGTCAAGACCGGTTTTCCTGGGACTTAAAGGGCATTAGTGATGAGAGCATATGTTTAGGGTGTCTGGTTGTATTATGCCAGAACTGAGCACTAGAGCCTAAGCAACAGAGATGCCCAGGTATTCTTAAATAAATTTACTATTTTCTTGTACATTTTTTTTTTTGTGAAATGTAGGGCTTTTTAAAGTGCATAGCTAAGGGAAGGAGCCCTTCTTGCCCGGGACCAAGGGCATTACTGTTCATATAGTACTGACGTGGCCACTGGGGGCCCCGCCCTGGGAATCCCTGGAAAAAACGGCCCTTTCATGTTCCAGGGCCCGTATCTACCACAGAGGTTTAATGTCAACCTGGCAGGAAAGAAGGATGGAGTGGTTACTGAACCTATGAAATTCGCCTCATATCTGAGAGAGTATGATTAGACAGTAAACATCTCAACTCAAATAACAACATGGTACAGGTGAATGTTGTGATAACTGTGGGTATCTATGGGCTGCCCAAAGCACTAGTATTTGAAAGTGTGTTGCATGTCCACTCAGACTCAGTTCCCTGATCTCCTCCTCAGCGCTGACCTTCTCCTCCATTCCTCTTCAGCCTCTCATTCCCATGACAAGGACCACACCTTGTCATCCTGTGAACTTGCTGCTCCTCAGATATCTTAACTTCCAACATCTCACTCCAACCACAACCTCCTACTCCTCCAGCTTTCTCTCTTGCCAGTTCCCTTGCCCCATTATCACCCTTGTCTAGCAAAGGCATGGAGCAATCCAACTCTCTGATTTCTATATGCCAGGAAGATTGCTGTGGAAAATCACTCATCCTGGCAGACTGGAGCCACTATCAACCTCTGGTCACAACGTCAACTGGGTTTTCAGCACTGCCTGGTCGCCTGTTCTTCCACAGTCAAGGATGGATCCAGGGACGCTTATACAATTTGTGGGACCATCTTTAAGAAGAAGAATACAAAATTATGTATAAAAGTGGACATTGATTTGGGATGAGGAAAACAAAAACCCATGAGTAACTAGAGCTTTGGGAATTTAAAGTCTTCTGAGATCTCTTTAGGTAATTTACCAGCAATGCTTACGTAAAAATGCCTTCTGATAGCAAGCTGGCTTCTCTTCCCCACCGAAAATACTACAACTCCCAGCAACACCCTTTACTCACAGGGGCCCAAGTAAGCTTCAAAAGCTTCACAGTGAAACTGTCCCTGAGTTTACAACACGTAGTTTGTGTCCTCTCCGTATTCTCAAGCCACTCAACTCACCAGCTCCCTTGAACTGTTAACAAGTGATTTCTCCTCTGACTTCATAGAGAATAAGGAAGCCATCAGTCTTAAACTCCCTCAACTTTCTGCTACCAAACCTACCTGTATTCCCCTCATATTTTCTCTTTCCACCACCTTTTACAGCAGAAGAGGTGTCACTCCATCCACTTTTTAATCTTCATATTGTGAATTTCTCTCAACAGTTGTCTACCAGTTTCATCAAAGATAGAGTTTGTATTTATGATGGTTGCCCTCCTTGACTCTTCGGGGGTGATTTTCAAAAGTAAAAAGAGCCATATGGAAACTACAAGTCAAAACTTGCTCCTTTGGCTTCTATGACCTCCATTCTCCTGGTTCTCCCCCTTCCTCTGGGACTTCTTTTCAGGTTCCTCTTCCTCTGCCTGCCCCTTAAATTATGGATTTTCTTAGGGCACTATCAGATCATTCACTTATTAAAAAAAATACTAGGCACTGACTGTGTTCCAGGTTTGTTGCAGGCATGGGGAAGATGAAGCGGGCAAGACAAAGGCTGTTCCCGCCCTCACTACAAGGACACATGGCAGCAGTGCCCATCCAGGAGATCAGAGAAGACTTCCTGAAGCGAGTGGCATTCAAGCAACACCTGGAGGATGGATTAGCAGGTGAAGAGGAGGAAAAAAAAACATGGTCCAGGCAGCAGGCTCAGAAGGGGCAAAGAATATGCCATACCTGGGAAACTGAAAGAAGGGGAGGCAGAAGGTGAGAAATGAGAGGAGGGTAGGGATGTAATAAGGGAGGGCCATGTCATCCCTGTTAAGAATTTGGACTTTATTCTAAGGGCTATAGGAAGCCTCAACTATTGCCCAGACTTGCTAACGTCTCTGCGTCTACTTTTGCCCCGACTAACCCATGCTCCATTTTGCAGCCAAAGTGACCTTAAAATTTAAGTCACATCATATCACTCTTTTGCTTAAAAGCTTCTGGCATCTTTCTATTATCCAATGGGCTAAATCCCAAACTCCTTAAGAAGCTTACAAGACCCCACATGACCTGCCCACAGCACCGTAACCAAGCTCCAGCCTGACGTGACTTCTTCAGTTTCTCTCAGTTAGATGCTTTGTTGTCTCCGGACCACTAAACAAGCTGTTCATTCTGCCTGGGACCTCTTCTCTCTCCTACTTATATTCTGGGCGTCACGTCTGCTGGGAAGTCTTCAGTGATCTCCCTGAAGTCTGTATTCAGTGTTCCTCCTATGAACTCTCATTTACACTCTGAACTTCCTCTCATATAACATTTAATATGTAGGACTACAGCAAGTCTGCTACAACTTGCTGTACAACTTGGGCAACTACTGCAACTCTGTAAGCTCCAGGAGCAAGCAAACTGTATTTTTTTTTTTAAAGATTTTATTTTTTCCTTTTTCTCCCCAAAGCCCCCCAGTACACAGTTATATATTCTTTGTTGTGGGTCCTTCTAGTTGTGGCATGTGGGATGCTGCCTCAGCGTGGTTTGTTGAGCAGTGCCATGTCCGCGCCCAGGATTCAAACCAACGAAACACTGGGCCGCCTGCAGTGGAGTGCGGGAACTTAACCACTCGGCCACGGGGCCAGCCCCTGTATTATTATTTTTTTTTTTTTAAAGATTGGCACCTGGGCTAACAGCTGTTGCCAATCTTTTTTTTTTTTTTTTTCCTGCTTTATCTCCCCAAACCCCCCCTGTACATAGTTGTATATCTTAGTTGCAGGTCCTTCTAGTTGTGGGATGTGGGACGCTGCCTCAACGTGGCCTGACGAGCAGTGCCATGTCCGCGCCCAGGATCCGAACCCTGGGCCGCTGCAGCGGAGCGCGCGAACTTAACCATTCGGCCACGGAACAGGCACCCCAAACTTTGTATTTTTTGATCATCTTCGTATCTCTAGCACACAATATAACCCTTATCACAATATAACCTTTATCAATATTTTTTTAATAAATCAATGAATGAAAAAATAAAATAGGGGATGTATTCATGTATTCTGCAATCACTTCTGACTTAAAAAAATGTCTGTGGTTCTTTTAGGTGCTGTCTGATGCAGGTGACTTAAGAACAGTTTAACAATTTACTTCTAAAAAGATAGCAGGAGTCAAATTTCCATTCTTTGAGTTCCCGATTCCGTTAAGTTGAGGTAAATACTGTACTGGATTTTTTCTCAGCTCTCAGGTTCTTAAATATCAACATGGAGATGAAAAGTATCTTTTCAGCTTTTCTTCAAATATGTTCAATCTCACTCATTTTCTGTACAAGAATTTTTTTCTCTCTCAGGAAATGACTTCTATATGGGAGGGAGGGGAGTCCCTAAATGAGCTATTCCCATTGGTTCAGTCCAATTCAACAGTTTAGCTAAAGTTTATTGAGAGCCCATAATGCACCAGGTTAGTCCTGGGGATGTAAATATGAATAAGATGCAGTCATTTGACCTCAAGAAGCTTACAGTCTAGAAAAAGACTCTTGAATAGATAACTTTAACATTTCACTTTCTCAACTTTTTCTGGTTCAGGGCATGCTACATTCTATAAATTTTAATTCAACAAATCTTCATCTACTGGTAAATCACGCACAAATAATTTACAGGTGACTCAAAGAGATGATCTTTGCCCTCAAGCAGCTTACAGTCTACGAGGTAACCAAATAATTCGTACAAACTGGCTGTTTCTGTCACGAGGGTAGAATAGGAGAGTTTCATGCAACACAGAAGGGTTAAGGGAGTAAGACCTCACATCCACTGGGGAGGGGTATAGAAGGAAGTGGGGACCCAGGAAAAAACCCAACTTTTCAGCAGAAGTGCCATTTGAAATGGGTCTTGAGGTCCTGATAGAATTGATGTAGGTACCTCACATAAGTGGACCCATATAGTATTTGTCTTTTGTGTCTGGCTTATTTCACTTAGCATAAGGGAAAGACAATTTTTATGTAGTTAAATTTGTTGCTTATGGGTTTTTAAAAAACAATGTAACAAAATAAAGAGGCCATTAAAACCTAGAAAAACGTGTCTGCAACATAGATGACAAACGAAGGTCAAATTCATAGAGACTGGTGGCTACCAGGGGCTGAGAGTGAGGTGGGCCGGATAGAGAGTTAGTGTTTAACGGGTACAGAGTTTCCGTTTGGGAAGATGAAAAAGTTCTGGAGATGGAGAATGTTGATGGTTGCACAACAATGTGAATGTACTTAAAACCACTGAACTGTACACTTAAACATGGTTAAAATGGTCAACTTCATGTTGTGTATATTTTAACTACAATAAAAAAATTAAGTGTTTCAAGGATTCTGGGGTTTGCACCTGCTTAGAAAAGACTTTCCATACCTCAAGATTATAGAGAAGACTCTTCATTCTTCTAGAAGAATTATTTATTAATATGGAGTTGGTAGGAGATGCAACTCTTGGATAGGTATTTCAGGTAAAGAAAAGAGGTCTTCTGCCACAGTCAGCGAAGAGGTGATAAGGACCCGGAGCAAGGTGATGAAGCGGAAGGACCAGGTTCTTCCTACTGGGAAGGTAGAATGATAGGACCTGGCTTTCAACTGGATATATGCTTGATGCATGGTAGGCACTTGAATGGTTGTTGAATAAGGAAGGGGAAGAAGTAGTCAACGCAGAAAACCCCTGAGGGTTTTAACCCGGGCAGCATGCACAATAGTAATAATAACATGAATTAATATGACACTCACTGAAGTAGGAAGATCAGGTTTGTGGGATAGGATTTGTTCTATCTTGGACATGCAAATATTTTTAGGTGCAGGTCAGCCATGTGAGTGAGTTCCAAGAAGCAGTCAAAAGGCAGGTGTGATGTAGAAAAAGAGTTAAGGGGCACAAATTTGGTTTAGAATTGAGCCAATCAAGATGTTGCTGAAGCCACGGGATTGTACAGGAGAGTATGAGTGTGAAGAGAGAATGTATAGAACCTTGGAGAATTTCAGCCTTTAAGAGGGATGAATAGGAAGGATAGCCAGAGAAGCAAATAATTTGAAGAGATGGCACTTGAAATGGGCTTGGAGAAAGGCTTTTGACAACGGTAGACTGGAGGGTGGGTAGTGTAGGAGGTGAAGGAAGGGTTCCAAGCAGAAATAACAGCATGAAGAAGAAATAGGGAGCAGGAAAGCACCCCACCAAAGAAGCCATTCAGCAACCAGATGTTAAATGAATTTGTTATGGAAGAATTGGAAGTTTCAAAGATAGGTCAGTCAACATCATTACAGCGAGAGGATGATGACCAAGAAAAAGCCGTTTTCCTCAGCGTGACTGTGACTATTGATAGTTGGTTGCTTGTGTATGAGAAATTCTAAGAGCCTTTAATCTACTTTACTTAAACTCCAGGCAAAGATACCTGGTCTGTCATACCTGGTCTGAGATACTTCGGACTGTCTCATTTTTCTAAACTCTGTTCTAGATTTAGACTGGGTATTTGTTTTCTCTGTTGTGACACACCATTGTACTATGTCCACACCAGGTGGTTTTCAGGTCTATTTTCAACACTACTTTTTGTTTTTGCATTTGAAGTTTTTTTGGTTGCTTGGTTGTTTTAATGAGAAATTGGATGAGATCATGTTTCCGGGGAAAGGAGATAATGGTGGCGATGCCACTGTCCACAGCTCGAGTACCATAGTGTAGACACACGTTCCAAGAGGGGGGCAAGAAAACAATTTAAGTTAAGTTTGAGTTCAACTTACCTCAAAGACCCTACACCTGGTTTCAAAGATTCACAGTCTGGTTGATATCAAAAAGACACACAGGTTTTTTAACATAGGGTTAAAAAAAGTGACAAACAGCTTTCAAAAAAAATTCAGAGAACCATTTTTCATTAATCAGACTGGCAAAGACCTACAAAATTGGGTAACTGTTGGGGCAAAGGTGTGAGGTGGCAGGCACCGGCCTACACTGCTGTGGGAGAGTTCACTGCTATGACATCTTTAGAAGGCAACTGGCAATTTATCAAATGCACATATCCTCTGACCCAGGATATCTGGACAAGACAATTCATTGCAGCATAATTTGTAGTGGCAAAAGATGGCAACAACCATATCTTCACTGTTGAATATTTTAGTCATTACTGCTTGATTATGCATAAAATTGCTTGGAACTATACATTAGAAACCTGTGACATTGGTGGCCTCTGGGATGGGACTGGGGTGAGGGGACAGGGCCAGGAGGGACATTACACCTACCTTCTGTACCTGATGAATATACAACCTCTCTCCACCCACCACTCCAACTGAAGCACAAAAGTTTCCTGGTGGTAGAGTCCACTAACAGTTTTCAACACACAGGAAATTTGAGATAAAGCTCAACCAAAGAGCCATTAGTTATGATGGGAATCATTCAGAGAAATTTAAGAGTCGAAGGCCATCCGTTCTTTCTCACCCACCATTTTTCTCCACACAGAACACAAGGCAAAAAGGAAGGGAAGCATGGGAGCCAGACAGCAAAGAAGTCATGAAGCCAAGAAACTTGTAGGACAGACACTTTATTGTGGTTTGCTTGTGGCAAAATAGTCAATCCTTCAACATGTACATTAGTTTGTTTTTTTGCTGGAGACCACAGCGTGATGCTCAAAGGCATTTAGCCTCATCTTACGTCAGTCTAATAAGTGGTTGCCTATTTTATAGTTCAACTAGTTAGAGGAAAAAGTCTGGAAAATCTGGTCTTAACATCCCAAATTAAGGGCTGCAAGATTTGCAACCCATTCATATAAAGTGCTTATGTTCAGTGCAAAAAGGGCAGACTCAGAAGGGCAAGCAGATGCCAGGGAATGAGGTTTCCTGGAAGATAGATGCATTCCATGACTCAAAGAGGGAAAAGCCACTTGCCAAACTTCCCCCTGAAAGGACCTAGTATTCTCTTTGCAGCCTTTCCTCTCTCTAAAAGGACCAAAACCTTGAATCTGACAGACACCCATAATGGTTATTTATTTTACTATCAAAAAACCTGCTTCAGAGGGAAATCCACAGGGTTTCTAAGCACCAGAGATACTTCGGCTTCCAGTTCCTGTTTGTCTCAACAGTGAATGTGAGATCAGCAGGCTGAGCTCTGGCTGGGGGGAAGCTCAGAGCTGGAGAGCCTCTCTAGGCCTCCCATTTGCAAATCCAAGTAGTGAGTATGACAGATGCTTTCTAAAACATCGTCACATCTCGGTGGGAAGACAAGCCAGTGCTTATGAAAGGAGCACTTCACCTAGTTTTCCACCAACTGCACAGGACCGATTCACTGTCCCCTCGTCCACCTTGTCCACAGGCCCACCTCCAAAGCAAACCCTTGACCCTCTGTTAAGACAAAGAAGCGCACTGCCTTCTCAGTGACGCTGGGTCTCTGCAGATCCCCCCTGCCATCCTGAAGAGACTGAAGCGGGAGAGAAGGACTGGTTCCTAACCAATTTCAGGGGCACAAATAGGACTGTAACTCAAATAGGCAAAGTCTAGCCATTCAGTCCTAGGATCCTACCATTCCTTTCCCGACTCTCTGAGAGGAAACTGTGCTCTCTCACTCTGCAGCAGGGAGTCACAAAGGCCAGCTCTGTGCTTGTAAGTACCCCCTGCTTTCCTGCTTGGAAAGGCTCACCTTTCTCTCCCCGCTGCATGAATGTGACGGTGCCCCTCCTGCCCATGCGTGGGGCTCCAGACCTGGCTACTTGTATGTACACCCCCTAGCTTTCAGATGCTGGCGCATGAGGACCCTTCTGTTCAGAGGGCCTTCCAAAGACTCACGGTAACTCCCTGTGCTTGTGAGAGGAGACACTTGGAACAGTTTTATTCCATAGGTAGCACATGCCCCAAAGCCATCTCTGAATTTGGGAAAGCAGAGGAAGGGAAAAGAGGCAATGCTTTTGGTGGTGCTGTACAATTCTCTGTAAAACCCTTCCAGTTAATGAGAAGCTGCTGGAGCATCTCCACATGGAAGGGACCGTGTACAAACAGGATGACCCGGGTTAAGAACCAAAACGCAGGGCAGGTTTCCAGAACGGCAGAAGTCTAAAGTAAAGTGCCTCTTTATAGTGGGGAGAGTTTCGTTTGTTCGGAAATGCTTGGGTGTAAACACGAGTGCACAGGAGTGTGCACACAGACTCACTCACTCTGAGGTAGAAAGAACTGGCCATCTCCAGACAAACACACACAGATTCCGCAATTTTACAGAAACATGGCACTTGCGTGAAAGGTCCTGTCCTTGCCCAAGAAGGCAAGTAGGGTCCTATCCAGCTACTTCCGACCTATGTGCAGCCAGGGAAGTCCCACTGCACAGGAGGAAAGAGGTGGAGGGCCTCTCCATCACTCCTGTCCCCAGTTCTCAGGCCCTGCGGCCCAGGGTCACTTTCTGGAGCTTGAGCCATGGGCACCCCGGGTGTGGCTTGTCAGAAGCCACTGGGTGCAGATGTCTTGCACTACTGCATCCCCGCTGCTCTTGGCAGCCTGCTGCACCTGCTGGACGAGGACTGTGGCCCGTGAGTGTTCTTGCTTCACAGCAATCAAGTAGGCGGAACGAAGTTTGCAACATGTCAGGTAGGCCTGAACCTGGCGATGGGGTAAAAGAGACAGTGGAAGGGAAACCATCACCGATGAATCACCAACAAATACCCAGAGCTACGTCAGAGAGCTCGGGCAGACGAGGTCTCTCTTCTCATTTCTTTTCTTTCTTTCTTTTTTTTTTTGAGGAAGATTAGCCCTGAGCTAACTACTGCCAGGCCTCCTCATTTTTGCTGAGGAAGACTGGCCCTGAGCTAACATCCATGCTCATCTTCCTCTACTTTCTATGTAGGACGCCTACCACAGCATGGTTTGCCATGCAGTGCCATGTCTGCACCCGGGATCCGAACTGGCCAACCCCAGGCTGCCGAGAAGCAGAACGTGCGAACTTAACTGCTGCGCCACTGGGCTGGCCCTCTTCTCATTTCTCATCTGCCAAATTAATAATTAGGTTCCTGCCTTTTATTACATTATAGCAACTCTTTAAATATTCTGGATGCTAAGCTATTACACTATGTCATTTGATAGTGCAAAAAGTTATTATAAATAAGCTAAGAACTTCAAAAAGAAGAAAGTAGGCAGGGGGCAGTCTGGCCACCGTCCACGCCCTCCGAGGCCTTCCTCCCCACTATCCCAGGCTCTCCAGCTTCCTCCCAGCTTCAGAGTCAGCACTGTCATTGCCCACAACTTGTGATTTCATAGTTATTTGGGTAATTATTTGATTGATGTCTGTCTCCTTGACTAGACTTTAAGCTCCATGAAGGCAGGAAAGTTGTCTGCTTTTTCTACCCCTTGTATTCCTGGTGCCCAGCAGAGGGCCTGCCATGCAGTAGGTGTTCGATAAATATGGATTCAGGGAGTGAATGGATGAAGGAACCACAATACCTGCCCCCTACAATGGGCTCACAGATCCCCCTTCTCTATTTTTGTGTTTTCAACCTGCTGAATTTAAAATCTTTTAACAGGAAACTTGGGGAAGAAAATGCATACACACAATTAGAAAAGGTCTAACTCCAGGCTGCTTGACTTTTGCTGTGTGGATCCGAGGTGGCTCAGATTTGGGTGTGTGTGTGTGGGGTCTCTCCTACCTTGGGATACCCTCTGTCTCATGGATCCCCAGCTTGGTGGAGACGAGAGCCCCTTCCTTCCCTGGCCCTGATCTCCCCAGCACCTCCCTGGCTCGCCAGCGTTCCAGGCCAGCGGACAGCAGGGCCCTCACCAGCTGCCTCAGAGCTTCCACTAGCAGCTGACTTTCTGCCGTGACAGTCCTCCTGGTGGTTGGAGGGAACTCTTCCCACTTCCTGTCTCAGCGCTCAATCTTTTCTGTCTTGGTCACTAAAGCCTTCCGTTCCTAAGCTCAATTACAAGTACTCTCCGACAGCTGGAAGATGCCCGGCACTGTCTGAGCTCAGTAAAGTAATCAAGTTCTGACGTTAGCTCTACCCAGGCCTTCTGCTCCACCTGGCACCTGTTTATTTTAAATATATATCATGGGGCCGGCCCCATGGCCGAGTGGTTGACTTCGCACGCTCCACTTCGGTGGCCCAAGGTTTCACCAGTTCAGATCCTGGGCGTGGACATGGGACCACTCATCAAGCCATGGTGAGGCGGCATCCCACATGCCACAACTAAAGATATACAACTATGTACCGGGAGGCTTTGAGGAGAAAAAGGAAAAATAAAACCTTTAAAAACATAAAAAAGTATATATCACAAGGCAGGCAAAATTCTTTCCTGGAGAAGGAGGGCATTTTTCCAGAAAGTCTGGAATAGGAGCTAAAGAAAGCTGGGTTTTGGCAAAATCTCGTGGCCTGAGATCACTTAAGTGCATTCAAATTGCTGCTGAGAGAAAAAACTTGAAAAAGCAGTTAACAACTGTCTAGATTTTAGTGTACGTCTTTCCCAGGGACAAAGCCTCTGTCCTGAGGCTCACTGAGGCTTGGAAAAGGACTGCAGTCTGGGAATCAGGGAACCTGGGTGTCTCGTCTGGTTACTGGGTTCTCATTCTGGTTCTAGAAAAGTAATTCTCCACATTTCAGAATTCCGAATTCTATCTTTTCTGTAAGATCTCATCAGGATGTTGCAGAAATAAATGAAGCAATATTTAGAATATGTTCTCCCTCTTCTCTTAACTGAAAAACGGCCTGCAAATTCAGTCCAAGGGTTGGCAATCCTACCATGGGAAGCGGCTCCGTGGCTGTCTAAGAAGCTGTTTGCCTGACATTAGTTTTCTTCATAAGGGACTCACTGCCAGACCGCTCCACTGCCGGTGGCCAGGGCAGTGTGACCTGTCTCTCCTGGCCTGTAAGCCTTCCTCCAGATGGCAGGTGGATCGAGCCTATGGTTAGCCACAAACAGGAGCAGCCAGGAGCAGCTTTCATTCTGGCTGGCACCCCTCACAAGACAACGTGCAGCAAAGATTCATGGATTTCCTACTACAAAGGGAAGAGCTCACTGGCCTCTGGGGGAGGACTGCTCTGGAGAATGAGACACTAACGGACATTTGTGGGTCAAAGGGTTGGGCGGGGTTTTTTCTTACTGTGGAGGGTACCCTTTTCCTTTTAGGATAAAGAAACGCCTGCCCACTCTGACAACCTCAATCAATCAGTCAACCTGAAGCAAGGGAGTTCCAAAGGGCTCTCTGAGAGAAGACCTGTACAGGAAATGAGATTCAAGAGCAGCCTAGGCCATGTTTGTCTTGAGGATAAAGAAATGGGGAGACTAAGGCTCATGCGGTCAATGTTCACAGGTTCCCTATCTACTTTCTCCTTTCTACACCCCTGTCTGGGTCCCAGCTCCACCTCTGGATAACAAAGAAGCTGAGATACAGGTTGTATGGAACTGCCAGGGGAGCAAGGGATAAAGATGACAAGGCAAGCCCAAGGTGCTGTTCATGGGCATCACTGGGATTTGGAGACAATTTTGCTCACCTTGTTGTCATCGTTGTGTATTGCCTGGATCAGGCCCTCCAGCTCCTGTGCAGAAGAGAAACACAGCAGCCGTGAGAGGGAGAAGAGTCCCCAGCTTGGCACCCAAGGCCCAATACGGTCTCAGCTCAGCTGTTCTGACTTCAGGTGGGGATGCCTGCCCAACTTTTCTTTATGAACTCAACTCCTGCTATAAGAGCAACAAAGGAAATCTAATAACACTAAACTTGGGAATTTGAGCAGGAAGAACACCTCCCAAGAGGCCTGTCTTTGGCCTTTATGAATGGACATCGCTCTTTTCACCCCACAAAGAAGCCATAGGGGGACAATTTCAGAGGCAACATGCTTCAAAGGCCATGTGCAGGACCACCCTGACCTCCTCTACAGTCACAGAGAGGAACAGCTCTGTCGATCCACAGACACTTCCAGGTGCCAATAACATCAGACTATGGGATGTTGAGGGACACCTTCCAGGTATAGAGGTTATCACCATGAATTTTCTTTCCACAGCAGGATTGATTAGAGTGAGGCCATTGTTACGGAGAAGTCACAAAGATAAAGGAACACTGCAGTTTCAGGTAAACTATGGGGAACAGAAAAATAAAGAGGGGGATGTGAAGACCCTGAAATAGATGGAGGAGCCAAGAGGTATGGGAGCGAGCGCACCTGGGGTGGAATTCTCTTGAATGCTTCCAAGCAGTTGAGGAGGATGGTGTCCCCGTCACTTTTGGCTGCCATGCCTGACTCGCTGACGCACTTGAGCAGTTGTCGGATCTCACTGTATTTCTCCCTCTCCACCAACTGCCGGGCAGCTCTGCAGTAGGTCATGGCAGCGTCCAGCTGGAAATCCTAGAACGGAACATGCGGAGATGGGCTTAGGGTGGCATGCGACATCAGCAGCGGGAAGGCCAGCAACATTTAAAAAGCTCCCACTATGCTTGGTGCAGATAAGCCATATTGATTATAGTCATAACAGAAAATATACATATAAGAAACAAACAAACAAACAAAAAGCAAAAATTCCTCTCTGGAGTTAGGCAGACATTTAGGAAGCGTCCATAAAAATCATAATCTTAATACCTAAAAGGGAACATTTGCTGGCTGCTGTGTCACTTTCTGAAAACATTTGAATCAAATTCTCAGGACTAGTTTATTCTCTGTCTAATGAGTCACTTTTCTCTTGGGAAACGGAAGTTGGGGGCTGGTATTTCTGCCCGGGACACTTGGCACTCTGTTAAGAGATGTCTTAGTGTTTGGAAATAGACCATTCACCAAAAGACTGATTGGTTGGCATCTACCAGATAAACACTTTGAGCCCGGTCTGGGACAATCCTTGCTACAGGGTCTGGGAGGAGCTGTGGCTCTTCCTGCTCACCAGGAATATCCATGTGGGGAGAGCTTTGTCCAACATGGAAAATGGGTGGGAAGAAAGAAATCTGACCGATTGTTCAAGAAGTTATTGATCTCTGAGACACACACAATGCATTCAAGACCCCGCCTGCCCAGAGAGTGATGGTCCTTAGGGTGTTGGGGGGTGGTCTGGAGAGACTCTGCCACTTGTGGTTTCAGTGCCCCGTTCCAGCCTCTGCTCCAGCCCCACAGACACACCTGTGTCCTCTTATCACAAGCAACAGAAAATGTACTCCTTGAGCCAGTTCCTGGACAGATGGAGAATGGAGGGGCAGCCCCTTGCTGCCAGTGGCCCCTCCTGACGCAAAGGAAACACCCCCTCTCTACTCCCAGCCACCTCCTCCAGCCCTGCGGGGGCGAACAGAGGGACACAGCTGTGGGGACCTGCCCTAGGCTGGGTTTCAGGTACTGATTCACTACCTTTTGATGAATTTATCATTGGTTACTGGCTTTTGGCAGAATAGCGTAGAGTCTTGAATTTGACCCAGTTCTGTAATAGCCATCTCCTTGATTTCACCCTTGATGTACATGTAAATCTGCTTTTCTTGGGATAAAGGTTTTCTGAAGGTTAATCTCCCCCAGAAGTGTGACCAGGTGCTGATCGCCTTCAGCATAATCTTGAGTCAGCCCAGTCATACCTGCAGAACACGGAATGCAATTCCAAAACCATCTTCTACATTTTTCCCTCCTAGCATGACCTGAAAAGGAGAGGAAAATAGGCTTACAGAAGCAATAATTACTGGAGCAGCCCCTCAGTCAAGAATGAGGGCCCCTATTTATTCAACAAATACTTGTTCAGACTCCACGAAGTGCCAGGCACCAGGGATACGAGTGTAATCAAAATGGACTTGATCTCCAGCCCTCCGTGGCTCACATTCTAGTGGGGATGCAGCCATGAAACAAAGAACTGAAATAATGACTAGATCACAATTGTGAGTGTCCGGAAGGAGAGGAACAGTCTGCCAGAGGTCTGAAACCTCGTCCGTACCTTGCAGGCAACATCCATTTTCATGTGGTTATTTCCAAACAGGGTTGGCAGAGGCAAGGTGGTGATCTGAGCAGTCCCTGCACTTTCACACCGATGTAAGAACCTGGTCACTTCCATCTGCAGCTGAAGTGTGTTCATGTGCCTGCGGTGACAGGAGATGCAGTCTAGTCTCCTGAGGGGCCGCAGGAGGGACTAGAGGCGAGTGACAGGGAAATCACAATAAGATGGCAATGGAAAAGGCAAAAGACATAATGTGGAGGAAAAGCGATCCAGAATAGGCTCTGAGCAGTTACGACAAGACAAAAATGGGTAGTCTAGTGGCGCCCTGTACAAATCACAATAGTTAGATGTTCCGTGGAGCTGGATGAGGTCCCGTGCCTGAATCAGTACGTATTTACAGAGCACCCGAGTGCTGCTAACAGTGACAGAGTTCAAGAGAGACATGAACCCTGCCCTCAAAGGGTTCACAGGCTAGGGGAGAGAGAAATCAGGAACAAACACATACAAAATATCTAGCGATTGGGCCCATGGAGACAATAAACAGTAGCGGTGGAGCATTTACTTGAGATGTTATGTTCTAAGCAGAGGGATTGGCAAGCCTAAAGGCTGAGAGGAGGGAAGGACTTGGTGTGTTGAGGAACCCCCAGGAGGCTGGTGTGACTGGTGCTCAGCAACGAAGTAGAGAGTAGCGTGAGATAAAGATGGAGATGCGGGCAGGGGCCAGATCATACAGGACCTCTTCTGCCTATTTTAAGGGGTTTCGAGTTTAGTCTGATCATAGCATGTGATTCCAATCCCCGCCCCCTTCTCCTCTCCTACAAGCTCCTCTAGACACTACCATCTAGGAATGATTCCTTTCAGTTGTGTTTTTTCTTTTTTCCCAAGAGTTCAGGGATGGGGAGAGTGGCTTCATCACCAACAGACAGACACTCAGTTCCAACCCTTCCTGTTCCCTGAACCCCAAGCTACCTTGACACATCAGCTGCAGTCATCTTCTTTCGGAAGAAGGTGGTTTTCTTCCTTCTAGTGCCGTGGGAGGTTTCTTGGAGGTAGATCTTCAGGTGATCCTTGGCCTTAAGCAGCCATGAGAGCTTCTCTCCCAGTTCCGTATACGTCTTTGCTTTGTGACTGAAGAACCGGATACAGGTCATGGCAGCCCGGACTTGGTCCTAGAAGAGGAAAATGAACATTCAGGTCAAAGCAGACCAGGGAAAGTGGAGGGTGAGAGTGTGAGGAGAATTCTGATCTGATTTCTGCCCAGGGAGCCTGGTTGCCAGCACCCACTCCCATCATCAGCTTTACAACAATTTTGTATCAGTTACTCCTAGGCCCAAGAGATCCTAAATTGAACTGACTGGCTGAGCTCTTAGGCAGGACATTATTCCACCACAGATGAGATCTTAAAAAAGGATACTTCAGGGGCTGGCTCTGTGGTGTAGTGGTTAAGTTCGGTGTGCTCTGCTTTGGGGGACTGGGTTTGCAGGTTCAGATCCCAGGTGCAGACCTATACCATTTGTCAGCCACGCTGTGGCAGTGACCCACATATAAAGTGGAGAAAGATTGGCAGAGATGTTAGCTCAGGGCTAATCTTCCTCAGCAAAAAAAAAAAAGAAAGAAAAAAGGATATTTACGATTCTCCACTCAACTTGGCTTCACTCTTACTTTGACATCAAGTAATTCAATTTCTCTGATTTAGCAATAGCAACCCTCAGACATATTGGGAGAAACTTGTAACCTCTCCCTTCATGCACCTTCTCTAGAAACACTTCTCCATCATTCCTTATGAATTCTGCATTCATGCCTCATGCTTACCTTGAAACTGCCACATACCTCTTTTTTACTTTCACATTCCTTGAACTCTGAAGAACGCCGTTACTGATAAGATTAAAGTTTGCCTCTTTGGGATGAGGATAGAAATCCTAATATTATTTAATGATGCTAGAGAGCTACATGGATTTGCTCTAGGGTTGGTTAAATAGCAAGGCCAGGGACCAAATGGCAGCCTTGTCCCCTCATCTTGTGTAGACTCCTCGCGTGGCACCAACAGAGGCAGAAGGCAGGATGGGCTGCTATTACCTTCATAAACTGCTGCAGCTCGTACAGAATGTGGTAGTAGTTCTTCTTCTGTAAATGCTGGCAGGCAGCAATCAAGTACTTTCCCCAGCTCTCCAAGGTAGGATCAATGGATTCCAACAAGTTTTCCAAGGTGTGTAGCTTCCCACTTTTATAGCTTGGCTGGAAAATGCCTTCTATGAAGACTTCTGGAGGACTCTCCTGGAGCAGAGCAAGCCAAAAAGTCAACAAGCCTGGTTCTGGCACTGTGTGGGATCCACTCTGAATTTCCTTCCACTCACCTGCCTTCAGCATCCTCCTATAGCAGTGCTTCCTAGCCTTTTGCATGTCACAGATACCTCTGAGAATCCCACTCTGGTGACTGCTCACTTCCCTCCTTCCCTGTGCAGAAAAGCTCCTTGACAGAGTTATCTACACTGCCCGTCTCCAGGTTCTCTCCTGTGATGGTCTCCTGAACCCACTCTTATTCAGCTTTTGTACCCACAACTCCTCTGAAACTGCCCCTTAGGTCACCAACGACCTCTAAATGGTTAAATCTAAAATTCTTAGTCCTTGTCTTCCATCTGATCTATCAACAGCTTTTGATACAGCTGATGGCTTCCTCTTCCTTGAAAAATTTTCTTTATTTGGCTTCCAGGACACCACCCTCTCCAGGTTTTCTTTCTATGTCTCTGGCTACTCCTTCTCAGTCTCCTTCTCTGACTCCTGTTAATGTCCCCAGGGCTTAGGAGGAAGCTGTTCTCTTTTCTATGGACACTCACTCTTTCGGTGATTTCATACAGAATCATGGCTTTAAGTCTATTTGCTGATTATTCCTAAATCCCTGTTTCCAGCCTCTTCATTCCTCCTGAACTCCAGATCTGTGGCTCCAGCTTCTATCCAGTTGCTTGCTCAAAGTCCTCTCGGGTATCTAGTAAACTTAATACACCAAGACTGCACTCCTATTGCTCCTTCCACATCTACTCTTTTGCAGTCTTCCCTTCCTCAGACGGCAATTTTGTTCTTCTAATTGTTCAGGCCAAAAACCTTGGTTATCTTTCCCTCACTTCCCCACATCAAATTCATTGGTAAATTCTATTGGCTCTACCATCAAAATACACACAGAATCTGCATGTATCTGACCACTTCTCACCACCTCCATGTGCGACACTGGCCCAACCCATCACCACCACTTGCCTGGATTATTCTAACAGCCTCCTCCCTGGTCTACATCTTCCACTCCTGCCTCTTTTTTCCCTAAGGCCAACCAATCAACCTGAATGATCCCATTAAAACATAAGTCAGGGGCTGGCCCCATGGCCGAGTGGTTAAGTTCGCGCACTCCGCTGCAGGCGGCCCAGTGTTTTGTCGGTTCGAATCCTGGGCGCGGACATGGCACTGCTCGTCAGACCACGCTGAGGCAGCGTCCCACATGCCACAACTAGAGGAACGCACAACGAAGAATACACAACTATGTACCGGGGGGCTTTGGGGAGAAAGAGGAAAAAATAAAATCTTTAAAAAACAACAACAACAAAAAAACATAAGTCAGCATGTAACTCCTCCACTCGAAATGTTCCAATGGTTTTCATTCTCACTCAGCACAAAGGTTGGATCCTTGCAATGTCTACAAGGCCCTATATGACCCCTGGACCATCTGGCTTGTTACCTTTCTGACCTTAGCTACCACTACCCTGTCCCCTGCTCACTCTGCTGAAGCCACCCTCACCCTGCCACTTCTCCTCCCTCCACCTGTACCATGCATCCTCATGAACGCAGGGCTCTCTTCCGCCTCCTTCAGGCCTTGACTCAGAGGTCATCTTGCTGGGCATCTGTCTAAAACTGCACGATCCACCCCTCCCCCTTCCCTGCTTTACTCTTCTTGTTACTCATCACGTCCATTATGTTTATTTACCTTGTTTATTGCCTCTCTCTTCCTACTATAACGTAAGTTTTATGAAGGCAGATATTTCTGTCTGTTTTTTTTTCACTGCTATATCTCTAGTGCCCACAATATTCCTTGGCTATTTAAGAAATATTTCTTGGATGAATGAATAAATGATAAACGTTATGGACCAACTCCTTAGGAAAGTGCCACGCGTACTAGTGCCCTTGCTCCACCTGTGGTTTGGAGACCCTGAGTCATAAACCCCCATCCCATAGCCATAGAAAGGAAAATCATTTGGGCATCAGACTATAGATTATGAGAAACTAATGGAGGAGAGAAAAGGATGGCTATAAACTCAGGGTAGTGTAACCCTGCCAGCCTTGTAGCACTGGGCACAAGCTATTTAGAAGTAGAGAAGACGTGGGCTCTGAGAACATCCACAGTGGGTGAGGACTCCTTTCCCGATTCTCGCAGTTCCTGAGAAACACAGACCTAACCAAAAATCTGTAGGACAGACTTTAAGAAGCAGCAGGATCCATAAGAAAGGTGGAATGCCTCAAAAGAACAACAATTTCTCAAAAGAAAGTTCCTTAAGAACTTTCATTTCATCCATTCATCTATCCACTCATTCACTCATAACCGGCACTAGGCCAGGCATCTAAAGACACAGAAAAGGAAAATACAGGCCTTCTCGGTCCAGAAAGAAAGATATCACTGTAAACAAATAGCTGCAATCCAGGAGGATAAATGCAACAACAGCTATGTTCTACTACAATTGGGGTGTATAGGAGGAGGTCATTAATGTTGTTTGTGTGTTCTGTGAATGTTCAACAGAGAGGGTCTGAACGGATAAACAGCAGTTTTCCAAGAAAACAAGGAAAGGCAGGGCATTTTAGGTAGGGGAACGGTCCATGAAGACTTGTGGAGGGAAGAAAGCACATGGAACAATCAGGAAAACTTAAGTAATTAGGTAAGTCTGGAATGCAGGGTATAGACAGGATTTGTGGTGAAACTAAACTAGAGAAATAAGGGGGCCTGATCCTGGTGGGTCCTGTATGCATGCTGAGGAATTGTGACTTCATCCTGTGGCCATGGGAATCTACTGAAGGCCTTTTAGAGGTGAACAACATGAATTATGAATGCCATAAATAACACGTATTATGTTTCAGAAAGCTCACTCTGGGGCAGTGTGGTAAGTAAAGGGGTGAAAGAGCTGGGAATAAGCCTAGCAAGAGAATACCATGTTTCAGGAAGTCAGTCATAGTTTTCACAATGTTTTCTTCTGTTGTTCCTTACCTGCTTGAGAATTAAGATGAGAGATTCAGTTCAAGGGTAACTGTGATTACAGGAGATAAAAAGAAGGCTTCTTTCCTAGCTCCGACAAATGTAAATAGGGGCAATGCTTTTCATCAGCTTATACCAAGATAAGTAAGTAAGCAGCTTAACTCTCTGGATGAGGCGTCAGTTAGAAGAAACAGAGCTGGGTGATTTCCACTCTCAATTTGTGCTTGGGAGAAGCAGCCTGACCTCAAAACTCACTTGGAAACCGAGGAAAAGGAAAAAACTTAACAATTAAATTCCAGATAATATAAGTTTTACATTATTTTTGAGACCCAGTTAGTAGCTAAGACCAGTGAGTAGCTAAGACCCAGTGAGTAACTAAGACACAGTAGCTAAGGCAGCTGTGAAAACATTTCTCTCTCACTGCCCTACAGGGGTGTGATTTCCACGACTCTGTGAACTGTTGACTTCCTGTGGAGCAATCCTAGAAGATAGCTATTTGTAAACTTTCACTGGCTGCCATTTTGAAATTAAAGTATACCTTGTGCTCCTTTAATTTTACAAGAAATTTGGTACGAATCAGCCAGTTCCTCAGGAGGTTTTCACGGAACATCGGGATAAAAGAGGTATTGCCAAAGGGTCATGGTGAAACAGAGTCCTGGCTTTGCTTAACAATAGCTCCACAGAAATAATGCACTTCAGTGGTGCCTCTGCCTCCCACGGAAGGAGGGCAGAGGATGTCAGAGAAAAGAAGGGAGCACACTCTTCCATTAGATATTCGAGGCCCAAATATAGGATCTGTGCCACGGGTGCTTCCTGGCCCTGGTGGTAACAAGCTGGAGTGGACGAGCAACAGGGTCAGCAGTGGGACACAGCCCTAGGGCAGGTGGGAGGTGTCTGGAAACAGAGAGAGGTAAAACAATTTGCACAAGGTCACGCCACTTATATCAAGTATCTCATTCCAGACACCATGCTCTCAACTACTATTGGATTCTGTTCTATATTTTGGGAGAAGGGATGAAATTTGTCATTGCCAGTCAGAAGGGTAATTTGGGATCCAGGTTAAGACTGGTTGCACACTCATCAAATCATGACTGGCGTAGACAGAACTTTCCACTTTAACTTGACTCTGCCAGAGATGCTCTCGTAGCTCAACACTAGATTAAGTTTAAGGGGGGGTGATCACCGCCCTTAAAGTGGAGTGGGCTGACCTTGGTGGGGGAAGCAGGTCCTGCCCTTTGAGAGCTGTGTTTGCGTGCCCCACCTTGCTGAGGAGGTGCAGCAGGGCTTCCCGCAGGCAGCTATGCCTCACATAGAAGCCGACGATGGCCAGGTTGGTGCTGTAGTTATGCAGGTAGAAGAGGCATTCTTGGTAGTAGGTGTTGTTCATGATCTTCCCTTCAGGAATCACCTCCAGAGAGAGGCTCTGGGTCCGAAGGGTAGCTTCCAGCTCTTTCAAGGTGGCAAAGTAATCATCATCTTGCTGATAGGAAAGGAGAAAGTATGAGGGAAAAATGGGACTCAGTAAGTTCTCAGAAGCTTCTGAAAACATTGCTTTCAAAGAATATTTAACAATATGGCAAAATGCTCACAACACAGTTTTAAGGGTAGAAAAACAGATAGTATTATAGTATATGGAATTTATATTTAATTACTATTATATAGAATATATTACATATAAAATTCTATATATTATAATACTGTATAACACCAACTTCATTAAAAAACATAACAGAAAATTCACCAAAATCTAAATACTACTTAAGTCTGGGTATGGGATTATACATGATTTTTATTGTTTAAAAAATAGTTTTCTGTAGTTTGTCTTTTAAAAACTTTGACTCTGTATTGCTATTCTAACCATATATAGTTACTTATCTAACTATATGTAATGGAAAGAACAAAATCCAAACCTGGCAGCTCTGAGCCAGGACTGCCACTGCCGGCTGAGTGGAAGCTGATCCGTTCCCCAGGGCATTCCTGCTCTGGGCCTCCCACCCTGAGCTGTCCCCCGCCTGCTGTGCTCTTACCAAGGACAGGAGTGGCCTCGCTGTGGACTCCAGATACTCAACCACATCCTGTACCAGTCTTGAGCCCTGACTCAGCTGATTGAGGTCAAAAGGGGGCTTCAGACAGCGACTGAACTTCTCCCGTGCGGCAGCGAGGTTCCCAGCTTTGAGGCAGGCCATACCCCATGCGTGCCACGCCCCAGTGGTATCAAGCCCCGTCTTTGTGGAGACCTGGTGGAAGAATCTTTAGTGAGAGGGTACCTACAACAAGGCCTGAGAGTCCCAGGGGCCTATTCTATCCCCTTGTTGCCAATCATTCCTGCCCCCTTGCACCTGCCATTACTCCCACATGGGCAAACTGGTCATGCCCTGGATATTTCCCTATGGGCAAGAACAACTGACAGATGGCAATCCCTGTTTGCAAGGCTAGGCAAAGGCAATTCATTACAGTTGGGCAGAAGTAAGCTTTGTCTTTGCCTCACCTCAACGCCTAGTTGGTAGTACTCAGCTTCCAAAAGCTGGTTCCTTAACCTGGTTACTGCAGCCGGCTGTAAGATCTGATCCAGAGATGGCACATGGCGATAGGCAGCAGCAACTAAAATATTCAGGACATCTACCTTGCTGATGTAGCTGCAGGGAGGAAAAGGGCAAGGTAATGAGGCTCCACAGTCTTACCTAGAATAGTTGGTGCTTAAAGGTTTTCTATTTCATTTCCAACGTGAAATGTGATAATGAGAAGTGAGAGGTACACAGACACTATGAGAGAAGACTGGAGTCAAACTCTGAATACCAACTCCCAACTCCATCATTTAGCAGCTCTATGACCTTTGGCGGATTAGTTAACCTTTCTCTGCCTCCATTTACTCATCTGTAAAATGGACATAAAACAGGGAGTTTTCAGGATAAAATGAAATAACTCAAGCCAAAGGGCTTAGGATAGTGTCTGGAACTTTGCAGGCACTCATCAAATGTTAGATATGAACACGCGGAGTAGGGATGCGCAGGTCTTCAATGAGAGGCCAGGCCTTTACATTGAATGTTGGAAACTCACAGGTTACCTATTTGCCTTTTGGTCCTTTTGAACCTTGCTTGCTTGAGAGAAGGCACAGAGACTATACTGATGGTTTGCACTCCTCCTCAATACAGAGGTCCCATCACTACCATTCCCTGGAGACGCTGCTGGGCAGGGGCATGCTGGCCCTTCACTCTGACCCTAGTCGCTTGGACTTGACATCCTCTCCCTGGGCTGAGAATGGGTTCTTGTCACAGCCCACTAGGTCTGCTGCCTTTGATCTTACTCCTGACACCTGAAGGTTGCAAAAACCTTACAATGACAGATGGCCCAGAGAGCCGGATCATTCTGTCTAGTGCTGCCTTCAACAGGCCTACGCTCCAGGTTCTTGAATCTTGTACCATAATTCCAGCAAAAACCCCCACGGATCCTGACTTGTCCACTGAAAGGGATTCAGTCCATCAGAGATTTTCAGCCGAGTGGGGATGGCGTAGGGGAGAGTATAGTAAGTATAAAAGCAAATTCCGTATCATAATGTACTTATACATTTGGAAAATGAAACATTTAAAATAGGTGGTGTAGTTTCATTTTTAAACATTCATTTAACATTCATTTAAACGTCTGTCAGAAGGAGGGATGAGCTACAAACAGGAGCAGAATACTCTGCAAACTAGGAGTTGTAAACACACATGCGAGCTGAATCCCTGCCCGTCAGCAAAGGGGCACAAAGGCAGTGTCTCTGGAGTGGGTCTGTCTGAGTCTAGGCTGGGGGAGACGGAAAGCGTAACTTGAAACCATTGCTGTAAACTGTCAGAGAAGCCCACGGCACCCTGGGGTGGGCGAGAATCCTCGTGAAGCGAGCACTGCCTCGGCCTAAAGCAGAGAGTTCCTCCATCCATATGAGATTTTGAAGGAAGCTCAGGACTTGATATTAAATTTGTTTTTTCCTCCAATCTGAATATCTTTTTCTTTCTTTTTTTGTTTTATTTTATTTATTTATGTTTATTGCAGTAACTCGGATTATAACATTATATAATTTTCAGGTGTACATCGTAATATATTTTGAGTTCTGTGTAGATTACATCATGTTCACCACCCAAAGACTAACTACAATCCATCACCAGACACATGTGCCTAATCGCCCTCTTTTTCTTTTAACAAAATTTTATCTTATGTACATTACTGGTATTTGAGATATATTTAGATCTATTTTTATTATTGCCTTGAATCTTTCTTCATGTTTCCTTTGTTTTCTACTTTTTCCTCTATGGAGTGGTTTCTGTTTTTTTCTCCCCCTTTCCTCCATTTCTGGTAACTTAGTAGATTTTTGTTTTTTTTCATGATTATTTAAAAAGACTTTACCTAACATATTACATATCTATTTCTTCATTTATCAACTTGAAAAATGATGTAGAGTCTACTGCTTCTTAATACAAAGAATGAAGCTAACTCCTTTATATTTCCGTCTACTTTCTGTCCCACCTCCTTCTGCCTTTCTTAACCTTCTGGTTTTTGTTAATAAAAACAATAAAACTAGGGGCTGGCCTGGTGGTGCAGTGATTAAGTACGCACGTTCCGCTTCGGTAGCCTGGGGTTCATCGGTTTGGATCCCTGGTGCAGACATGGCACCGCTTGGCAAGCCATGCTGTGGTAGATGTCCCACATATAAAGTAGAGGAAGATGGGCACAGATGTTAGCTCAGGGCCAGTCTTCCTCAGCAAAAAGAGGAGGATGGGCAGCAGATGTTAGCTCAGGGCTAATCTTCCTCAAAATAAATAAATAAATAAATAAATAAAACTAACGTTTTTGGAGTACACAGTATGGATCAGGCTCAGTCCTCAGCTCTTTACATGGATACGCTCATTTTATCCACATAACACCCCTATAAGTTTTATTATCATCCCCATTTTATAGAAAACTGTGGTCTAGAGAGGCCGGTAGACTTCTCCAAGGCTTCAGAGCTAGGGAGTGGTGAAGCTGGGATTCAGTGCACTCCTTGCTCTCGGTGAGTTGGTAGGTAAGTACTCTGATTAACTGCCTGAGGCACTTACACTCCAAAGAAAATTATTCTCTCTGCTAACAAATCTGGCTAGAACTGAGTGCTGGGAACACACAACATGAGTCACACATCTGGGTGGGTAAGCTGGGAATTAGGAGTTTTCACTGTGAAGTTAATGAATGGAGGCAGAGCAGGTTTTGCAGGGACCTGAGGCCTCATCACAGCTTTTGCACAGACTTCAACCCTATGACTCGGATTCCTACCTGTGACACAGGGCAGACCATTCTGCAGTGTGCTTTATAGATCCGTTACCCAGAACTCCCTGAGGCCACAGTCTGAATTTGGTCAAGATTCAGAGAGAGTTTTAGTCGAGGCTAAGAACTGGACACTCAGGAAGGACACATTTTCTTTAAAAGCCAGAAAATTCCACAGAGACCAAAGGTGCTCCCCTAAATTGATTTTAATTATAAATGAACTAAAGCTTTTACTTTCTTTCTGACTGGGTATAGCTAGAGAACACTCTGCTTTGGTATCCACTCATGGAAGGAGAAGGACACAGGCTGTCAAGGTAGGGTGAGGAAGACCACTTGTGACCTGGTAACAGCATTCATCAACATCAAAGTGAGATGCAAAACATTTCAGCGTGTCTTGTAAGAGAGGCTGGTGAGGTGAACACTCATGGTGTAGTCAGAAAAAGAAGCTGGATAGAAATGACCGCCATGTGAAAGAATAGAGACTCATTTCCATTTACCTGTCACAAAGAGCCAGGTCCTGGCTCCGGCCAGCCTTGACGAACATCATCTTGGCGCTAAAGAGCAGCTGCTTCATAATGTCTATGAGCAGCCCTGCATCCACCTCTGGGTTGGTGAGGCCCTGGGACAGCCTGCAGCAGTGCTCAATTAGCTGGTGGCCACAGGCAGCACAGTCCCGGTGCAGATTCAGGATGGCAATGCACAAGGAGGCGTTAGGGGCCTGGCCAGGGTGGAAGAAGAGAGAAAAACAGTGAGTTCAGGGGCCAAAGCATTCTTCCAGTGGAGTGGGATGGCAGGAATCGTTCTTCCCATTTCACAAAGCTTGAAAAACACTGGAAGAAGGAGCCAAAATTCCATGGCAAAGCAGAAGTGGAACTAAACAAATTTCAGATGTTTCATGGCCAAAGCCCTGGCTGCTGGTTTCGTCACTTTACTGGGAAGAAGGCAGCTGTGTCCTGTGTTACCTACTTCTTGGGAATGTCCATGTGTCCCCTCCTTTTGCCAGTCTACTGCCCCACTAGTGCAGGTCCTCCTTATTGCTGGCTTGGACTGTGACCATTACCTTGCTTAACTGACCACTTGGAGAAGTCTCGACTTGAAGCCACTGGAAACACTGCTGCTAAATTAAGTATTCCCAAAGCACACTCTGAAACCTTTCATGGTCCCTGATGCCTACTGAGTACATATTCCTTACTGCAGAATTCAAGGCCCTAAACATAAATAGCCCATTTCAATCCTATCTTTTACTACCTCTCTATTAACATCCTATATTCCCTCTGGATTAAACCGTTTCCAATTCCCCAGTCATGTCCTGCAATTTGTGACACTGTGCCTTTGCTCAGATGCTTCAGTTTTGCACTCTTTGTCTTTCCCTTATCCTCACCTCACAACCCACAAACTTCTTGTCAAACTTCTACTGCTCGTCTTCCATGTTACCTCTTCCATGAAGCCTTTCCTGATCTCCTCTGGTGCATTTCCCAAGATGCTCCTCATTTCCTGCCTTAACTGGCCTTACTTGTCCTAGCTCCCATATTATTACACTGTAAGCAAGCGAAGGCCAGGTTGTGTTCGTCTATCTCTGCATTTCCTGCCATACTACTCTATGTCATAAACTCAAATACTACACTACACATCAAAAGAACTCAGATTTTATTGCTCTTACCTGCTCATAGTAAAATTCACTGCGCACCAGCTCATTTTCCTCCTCATTCAGATCCAAAATCCATTCCACCTCAGCTGCCTTAGGGACTCTCACCACCGCTGAGTACGGAGGGCTTTCAGTCTTGGAGCTGTCTGGTACTGAGGAGAGAAATGCCATTCACGCGTCAGTCACTGGCCAGCAGCCCAGTCTACCCAGTCCAGTGCGCTGGTGAGAGCTGGAGGCAGGGATAGGGCCCTCTCTTTCCTTGGTCCCTTTCCTTTCCTTTAGGAAACCATGTTGAGCACCCCAAACCTTCCTCCCCAGGGAAGACCTGGGATGAGTGTTACAGTGTTTGCCATATAACCCCACTGCTTCACACGAGAAACCCTGAAAGGCACAGGCTTCTCAAATGAAGGGCTGAGCCATTGGCTACTCTAAAAACTAACCTGCTGTGGAAGGATAGAGGTCAAACTATGACTAGTGATTACTGAGCGGGAAGGAGGAAGCACTGGGAGGTAGGATGGTGGTGATGGGGAACCTAGAGGGGAAAAAAAGAAATAACCCACTAAAATTAAGGACCAAATTCTTTGGTTGCTGGCCTTCTCAATGCTGGAAGCTAATGGGCCAATGTGATAGGTTAATATGATGATGAACTTTAAGGGAAACAGTTTGAGAGAAATGCCAGGATCTTCTGTGGCCAAGTTGGATTGAGTGGCCATTGAGGGAATCAGTACAGCTGATACGCTGAAAGTAGAGCCAACTCGAACATATAAACAGCCACAGGGAACGCGATTCAGCCTCACCTTCTGGTTGTCCTGGATTCTCCTCTGACACACTGGAAACAGAGAAAGAAAAATGAGATGACTGAATCCCTCCTCCTCCTCTTTGTTTTGAGCTTGGTATATAGCATTGACATTTACTCAGTTACATGAGTGCGTTATCAGGGAATCATCCAAAACTCTTTTCTCTCCTCACCTGTCACAGCCTATCACTCACCATTTCCTGTCCATTCCATCTCCTAAATAGCTCTTTAAATGTCCCCATCTCTCTCTTCAGCCCTGCCTCAGAGAGAGCCCTCATCATTTATTGCTAGAGCCTTTGCAATAGCTTCCCAATTGGTCTCCCTGATTTCATCAACCTTTTCTCTACTTCACAGGTATAGTAAGCTTTCAAAAATGCAAATCTGATCATGTTATGCTTCTGTTTAAAATTCTTCAGTAGCTCCTCAGGGTAAAAATATTCCACATTTGCCATTCAGCAGACAAAGTCCCTTATGACCTGGCCTGGCTACCTCTTGAGACAATCTCTTGCCACCTATGACCTGTGCTCAACCCATAAAAGTCCTCCCCACTCCGCCACTGGCTCTGGTCAACTTCACCTTGGGCCACCGAGCACAAAGCCTTGATGCCACAAGCCAGAGCCCAAGGCTATCACCTGCATGAAGAGCCTGCTCGTCAACCCCAGCCTATGCTGCCAAAGAGCAAACTCCACACCTTTGTGCCATTGCCTAAGTCCTCCTGATTCAGCTGCCAGCCTCTAAGTCCAAGGTACGCTGGCCAGAAGCTTAGCCCATCACCTGCCTATTTACGCTTCCTCAAATGACCCAAATTTTCTCCTGTCCCTACCTTTGAAGTTGTTACTCCCACTTCTGGGCATGCTCTGTTTTGGCTTCTTTTCCGACTAACTTCTCATCCTCTAAGTCTCAGACTAGGTGCCACCTCCTGCCCATTGGGCTAAGCTGTGTGTCTCCACCACTGCACTTATCCAACGGCTTTGTGCTCTTTCTGTTGGCTGTCTCCCCACTAAGATGGGGCTCTTTGAGGGCAAAGTGATTATTGCTGAGAGATTGTTGAATGAAAGAATCCCCATCAATACTAACTGCTCGTTTCAAATCTCACCTCTATGGTATATGGGTAATTCCCCTGAACTCCACCCCAAGGGAGGCGGTGGTCTGCCAGGGTAACAGAATCCGTAGTATAAGCCTGGCATATATTCCTTCCTATGAGATCAGTAAATTATCATGGTAAATATGACCAAAAAAGTTCATATGAAAACAAACACAAAAATACTGTGAAGCTACTGAGCAGAATGTAAAATCTATTTAAGTCTACAAATAAAACATGAAGAAGTCAAAGTAATTTTGCTTTTTGATAGTTGCTTTGGCTCATATTCCCAGACGCTCTAGGAGTCTATTTCACTCTCCTGTGGTGCTAGAAGTAGCGGAAAAAACTGAGCAACACTGATCCAGCAAACACAGCTTTGATCAGACTTGCTAGAGGTATGAGCAGTATCCGAAATTTGTCACCAGCTGAACTGGGTGTAGCAAAGTGTGAGGGCTCTTCTGATTGTGGATAAGAAGCTAGGATGACTAGCTAGATCAGACTCATGCAAGTGGTGCCCTCACATTGAACAGGTATGAACATGTCCCTTTGAGTCCAGGTGAGACCAACTGAAGCAAGAGTGGCTGGAAAACAGGTGAGGTTGTTGGTAAACTAAGGTCAGTGGCCTGAGTCAGGGGATGGGCTGAAGAACCAAGTGTCCTCATCTCAGAGAGAACATCATGTAAGAGACTTGAGCTCAGCTTCCTCTCATCTGCTCTTGGTCAGAGGAAGTTTCTCTGACCAAGGTCAAACATTTCATTGTAGAGTTAATGGCATTTCAGTGTTATTGTTAAACTAAAACTATTTGTAATTGTTCCAGATTTGAGATGCTCTCCACAATGAGACCCCTAGGAGTGTAAGGACCTGGAGGAGGGTGCAGTGGTCAATAATAGTAGCAGTCCTGCTTGCAGGACACTCACTCTTTGTTGTAGTAACTATAGCACTGGTCACACACGCGAGCAGGGTTCTCTCTGCAGCCTTCCACCACCATTTTCTTAGTGGAGCAGGAATTGCACACTAGCCGGCCACAGCGGCGACAATGATGACGCCTGTTAAACTGAGGAGTGCCATCAGGAAAAGAAGGAATAAGGAAGAAGAGAAGGTGAGATTGCAGGACCTGTGAGTGTATCTGTCAACTCATTCATTCTTGGTATCAGTCCGCTGTGACTTATTAAGAACCTCTACTTGGGCCTCTACTGAGAAAGAACACACCAGTTCTTGCCTTCAAGAAGCTGACATTTAAAGACATTTCTGTCAATGGACAAAGATGCCCAAGTCAAGGACAATTTTGCAATAGCTCCTGACAAACTCTCCCTGTTGGTGGAGGCAACACATAAAGACATAGCAAAAAGCAGTGGGGAAGAAGTGACTTTCTCAGCTAATGTGGGTCACATTTCTCCATGGTGTGGTATTTCAAAATGCTTTTACAGGTGCTACCTCATTTCATTATAAGAGGTTGACATACATATTGCACTTCTTTTATAAATGAGGAGGAAAGAGACACAGAGAAATTACACCATCATCATTTTCATCAGCACTGAGCTAATATGCCAGTACTGATACTGTGTTAACACAGGTAATTGTTAGGTATGCTAACATTTGTTACTGTAGTTAGTCCTTACAGCTCCACGAGCCAAATAATATATCATCCCTAGTTTACAAGTGAGCATCAAAGACTGAAAAAGTTAACAGTCACATTGCTAGTAAGAGGCAGAGCTGGGATTAGAACCTAGGTCCTCTGTCTCCAGAGCCAGTACACATGACCAGTACCAGGTCACTTGTCTTACTGTGAAAGAAAGGGGAGCTAGAAACAAGATCTCCTGATGTTTGGTGACTCTTCCTACTATACCACTCTGACTCTTTTTAGCTATTTCATGAGAATGGCAAAGGTTTTAGACTTTAAGGCTACTTGGGAGTGTTTACCACCTGTCAAAATCCATAAAATATATTCTGGTCAGGTCATAGACAAGCCCCAAGTCTTCGATTTGGTAGTTCATCTGAAAATACCAATATCCTCTTGGAGACAGGAGGTGATCATAAACTCAGGCTCATGAACTAGAGTTTTCCTTTAATTTCTCCTGCAGGTAAGGCTGGAGACTGATGCTGCTTACCATGGTGAAGTGCTCCCTGCAACAGACCATGCAGATGCTCTTGCTCTCATCCGGTACCCACTGGTGCCTGGCAGGGGGCGTTGCTGGGGGCACAAACTCCAGTGGGGGCTGACTCTGAGGGAGGCTCCTCTCCCTCGGACTGGGGGAATGCACAATGGAGACACCTGGGAGTCAGAGCCAGAAGTCAGAGTAAAAGGTGATCAATAGTCCAACCAATAAAGGAAGAAGGAATGAGAGAATTAGAATTTCACCACTTTACAAACTCCTACTGAAATAACAGATCCAGTTGACGATCATCAATGACTGATTGCGTTACCAAAAGACAGACAACTGGACATTGTGGGTCTCCTGATGGAAGGCACACAACCACCTATCAAATATACCTCCCCAAAAATATTAAGCCTAACTCAAATCAAGCTTCTAGATCTATCTACCAGCGAACTAGAAATACAGCGGATGGAGACTCAGATTGCCACTGGTTGGCAATCAGCAAAAGCCAGCATGTGGGGAGCTCTACAGGACAAATGACCTAGTTTCCACCAAAAACAAAAAAGAGGTAGGGGAGCCTATTGATTAAAAGAGATTTAAGAAGTATTTCAGGCAAATGCCATATGTGGACATTAACCAGTTCTAAAAAAACCGTTATGAGACAACTGGGGAAATGTGAATACTGACTGGATACTTGATAATAATAATGAATTGTTAATTTGTTTTTAGGTCTGATAATTATGTTATGGTTTTGTCTAATAAATGTCCTTACCTTTGAGAGATATAGATTGATATATTTATAAATGAAATGATATGATATCTAGCAATGGCATCAAAATAATCCAGTAGAAGGACAGGGGTATAGACGACACAGGAATGGCCATCGTGAGATGATATTTACTGTAGCCAGGTAATGGGTATGTGAGACTTTAGTGCACTTTTCTCTCTACTTTCGTACATTGGAAATTTTGCACAATAAAAAGCTAAAAATAAATAAATAAATAAGTAAACTCAAGCTGCTTAGCTGCCTTATGCAGATGCCTGAAGCTGCTCATATACCTGTATGTCTGAACCCTCCCCTCAGATCTGCTGGTTATCCTGAAGCATGGCTACTTCTCAAAGTAGGGCCATGAAATGCCAGTCTTTGGGTTATGGTATCTAAGGAGATTTCTTGTCATTTAGCAGAGCAATGTTGGCAGGTGACAGAAAACGAGAACTGAAAACCCCAGTAACTCCTCGCAGCACCCAGAAGAAGATAGACTACAGATCTCTCCCAGGATCCTGCTCCCCTGATGGCTGGTCGACAAACACCTGCTGAGCTTCTCCTGCGTGCAGGCCACCGTGCGAGGGGCTGGAGACTGCGAGGCGTGGTGAGAAGGGGCAACCAAGACATGGGGAGGCCTTCAAGGAGCTCGCACCCCATGTGCGTGACAGACAACTAATCAACTGCAGCATAGGGGCAGAAGGAACACAAGCACTAAATACAGTTGATCTTCCTTATTAGCAGATTCCACATTTGTGAATTTGCCTCCTCGCTAAAATTTGTCACCTCAAAATCACTATTTGCAGTGCTTTTGCAGACTTGCGCAGAGTGGTGAATAATTTGAGTCACCCGACACTCAGGTTCTCATCTGAGGTTGAACAAGGTGGTATTGTGCTTTCTTATTTCAGCTCTATCCAGAGATGACCAGAGGATGGGACGGTAGGGGACAGTGTAGTGCAAAAAGCTCTGGCTCTGAGGCTGGTTGGACAGGCACTCAAGAGGCATGTGACCTCAGGCAAGTCACGTGACCACTTCTGAGCCTCTTCTTCTCTTTTGTAAAACAAAGAAAATAGAATCTACTAGGATGAATTGTTTCCAATTTAGCATTATAATCTATGTGAGTCTATACTCTGTATAACCTATCTATGTATGTAAATATTTTCCTTAGGAGTAACGCTTCAGGATTTGCTAACTCAGTGTTTGTGGGGACTTTATAGATACAGGACTTTATAGATACTGCAAATAAGGAGATCTGATTGTGTGTTGAATTATTTGGGATTTACAAAGCTGGAACGAACCAAGAAAAATAATTAATAAGAATGTTGTAACTGGAAGTGAAAGAAGAGGCAAAAGAATCAGAAAGTCAGAATAAGGCAAGGCTGAAGTGAAAAATGGGTAACTCTCAGAACCTGTTCTTACCAGGAGCAGCAGCAGAAAGGAACTCTGCTGATGGTGATCTAGACAAGGTCTCGAGGTCTGAAGCCTGACTCACAGCTTCCTGGAGGTGACTCACAGAATCTGCAGAGAGGGAAAACGCTGACACAACGTTGTTCTACCATAAACACCTTCTCTCCCTGTGCTAGGCATTTAGTCCCAAGCCCTGCTGGTTTCGCTATCACCCCATGATTCTACGAGCTATCAAAGAACGGTAGAGGCACTTCTAAAACAACAGTGAGTATGCTCCTTAAACTCCTCAAAAACAAACTATGTTTAGGACCTGAGGTAATGAAATAGATGCTATGATTTTACAAAATACATCTAAAAATGCCAGAGGGAAGTGGAAGACTTCAATAGTGGTCCTGGAGGGTAGGGAGTAAGAAACAAAAGCTGGCTGGGACCATCAGCCCACATTTCATTTTCTTCTTTCTAGAAGAGGCTGAGTCAGCTCATATACTAGTGATATCTGACGTGACCCTGGAATAGAGCACACCCTCCATACACAACAATGGCATTTAAGGACCCACTACACTAAGGCCAGACAAAGACCAGCTTTACCACGTTTCGTTTCCCAAACCCTTATATTATGCAAGTGGTGGGTGATCTATCATCCTTTAATTCTGGTTAGCCTGCCACTTCCTCTAAGACAAAGATCTCTCCTATATAATAAAGAGCTCTCTCCTGAAGTGTATTCCTTTCACTCTTGATCACCTCAAAATAATAAAGAGGAGAAGTTAAAGCTAAGGACGTAGTATGGTATTTCTTCCTCCACGTAGAACCCCCATCCAGAATGTTGGCAGTTACCTGATCGTTTCTCCCTCAGAGGGTAAGGGAAGTCCAGGGCTTTCCCTGCGTATCTGGAAAGCAGTGAGTCAACCTCGTCCGTGCTGAAGCCAATCTCCTGCCCGGCCAGCAGCTGGTGCAGAGTCTGCACAGCCACAGTGGCCCAATCCACTTTCATGTTCATGAGCAGCTGCTCCAGCATGAGCAGGGGGTTAGAGGACAAGTGGGAATAGCTGGCTCGGTGCTGCTCAGGCAGGGTCAGCAGAACCTGTTTGTGGGGTAGATCCATAGAGTAAAGAAAATAGTACCCAAATTTCAGAAGAAAGCTGAGATTCTTACTGGGAAGAAGGAAGGGTGTCAGAGACCAAAAGGCACATGGCCAAATACTGACACTGGCTAACAGTCTTTTAGGAAACAAGGCTGACTCCTCTCTAAATGCTCCAGATGGCAATCAAGAAGTATTCCAAGTACCTTCACCACAAGTACTCAACTCTGCCAACTGAGTGTAAAGGCAGCCATAGGCAATATGTAAATGAATACACAGGCTTGTTTTCCAATAAAACTTGATTTACGAAAGTGGGCTGAGGACTGAATTTGGCCCACAGGTGGTAGTCTGCTGACCCCTGTCTAGATCCTCCAGGTATGGGTGAGTCCCGCCTGATCCTTAACGCCACCATTCTGTCCACTTGAGGCTCTGTTAGAATGAGCAGAATAAGATGAGAAGATTTTAGCAGTGGACTGCCTAAAACTGGCACCTCCAGTGCCCTGTAGGTAAATAATGACTCTAAACTCTTTCTGGAGGTTGTTATCACTAGGCTTGAAATATGTTCACTGGCTCTGCTCACTGCCAATTTTCAAGGATTCCCCCATTCAGGTATAGTGTATCAAAACAAAAACAAAAACAAAATGGTCTATTTTCTTTAGGAACATTTTATGCAGTTGAACTCTTAGCACATGAGCCAGTGGTCATATTCATGGCTTTCCTAGCACTCGTTCTAGTCAAGGCACACGTTCCATACTCATGGGGTGGTAGACATGACTGCCAATCAGAATCATTAGAAGGGTGGCAGAAGGTCCATCTATCCCCAAACCCTCCTTGACTAGATTACTTTTTCTAGCTTAGAATTTCTTCTATTATTGTCTCCAAGGTTACACACCACAGGTAAAGATCTATTACCTTATTACCTAGGCAATTAACTCTTTTCCTTTAGCACAGACTAGTTTATCAAGCAGTAGTTTTAAATCCACACATCAGAATCCTTTTGGAAGACAGCCAGGTCCTGACCCAAGAGATTCAGTTTTAATTGATCTGGGGTGGAGGTCAACTATTGGTATTTTCAAAAAGTCCAAGTGATTCTAATACATGGTCAGAATTGAGGAGCATTGATATAGCAGATGCCAGATAAAGCACAAAGAGAACTTAGGAGGACCAGGTAAAATTCACTTTGGAGGCAGGGCAGTAAGAGAATGACAAGTCCTAAGGGACCCAACTAGGTTATGATGGGCTGCTAGGGTAAAGGCTTTATACAGCACAGGCCAAGGATGGCAGGTGTCTGGAAGAAGAGTCATTGAAAGAGCAAGTTCTGCAGTGGGAGCTGGGCCAGCAGGCTCTCCGTCAGGCATGCTTTCCCATCACCTCCTTTTTCTCTTTACCTTGGATCCCATGTACAGTGCCTGGATTTCACGGTGTCGGGCAGCAGTCAGTTCTCCATAGAAGTGGGTGGTGAGGTAGTTGGCCAAGAAATGAGAAGTGGCCAAGCTAGGGTGCTGGTCAAGAGATTGCTCCGTGACCTCAAGGCACATGGTGGGGTCAGGAATTCTCTGCAGGAGCTGTTGCAAGAGAATGGTAGAAGAAAAGGTAGGCCTGTAGAAGAACTCTTAGTTTAGCCATATTTTGTTTGAGAAAGGAACACAGGTTTATTCATTTTGGATTAACCCCTTCTCCACACATTTTTCACCATCCCTGTGGCTTCACAATGATGGCTTTGATGGGACCAGAGTTCAGCAGGAGTCCTGGATCCAGCTGCCCATCTGGCACCTAATGCAGGGCTGGGCACCTTCTGCTCAAGATGGGATAAGAAGGGACAGACCTGATATTGGGAAAGCTTTGTATAGGATTCAGCATGAACAGAGCTGTCTGATTTGACTAACCTTCCTGTCCTGCCCCGAAAGAAAAATGGGAAGAGTTGGAGACTTACTTTCAGAGCCTTTTCATGATCTCCTTTTTCTAGAAGGTGTAGAAGATGCTTTTGATGTAAGCTGATTAAGTGTTCTCTTGGAATAGGGTAGAGGCAGCCCCACTCCTCACACAGCCCATACTCCTGGAAGGAAACACACACACCTTCAATCCCTTTAAATTACTGCACTTGTCACTCATCCAGCTTCTGCCTGTTTTCTTCTCAGTAGTCTTGAGTCTACTAAAGCCCCAGGAGAGTTTGGTAAGTGCTGATGGGGACTTCACTATGGGATTACAGTGGGATCATAAACTCAAAGGACTGGAGTGGCAAGGTAAGTTATGAAAATGATCGAAGTGGGCTGACTGTTAATGCTATCATTCTCATCTTAGCTTTACCAGAAAAACAGATGACATACAGTGACTGACACTTGGTGTCAGCCCTGGGAGATACTAAGGAAGTGGGGAAGACTGAGAAGACAGTCCAGAGGAGACAGTTCCTACTCATTTCGGACTGTTGCCATATGAACGGGCAGGCCCAGGGTTGCCAGACTTTAAAAAACTCAAAAAAATTTTTTTTAATCAAAAATGTTTCCTACTTTAAAATGTTGGCAATGAAATCAGTATGAAAAAAATAAAAATTCTGCAGACCAATACTGCATGGGCCAAGCAAACTTGCTGAGGGTTGGATTCCATCCATGTCCCCTTTGCTAGCTGCCCCCTAATTTGTGAACTCTGGATTAAAGTTTCAGAGAACGGAATTTCCAGGGCTTTGTTCAAGGATTCTAATGCAGTGGTATCTGCAATGACACCCCTTCCCCCAACTCTGCCTCAGGCCGCCTTCTTCAGGATGGTTCCTTGTTTCTCAGGCTACGTTAGTGCTCTGCCTGGACTCCCACCACAAGCTGGGCTTACTTCTGTCACTTGATATATCACCATCACCAAGGGATGTGTCTCACATTGCCCCCTTCCCAGAATGTGAGCTGCGCAAGGGCAAGGACTAAGCTTCATTATCTTTATTTCACCACCACCCAGCATAGTGGCAAATAATATGCAGTCAGTAAAGGTTTCCTGGATGAATGAACATCTGAATGAGCATTTTTACATTTTGAACTATGGCAAATCAGTTCCTTAAAAGGTAAATAAAAATCTATTTAGCACTCAAATGTCTAATAAAACACATGAAAAGATATTCAAGGTCATTAGTAATCAAGGAAATATGAATTAAAACAATGATGAGATACCATCCTACTGGCAAAAGGTGAAAAGCTGAACAATACCAAAACTTAGAAAGGATATGGAGCAACAGAAACTGCGAGTGGCACAACTGAGCTGAGGAGCGATTTAGTAATATCTTAATAAAGGTGAGGATGTTCACGCCTGAGGACAGAGTAATTCCACTGCTGGGTGTGCCTTCTGTACCTAGTGTTTACAGTGTAGAAAATCTCATGTATGAACACAAAGGTCATAGTGCAAAAGTGTCAACTGTATTACTCTCTATACTTCTCTGTATGTTGGCAAATTTCAAAAAAAAAAAAAAAAGAGAAAAAAGAATGCGATGTAATTATAAAAAATTGTGTACCCTGACACATGGAAAGGGGTCTACACAACCAGCTAAGGAATTGCAACACTGAAAAGAGGAGGAAGGGGAATACCACCCAGGAAAATGGTACCTTTGCTTCTAGAATCATGTTCATGACAGTTGATGGGTCCTCAACACAACAGTTCCTCAGGGTCTGCCAGTCACACCACACGGGGGTATCCTGCAGACCTAGAATCTAGGGAAAGACAGGAAGCTATCAAACCTCACTGTAGCTTCTCCCTCCATGAACAAGTCACCAGAGCTTCCAGGGATGGGCTGTCCTTAGGTCTCTGTACCAAAGTTAGGCTGTCAGAATTTGCCAGGAGATAGGAATAATTAGAGCAAATGGGGCAAAGATTGGAGAGGCAAGTGCATTCTCTGGAAGTATAATCAGGGAGCAGAGGCTGATTAGCGAGGCCAGAATTGGGGCCTTTCACTGGTGAGGACAATTCTCAGAGGCTTCTATGCTTTATAGCTTGTTCAGTTTTCTGGGGTCACTTGTCCCATGCTCCTCCATCTCAAAATTCTACTCAAGTTATTCTTCGGCTTGAATGCTCTGTGGGATCACCATTCAGGTAGCACTTTAGCTCTGCATGAAAACTGCTGAGGAAGAGTGGAAAAAAAACCTTTTCCACCTGCCATTTTCATTTTCCCTGGTGGGGCTCTGGACTCTGTTCAGTTCCAAGAGCACATGGAAAAATGAGCATATGTCTTATACTTGTCACGTGGCTGTACCACCTAAATCTGTCTCCCTGAGCCTCTTGATCTTGACTATAACACATATCCCACAAGAACCTTTCACTTTTGAAACTGTCACTTTCATGCATCCTTTCAAAATAGCTTTTGAAATTTAGCTGAAATTTAAAACAATCTATAAAAAAGACATTACAGACATAAAACATACACAAAGCTCAAATAGACATGTGAAAAGGCTTTGTGGACTGTGAAGCATCATTCCAGTGTTAATTTTGTTATTATTTTTATCCATGTTTGATGCATATATATTTAAAATTACAGGAGTAAATAAAACAGGAATGAGATAGGAGGCCTCCTCACTGTTCAGGTGAGAGCAGGAGCCAGATGCAGAGCAAAAGCCAGGCCTAGATTTTCTGTTCCTCAAAATCCACCACCATATGAGAAAAGGCTGGGGTTGGTAATAGGGTGAGAAGCTTATTTCCCTTCTCCTGATCTCAGGGCCCATACCTTCTGATACACCTGCAGCTCTGCCAGTTTTCTCCGTAGCTCACACTTTAGTGCATCTTGGACAGCTATGTCTGAAATGCAGTAGGCCAGGATCTCCAAGCATGACTCCAGTGGCCACCTGTTCACAAACTGTAGGGTTAGTCGACTTCTCAGAGATGCATCCTTCACAGCAAACAGGTACTGCCAACCTTCTTTGTCTACAAGATAAAAAGATGCCTAGAGGCAGCAAGCCTGGCCCAGACGAGCTCAAGATCCAGGTTACTTCTTAAGAGAAAGGCTGGCCCCGTGGCTGAGTGGTTAAGTTTGTGCGCTCCCCTTCAGTGGCCCAGGGTTTCGCCCATTTGGATCCTGGATGCAGACCTAGCACTGCTCATCAGGCCATGCTGAGGTGGCGTCCCACATAGCAGAACTAAAAAGACCTACAACTAGAATATACAACTATGTACTGGGGAGCTTTGGGGAGAAGAGAAAAAAAAAAAAAGATTGGCAACAGATGTTAGCTCAAGGCCAATCTTAGGAAAAACAAAAAAGGGCTTCGTTTAGTTTCATAAAGCAGGAGCTTGGAGGATCCTTAAGATCCATCTGACTCTAACTAGTTTTTATACTTGGAACCATTATATGACAGGGAGAAATGCTCTACCCCTATGTTTCCCTTTATATCAACCTGATCATAGTCAGGAGGCTTTCAGAAGAGAGAGAAAGAGAAAAGAGAGGAGGAAGAAGAAGGGAGGAAGGAAGACAGAAGCACAGATGAAGCCCTCCATGTTCTGGCATGCTGCACATATGGCACTCTTTCAGACTCAACTGTCAGTGGAACTTTTAGTTTTCCCCATAATATCCACTCTGTGGCAGACATAACTACTTGAAAGTTGTTTCAGGTAAACTAGTTTCACTCCCTTGATATCATCTGCCATTACTACTTAATAGATCTCTCTCTCCCACACCCATTTCACAGAGCTGAAAAACACACCAAGCAATTAAGACAGCACAGCCAGTCAGTGGGTTTCTTCCCCTCTCAAGGGGGAATTTTCTCCTTTTCATGGGGCAGCCAACCCTCCTACCCATAAGCCATTCCCAACAGCACACCTGGCTCTTGCTCCCCCTAGTGGAGTTTTGTCGGTCACTGGCTCTCAACCCTGGTTACACACTGAAATCTCTTACCCAGCTTTCAAAGTAGAGATTGTCATGCAGGCCCACAGTCTGTTTTTATAAATAAAGTTTTATTAGAATATGGCCACGCTCATTTACGTATGTATCGTGTATGGCTGCTTTCATGCTATAATGGCAGAGTCGGGTAGTTGCAACCGAGACTGTATGGCTACAAAGCCCTTTACGGAAAAAGTTTGCTGACCTCTGTTTTCAAGTAAACACTTGCCTGACCCCCATCCTGGGCTTCTGGTGGTGAGGCTCAGATACTTGTAGTTCATAGACTTTTCCAACGATTCTGACACCCAGAGTAGAGAGCACAGGTCATGAGTGCCTGTTCTAAAGTTAGATGAACCCGGATTCTAAGCTCTGCTCTACCACTTACTATCCTGAGCAAGTTTCCTATCCTCTGAGCCTTGGTCTCATCTCAGTATTGTGAGATTATAGTGGCACCTTTTTCTAGAGTTCTTGGGAGATCAAATACAATGTTACACTCAGTGAATGCTAAATACTATTTCCACTGGTCAAGGGGAGGCAGAACTTTCTGCTCACCATATGCCGCAGCACAGCTCAGGACTGCATCCCGTATGCTGCTCAAGTTGTCCACGTCTCGCCCGTACACCTCAGTGAGCTGAAGGGCCCGGGGCCAATCTCTGGCCACTAGGGCTTCCTCGAAGGCCTCAGTGAGCACATCTAGGGCAGTGGGAGAATGCAGGCCCAGGAGGACAGTAGAGAGACTGGCCTGGCCACAGAGACTTGCTGCCAGACTCTGCCCCTGCTCAGACGATCCTTGTAAGGGCTCCCAGGCAGCCATAAGGGAGGCCTCAAGCATAGGGAACTGTTCTAGGAGGCGCTCACACTCCCGGGCTACTTGCTCTGCAGTTAGAGGCACCTCCCTGCGGCCACGAAGCTCCTTCCACGACAAGCTGGGCTTGGTGACCTTTGCCCCCCAGGAAACGCCCAGGCAGGCCACTGTAGCCAGCAGCTTTGAGCGGGACTTAAGGAAGGCCAAGGCAGAGGAGGTGAGGGCTGGGGGTGATGAACCCCTTGGGGAGGAGTGGGACTTTCTCTCTAATGTGGGATTCTCAGTTGGCTTTGGGGAGCTCAAGGTAGAAAGTGGGAGGTCCTCCAGGCAGTGGGAGGTGTGCAGCTGGGCCAAGGTGCCCAAGTGGGTCAGAAGGGATGATGTCTGCTGGCTTTGCCGGGATGAGCAAAGGGCAAGGGGCTCACAGCAGCAGTTGACGATGACCTGTGGCACACTCAGGCCGAGACCCTCTTGGGCCAGAAGGGCTGCCAGCCTGGAGAGAGAGAAGCACAGGGCATGTAAGGCCTGAGTGCATACATACCACCATTACCCAATCTCAGAATTTCTTTATGTTCACACAAACAAATGTAAATGCAGGCTCTTTAATTGTTTCTCTCTCTTTTTTTCTGCACAAAGGTAGCCCATTAGGCACACTGCTCTGCCCTGTGGTTTGTAACTTAATAACATATCTGGGAGAGCTGTTCATATCCCTCTATAGAGGGGCCCATCATTTTTTTTTTACAGCTACATATTATTCCATTATGTGGATGAATATAATTTAACTAGTCTTCTATTAGTAGACAACGGATTTTTCTGATCTGTTGATCTTACATATAAGGCTGTAATAAAATGATTGCACATACACCATTTTTCACATGTACAATCATGTGTCGCTTAACGATGGGGATACGTTCTGGGAAACGTGCTGTTAGGTGATTTCGTTGTTGTGCAAACAACATAGTGTGTACTTCACAAGCCTAGATGGTACAGCCTACCACACACCTTTCAGTACTAATCTTATGGGACTTGGCTTTTGGTATTAATCTTTTTTTTTGAGGAAGATTAGCCCTGAGCTAACATCTGCTGCCAATTCTCCTCTTTTTGCTGAGGAAGACTGGCCCTGAACTAACATCTATGCCCATCTTCCTCTACTTTATATGTGGGACACCTGCCACAGCATGGCTTGACAAGCAGTGTGTAGGTCCACAGCCAGGATCCGAACCGGCAAACCCAGGGCTGCCGAGGCAGAATGTGCAAACTTAACCACTGTGCCACTGGGCTGGCCTCTGGTACTAATCTTGTGGGATCACCATTGTATATGCAGTCAGTCATTGACTGAAACATTATGCAGTGCATGACCATACAATAAAGCTGCAGGGTAAATTCCCCAATGTGGATTGCCAGGTCAAAGAGTATATGAATTTCTAATTTTAGTAGACTGCCTTCCCACAGGGGCTGTATCAATTTATATCCCATCAGCAATCTATGAGAATGCTTGTTTTCCTACAGCCTAACCAACTAATGTCTTATCAAATTTTCAGATTTTTACCTATTTATAAGTGAAGATTCACCAGTTAATTTTATATTTGTAACATAAATGTTAGAGGTGGCAAGTGGGAAAGAAATGAAGCACATGGAATTTTAACATAGCTGTATAAGATTAAATGCAAGTCAAGGGAAAAGTTGGGAAGAAATCTCCACTCTCTGTACTGAACCCAGGCACAGCCCCACTGAGCCCTTCGTTTCCTTGATGAAACAATTAGGAAGGCCCATGCTTGATTCCCACAGGGTGGCTCCTACCTGTCTGGGGGAACTTGTCGCTCAAGCAGGAGGTGTGACACCAGTTGGGATGAGCTCTGTTGCAGGAGAACAAAGGGATTTCCTACTTTGACCTCCACGCGATCTGCAAAGGTAAAGAAAGTGACCTTCGTTTGCACCACTGATTGCCACAGTTCAGAGACCTGTTGTCCAGAATCAATAAAAAAGTACTACAGTGTCAAAGCAAAGACTACATTGACATTTTCCAGGTAAAGGGTTTTCTCAACATGACCCTGACCACAAGTTTATGCTTTACCACTGCTCTAAAGACTTCCAACCACAGACAAACTTCAGTGGGCAGATCTAGCCACAAAAAGCTCATCCTGCTCTCTTCAACATGACTGAAGTGCATGCAGTACTTGCTCTGTGGACTCAAGTAAGACTCTAGGACTCATATCAGAGACTTGGTTCCTCTGCTGAATCCTCATATCCACAATGGACTGAAGGTCTGAGACAGGTATTTTTGTATCATCAATGCCGCTGAAATTCATTGAGTACTCCCATGTGATGTACAACTGTACTACACACTGGGGAGACAAAGATGAAGAAAACACAGAGAAGAATGACAGGACCTTGTAAATCTAGTGCCGTTGGCTACTGCTGTACCCAGAACCTCTTACTTGAGCACCTTCCTCTTCCTTGACCTAAACACTTGGAGGCCAGTCATGACTCTATTTCCTCTTTCTTGCTACTTACCAGGCTCAGAGCTCAAGCTCCGAAGAAGAACTGCAGCCAGGGTGCTACAGTAGCTGAAGAAGGTGCCCAGGTAGTCAGTTTGCCTGCTGCCTGCTGGGGTGTGTTTGCCCAGGTTCTTCTGAAGGAGCTGAGTCTGGATATGCACAGGGTGGTTCTCTGCCTCCAGAGCTTTCTGGGCCACCTGTTCCACCAGGGAAGAGAGTGGAGTACTCCTGGGCTCTGAGAGGAGTTAGGAAAGGAGAAGGGATGTAGGCTTTAGTCTCTGCATCCAGTTTTGTGACAATTTCAAACATAATATGTGAACTGGGCATCGGTACACTGCCTGGGGCATCCTATAGCCTGGGTGTTACACTTACAAGGCAGCTATAAAATCCTAAGTTGGTTTTCTGTACAAGTGATTCTCAGCCAGCAAGAGCTTTGAGTCTGGAGAAATCAGGGTGAATAGTTCTGTTTTCCACCCCAGTGTCTCTGGGGTGGAATGGCTTTATAAAGGTCATAGCAATCTTTTGGGGAAGGGTTGATAAACATTTACTGAGTACCTTCTGGGTATATTTCTCATTAGGAATGAGAAAAACATATAGCTAATGGAGTGTTAAGCATCCCTTCACTTGAAGGGCGGGGAAACAGGTGGAATTAGTTATGAGACATGCCCGGCTAACTAGAGGGCTGGTAGAGCCCAGTTCTGGAGTCTTAAGCCTCTGCTCCTTCACTCTTGGCTGTTTCCTCTCCCCATTTCAGCCCTCAACTGCTCCCAAGCTGTCAGGTCCACACCTGGCAGCTCCAGTGCTTCTCTCAGTGACTGAAGGCCCTGATCCAGCTGCTGGGAGTGGGTGGTGTGGCTGGCAACACAGTCCTCAGTCAGGCTGGGCCAACACATCTGAAGAAGCTCAGCAATACTGCACCGTGGAAGGCTTCCTCCTTTTTCTTCTACACTCTCTATGGAAAGCAAAGGAGAAAGAAAACATGAAGTCCGACGCTGGCCTAAGATTCCAAGTCCAGGAGAAAAAAAAAGGGAGAAAAGCAACTCACCTGATTTAGTTTGTCCGGCTGACACAAGTGGATAATTGAGAATCTTGCTGATTTGCTGAAGAACAACCGGAAAACCTCGAATGCCGTCAGCATTGAGGAGTACGTGGTCTAGCCGTCGACCTGGAAAGAGATGAAGGAAGACAGAACGCAGAAGAAATAAGGTACATTCAGAGATTGATACTCAGTCCTCTAGTCACTTGTAAAGTTTTATCTTCTCCAATACTAAGGAGGAAATAAATGCCATGCCATTTGGGGTGAAAACCAGCACACCTCACTTATTCCATGCCTGAGGTTCAAGGGGTAACTCGGGCAAGATGCCCCAGCTGTCAACAGCAGCAGACCCAGAGCCTCTGGCGCTCCTATGGAATTGCTATCCCAAGCCACTCAGGCACTTCTTGTGGATTTGCCTCAGTACTGCCCTCAGCCGAGAGCTTGAGCTGGGATCCCATGCGTCTTCTCTAATTGCTTTCAGTGGTGTCTTGACACCCTGACTAGATTTTAAACAACTCTATGGACAGAGATTATTCCTTATACCCCTCCTGTACCCCTATATACTTGGGATGATCTGGAAACACAGTAGGTACTAAATTAATTCCTAATTGATTGACACGAAATCGTGTCAGCTATTAATAGCTTGGATAATATCTCTGTTCATTTTAGAAAATAAGTACTAGACGAGTGGGAGGGAAATTGGTAAAAAATAGCATTGTGTACACCACAGTATACTTTCTGGGATGGATTATGTGAACATTAAGGGACTTTTAAATCAATGGCTCAGAAGTGACTTGGAGGGGTGCCCAGAAATGAGTTAACATGGGAGGCCTGAGACTGCTATCCTTAGAAAGGGCTGCTTGCAAGGTTGGCCCCTGGCTGGTGTCTGCAAACTTAATGGGCAATGGTTTCCTACACTGACAGAAAACTTTCCCTAAATGATGAGAGTGGTTTACTGTGCCTGCACTGTTTGTACAATGTGGTTTATATGAACATGTGCCTTCCTTCTGAGAGTCTGGAATTTTGGTTCATGCTGGGCAGAGGGTGCCTTTGTTACCAGCCCCCAGTAAAAACCTTGAACATTGGGTCTCTAATGAACTTCCCTATAGACAACACTTCACACTTGTCACAACTCATTGCTGGAGGAATTAAGCCCATCCTGTGTGACTCCACTGAAAGAGGACTCTTGGAAGCTTGTGCCTGGTTTCCTCCAGACTTCACCCCAAGAGCCTTTGCCCCTTGCTGATTTTGCTTTTAGACTTTTGCTGAAATAAATCTTAGCCATGACATGAGTATGACTATACGCTGAGTCCTGTGAGTTCCCCTAGTGAATCACTGAATCTAGAGGTGGCTATTCATATCATAACCTATTCACCATTCCGCCCTCCACATTACTGAGAAGGAACATGCTGCTTTCTCCCTCACTGGTCAGTCCTTCCAAGGTCTGGTGTGTGTAATCAAGGATGGGCTGCGAGTGGAACTTTGCCTAATTCTTTCTTCGTATTCCTCTACCTTCATTCCTCCAAGAATTCCACATACACATTCTGGGATATTATTAACCTCAATGAACAAACCTCCCTTCAACTGTGATCCCCTAAATTTTCCCTTAACCTGGTTTGCAAACTTGAGACTGTCCCAGGTTTTAGGCTAAGTGGGTTTCACCCAGGAGGGGGCAGGCAGTCTAAAGGTACAAATTCCATTTATACCATTTTTGCATAGGTATTTCCCCCTTGAATTTATCAATAAACCAGAAAACAATCTCCCCAATGGTTGCAGACTGCTACACCTATTCAGAAGGCAAGTCTCTCAACAGACTGGATTTATGCTATCAGACTGGGCATGAGGAAATTAACTAATAATCCCTTCTCCCTGCCCCTCCTGCCCCAAAAAGTCCTTCCTTCTTGCACAATTTATCCAGTATCTCAGAACCCAGCTCCTCACTTGAGAATTAAGGGCTGAAACTAAAGCAGCCCACTCACCCCGGCTCTCAAGGCTGCTGTTTAGACGTCGCTCGGCTGTTTCTAAGAGCTGCTTGCAGGTTTTCCAGAGCTGGCACTGAGAGCAAGCTAGGTCGAATGCAGCCATGGCAGGGGGACTCAGGTCCTCCAGGACCTCTCTCAGCGGGGCAGTGGGCTCTATCAGGGTACTGCTTATCCAAAAGTCCTCCTGGAGCATGGGGATGGGGTCCCCAGAGGCGCTGAGCAGCTTGTCGGTCACATCAGAGATGGAGTAAAATACCATCCCTGGACACCCAGCAGTGGAGTAAAAAGTAAGAGTTAGTTAAAAGGATTCTAACTACCATTTTTATCATGAAAAGTAGTTATTTATTTTATTTATTTTGTGAGGAAGATTTGCCCTAAGATCTGTTGCCAATCCTCTTTTTTTTGTTGTTTGAGGCAGATTAGCCCTGAGCTAATATCTGTGCCAATCTTCCTCTACTTTGTATGTGGGATGCCTCCACAGTATGGCTGATGAGCAGAGTAGGTCCGCACCTGGGATCTGAACCCACGAACCTGGGCTGCCGAAGTGGAGCACGTGGAACTTTAACCACTCGGCCACAGGGTTGGCCCCCGAAAAGTACTTATTTAAAAAATGTCTGAGGTCCTTCTGCATAGGATATCATCCATGCACATCAGAACCATCATTACAGCCCCAACGGTGTGGAAAGGAAAACCAAGAGAAACTGAGAATGGTTGAGATGACGAGGGCTTCTTTCAAATAGGATCTAAAAATAGGTAGGGAAAGAATGAGGTGGATCTGTGTATGCTAATTGGAAAAGATCTCTAAAATACACTGCTAGAGCTGGCCCCGTGGCCGAGTGGTTAAGTTCACGCACTCCGCTGTAGGAGGCCCAGTGTTTCGTTAGTTCAAATCCTGGGCGCGGACATGGCACTGCTCATCAAGCCACGCTGAGGCAGCGTCCCACATGCCACAACTAGAAGGACCCACAACGAAGAATATACAACTATGTACTGGGGGGCTTTGGGGAGAAAAAGGAAAAAAAAAAATCTAAAAAAAAAATAATAAAATACGCCACTATAAAAGCAAGGTAGTAAACAGTACTTGTTGTAAAAGCCCTTTTATATTAAAAACAAGAAGGATGTACATGTTTTCTTTTGAATAGGTACAGAAATATACCTGGGAGAATACAGAAGGAGCAACGTGTGAGGGTACTTGATGTATGGAGCCTAGACCAGTAACAGACGAAACGTGGGACAAGATTCCACTTTCAAGACATAGTGAGAGGATGATCTTTTTTGACGTGCAGCCAAGGTTGGGAATTGAGACCTGTGAATCCCAGGCCCAAGGTGCTACATACAATGTCTTCACTTTACGGAAAAGTAAAAGAATACTTTTATCCTTGCTTTATCCTTGAATAATTACATGGGAAAGAAAGAAACTGCAAACCATTTCCTAAAGCCCAAGATAGTGGCCATCAACACACGTGGTGGCACAGCACTCACACCCTTCAGTCTGAGTTGCATAGGTCAAGCTTAACGGGACAGCTCCAGGGCAAGTACGTGACCACGCTGGACAGGGAAGCTGGGCACATCTAGAAACCGATTCTGAACGTTAGGATAGCTGTTCTGTCAGGCATGTGTTCTGCTCTGGATTTCTGCTCACCTTCATGATGAGCCTCTGATTTGGGCGGCTTTTCCCCTGATACCCTTCTCCCCCAGCTACTTCACCATCTATGGTGGCAAAAGAGATTCCTGACCTGCCGCTGCAGCGCTGCCAATAGCCTGTAGAGTTGAGCGGCCACTGCCTGTTCTTCGAATGGTGCTGCTACCCCCGTCTGAGTTCTGGTTTTCAATCTTGTGCTCTACTCGGGCCAGCTCCTGGATCACCTCCTGGTAGCGTTCCACGAACATCAGTTCCCCTGAGCTGGGCGAGGACTTGAGGTTGAACATGAATACCACCTGTCACAGGAGAGGAAGGAGTGTGGGTTGTGGTGGGCCCACTGAGTTGAGGAATGTCTAGAGATATGAGATCTTGCCAATCACTAGACTATGGTCCTCAGACATCTGCTTTGTAGGGTGGAAGAGCACTGAACATTCAAAAAGAAGACCAAATATAGAAATAACTCATAGAACTCAGCAAGAAAGCCACCAAAGCCCCAGTAGAAAATAGGCAAAAGATGTGGGCAATTTCAAAGAGAAAATACATATGACTAACACATCAAAGAAAAATGTTTTCCCTTATCAGTAATCCAGGGAATTTATGTAACATTAATATCATTTTGCATGTAGCACAATGACAAAGTGTAAAAATAAACCCTCAGTGGGCAGTGGTAGAATGAAGTGTCACAACCTGTTTCGAAAAGCAATTTGGCAATTTATAAAGCTTTAAAAACCTGTATAATCTTTAACTCAGTAATTTTTATGAGAACCTTTCTTTTTTTTTTTTTTTTTTGAGGAAGATTAGCCCTGAGCTAACTACTGACAGTCCTCTTTTTTTTTTTTTTGCTCAGGAAGCCTGGACCTGAGCTAACATCCATGCCCATCTTCCTCTACTTTATATGTGGGACGCCTACCACAGCATGGCATGCCAAGTGTTGCCATGCCTGCACCCGGGATTTGAACCGGCAAACCCCGAGTGGAACATGCACACTTAACTGCTGTGCCACCAGGCTGGCCCCTATGAGAACCTTTCTTAAGGAAATGATTCAAAAGGCTTAATACCTAAAGGTGATAATCTTGCCACTATTTATTACAACTATTACAAGGTTGAAAATAATCTAAATGTTGAGTAACAGGGGAATGGTCAAATGTACCTACTTGATCAGATTATTATAAGGTCACTAAAATCAGTTCCAAGGCAAATGCTTATATTATAATATGAAAAAGGCACATATAAAGGTCTAGAATCAAAATAATCTCTACTATACAAAAGTCATATATATCTTTGAAAAATATTGGCAAAAATATACTTTATCTTTAATATTGATTGATCTGGACGATAGATTTAAAAACAATTTTATTTTCTTGTTACTACTTTTTGGTATTTTCTTATAATACGCACAACTGACTCTGTAACCAGGTTTAAAAAATAAAGCTTTTATTAAAAAAAGAAAAGATAAAAGCCTCAGGAAAGGAAAAGACGGTGAGGACATTTAGGGGTAAAGCATCGGGCAGTTCACAGCTGACTTCCTCTGGATGTGGGTGTAAGAAAGGCTGGCAAGGGTCCTACCCTCCCCAAAGGGTCAGAATTATCATTATCATTAAAGTATAGGATCTAAAAGGATCAGGGGAACTTAAGCAAAGATTATCCCATCACCTAGATTTCTCCATGATCTCAACAATGGACCTCACATGAAAGGAAAATTCTGACCTACATGTTAAAGGACCAGCACAAGTGTCATAAATATATTCAGAAAGTTATATAGATAGATAGAAATATATCCAAAAAATTATAATACTAGGCTTTTATGCTATTAAATTTAAGCAATAGAAGATTCTTGCATTTCTCACAGCTTGTACATAATCCTTTTAACATTCCCATGAGGTAGGACGAGCAGGTATTACATTTAACTCCAATTTTCAAACGAGGACATCAAAGCTCAGAGAGGGTAAGAATCTTTCTGATTTCTACTCCATGCACTTTTCCCTCTAGAACATGAACACTCTAGCTTGCTAGACCCCTATACTTCTTACATATTGAACTGGCATTTAGTTACTATTAAAAATTGTCTGCATCATAAATTATAACTATATAAAAACATGTATGTATTCAGAGAAGAAGTACAAGGAAAGAAACAAAAATATTTCCATGTTTTGAAGTGGTGGGATTGTGGCCGAATATTTTCTATTATCTTGTTAAAACACTGTTTATATTAAGAAAACAAGCAGATGATTCAACAGCTTAAATCCCCTCCAGGCTGGGTCTTGAAATCCACAATGCTGAAGACTGGGCTTGGTACATGGAAACTTTCTCCTGCAGAAGGAGGATGTGGTCCCTTAAGGGCTCCCGAGTGGCTCTGCTTGCACATGCATCTAGATTTACCTGAGGCCCAGCGGGCTCCAGTTAGCTACGGGCTGACTCCGTGAGGAGGTATGGCCGCACAAGCACTCTCCTCACCTGATGGGCTTCTGCAAAGTTCCCCCGGAGGATGCAGGATGCCAGCAGAGACTCAGGTGGGGAGAACATCATGGGGATGAGCGAACTTTGAGGCTGGGGCTGTAACCTGCCATCCAGCTCATTCCTCCCAGACACAGTGCTCAGACTTCCCTCTGTTGGGATGCAAGAATGCAGGGGGCAAAGGAAGCAACAGAAATTGAGGAAAAACTATACTGCTGTCACCTCCCGCCAAACTCCTATCTCCTCAAAGTCCTTCTCTAAAAGGTCTGTAAATGGTCTTTATTTTTCCTTAACTGAAGGGAAACCTATACTATCATCTTTGAGTATGAGACTTTCATACCAACTACCTTCCTTGGGCATTCACCCATTTTTCTCTGCTGATGGGCAACTCAACTGACAGCGAGACAGCCCCTTCTCTTTTCCCCACTGAAATATCTCTGGCCGGCTGCAGAACCAACCTTCCTGAACGCGGGCATGAAGTGCTCAGTCTGGGTTTTTACACCATGGTTTATGGCAACTCTTATCAGGGCAAAGCTGCTTGAAGTTGGCAACTGGTTGGGACCCCCATACCTGAAGTACTTGTGCTCAGGTCACTACTCGTACTTTCCAGGGATGGATTGGAACCTCTGTCCCGGCCATCTAGAAGTATTAAGAAGAGAGAAAATCAACCACCAATGCCTCACAGTGTAGAAAGTGAGAAGTTGGCTTGAAGGCCAAGATCTAGGTAGTTAGTGAGTGGATAATGGGTAACTGCTACACTTGCTGCTCCTTCTACAGCAAAAGGCAAGGTCCTAAGAACCAAAGGTGAGGGCTGTACTTAATAGGCCCCGTGCGCATCTGGGTAGTAGCTTATACCAGTGGTTTCCAACCTCTGGTCTCAGAGCCTCAGGAGCTTTCAGGTTATTTCTAGGAGTCAGCAACCCCCATCTGCTCACTAAGCACTGTCAATGTCTGAAAAAAGAAAAGCACAACTATTATGACCAGGAAGAAGGAGGGTGCAAAGGAGCATCATAAAATTTTCTGACAAAGAAAAAGTTGTCCTCACACTTAAAAACGTAGGGAACCAAAGTATAAGAACTGGTCTGCCAAAGACCACAATATTTAAAGGCCCGGAGGAAAAGCTTCTCAAGGCCTGCTTTCCTGATGAGCTAGGGCTTGCGATGGAGGCTTATTAGTCCTTATTGTGGGATTCAAGGGCAATATTGGCCCTGTGCGAGGGAGTCTCCTTGGCTCACTGTTTGGAAAGGAACAGACAGAAAGGAAACAGAAGAAGGATTGTACATTCTTGGGCTGGATGGCTCAAGTGGATGCAAACTGTGCTTTTTGACTCAAAACAATTAACTGAGCAGCTTAAGGGCCTTAGCAACTCAGCGTTGAAGTTTTCCAGGTCTCTCTCATGGGATCCTCCACCATCCCCAGTATGCTTACTTTTCTCATTGCCACTTAGCTGGAACTTACTCATTCTTTTGAGCTTGGTTCAAGAGTCAACTCTTCCATAAAAGCTGTTTCCCTGATCTCTGGAGGCTATGCTGATCTCTACTTCTAAGAGACTTCTGTTTCCAGGCAGTCCCTCAGTGCAGTTGAAGTTTTTCATGTATACTGTCTTTGCAGGTAAATTATAAATTCCTTGAAGGCAAAGTCCTGGTTTATGACTCATTCACCTCCCTCAAGATACCTAGTATTGTTTAGCACATAAGACAAATCTTACAAATTCCCTGTTAATTATTTAAAAATGACACCAAAAGCCATAATGGAAATTTGATTATCTAAAAATTTAATACTCCTGTGTAATACTCCTGTATTAAACTCCTTAACAAAAACTCAAAATCAAAGTCAAAAGACAAAATGGAGAAAAAATTGTAGTACATAATGACAGAATAATTTCCTTAATATATAAAGAGTTTCCTACAATTCAACAAAAAAGACAAACCAATAGAAAATGTGGATCTTAGACATGAAAAGGCAGCTCACAGAAAAATATAAATGGCCAACAAATATGTGAAAAGACATTCAATCTTAAACTAAAAATTAATATTAAAACAATGACACACCAGTACTATATTAATCATATTGGCAAAGATTTTTAAAAATCTGATACTACTTGTTTTTGATGAATGTATGTGCAAATAGGCACTCATATACAGTTGGTGAGAATGTAAATTGGTCTACCTTCTTTTTAGGCAATTTGGTAATATCTATGTTTTATGTCCACATTCCTTTGACCTTCTATTCTACCACCAGGGACTTATCCTATAGATATACTCACAAGTATGCAAAGACATATGAACAAGGTTGTTTACTGTGGCATTGTTTATAAAAATAAAAAACTGGAAACAATTTAAATGTCCACAAAAGGATACATATGACAATGGAATACTAAGCAACCTTTAAAATAGTAAGTGGAAAAAAGTAAGTTCTCAATATATAGTATGCTACATTTGTATGTATAAAAGGATATAAGTAAAAAGAGGAAGCCACAGTTCTCAACATATATCGTACATATAGTATGGTGCATCTGTACATATAAAATTATATATGCTTGTATTACATGGAAAGTTTCTGGAAGGAAACTACTAGCAAGAGTTACCTTGGGGGGTGAGACTAGGCTGATCTTAGATCACTTTTGTTTGTCTGTTTGGACCACGTACTTTATCTTAAAGAATATTAGACAAGTGGCAGTATACCGCTTGCCTGGTGCATGGGAACGAGGCATGGGGAGAGCTCTTCAGATTACCTGCCCGGCTCCTTCTTGTCCGACGACCCCGGCGGAGACTGGGGTGCCGTGTGGCAACAGGCCGGTATCTTCGGGAAGGTTGCTCCTCTGGAAGAGCAGATCCAATGGGTCATACGAGAGATTAATCAATTTTGATTTGACTTACCTCCTGGGGCAACAGGTAGGGGAAGATTTGGACTGAGGTCTGAGACATGGTTGTGCTACTGGTTGCTATGGTGATATGCCCTGAGTTAATGGTGTGACTCCCATGCACTCTTCGCTTTCCCACGTAACTGGGAGTTTTCCCCCTCCCACTTTCTGCTATCCCTCCCACCAGTTCTGCTATCTTCTCTCACCTGAGCCCTGGTTGCTTGTTACCACCTTGTATCTCCACTGGGCCTCAGAGACAACCTTGGAAAACCGGTGCAGGCGGCTCGGCAGTCCATCTCTGCTTCCCGAGCAGCTCTGGCCTTCTAGCAGCTTTGGGTTTTCAGGGAGGCTACGGCTGCTGAGCTCATCCAGCTGCTCCTGGAGAAGCCTGAGGAAGGCCCCTATTGCAAATTCATCAGCTAGGAACCCAGTGATACCACTAGTAAAGTGCTTTAGGTCCAAAAAGCTGTGCCCTTGAGGCCCTGGGGAACTGTCTTTTGACTCTGTCTTCAGACAGCTTGGAATGGTACAAGGAAGGCTCCTGGGGACTCCCAGGGAAGCCCGTTCTGACTTCCTCTCAGGCTGTGCTATGTGCTGAGGGCTCTCTGATGGGGACCTCAAGCCCAACTGGCCCTTCCCCTCAATGTCATCATCCTCAGCATAGTCCTCAGGCAGGTGAGGCTCTGGGTGAAGATCAGCAGAGGTGAGAAGGAGCAATGAGAAGATGTTTTCTAGAAGTTCCAGGCACAAAGAGTCAGGAATACTGCACAGATACTGTTGACACCTGGCCAGGTATGTTGAGAAGAGCCTTGAAGCACCTAAAGAAGCATGGTGAAGAGAAGAGGAGAGAAAGAGAAGAAAAGAGAGAAAATGCAATTAGAAAGAATACTTGCCAGACTCAAACCTTCTCACAACTTTAGCTCATTTATTTATTTTTTAATGACTAAGGGAAAGGTGGTTACAGTCAGAAGAATAAGAGACTATTCAGCCATGTCTTTTCATGATTTCTAGAAAGATTTTGCTACCCTAACTAAAAGTACAGATAAGCGAACATTCATTATTTTGTTTCTGCTTTTTAAGTATTACATTATTCCTCCTCTTTGAGAAGCACTCCATATTTCAGTTCCTAGAATGAAGGTAGCATGGGACCCCGGACACCTCAATTCTATTTTCACTCATTGTTACACTAAAGGTGATCACAGGCTACCCAGATCTTTTAAGAAATACTCGCTGGTCAAAAAATGACCATGCTCAGAGGTGAAGATCAATTCTGAAGCTACAAGGGAGAGATAACTGACCACTAGTCGCAGAAGGCAAGCTAAGGAATTATAAGTTTATTAAGAAAAATGAGAGGTTAGGATCTTAGGTTGGTGTGTTTCACACGGTGGATGGGAAAGCGACGTAGACTTAAAGAAATGAAACAGAAACAGAGTCAGGAACGCGCCTTCGGAAGGCAAGCATCGTTTCTCAGAACATTTCAATTATGTATCACTTATACACACATGTACACATGCATATGTAAAGACACAAATTACACACCTAGGTGCAAACTGGAGTGTGATGTGAAACGCTAATTAAAAAAAAGCATTTAGAAAACACTGCACTAGGTGATCAGACTCCATTAGAACTTAGGCAAGCCACTTGCTTTCTCCGTGTCCCTTTGATTCATGGAGGCTGATAAATGGATGAAAATATTCCTGGGCATAATGAAACCAAGGCCACTACGCCCAATCCTGGTGGAAAAGGGCTCTCACACAAAGAATTCACTGGGACAGGGTATTACCAGCTTCCGCCAAGGATGAGGGGGAAGCACTGTACCTGGGGAGGGGAGAGAATCACTCGCGGGCTCCACAGCTGACGCCAGGTCCTCAGAGGGACTGTCTTTGCATTCCTGGCACTGGGAGTGCTGGTGTGAGTTCACACAGAGGGCATAGATGGCATACTTCATGGCACAGAAGCTCCGGTAGAGTGTCAGGTTCTGGCACTGGCTGAGGTGCTCAGGGGCCAGGGTATCTGCCGAATCTGAATTGTAGAGGGAAATACGCAGAACTTCAGAGCTGATTCTTTCAGGCATGGGCTGCAAGTACGGCTGAAGCAGAGAGCTGCCGCACTCCTAGGTCCCTAAGTGCTCTCACCCTTTCTCCTTCCTGTCAGTTTCATCACCATCCCTTCCAGGCCTTCTCCTCTGGTCAACGTCAACCTTCAGTCCCTTCCACTTCCTTTTCCCCACCACCCTCCCTTCTCCATGTCTGTTCGACACAGCCCTCATGGCTTTTTAATAGGTCTTTTTCTTATATTTCTTAAAATACTTGTTTTTCCTTTGTTAAAAAATCAAAACTTAGAGCAAATGTTTAGTCTACCTAGTACCACATTATCCAAAAGGTAGACTTAAAATGTATCTAGATTGAGTGATGAGAGGAAAGGCAACAGAAACTTTTTTAAAAAAGATCTGATACTTTTAAGAAGGGGCCAGCCCTGTGGCCGCGTGGTTAAGTTCTCATCCTCCACTTTGGTGGCCCAGGGTTTGCCAGTTCAGATCCTGGGCACGGACCTAGCACTGCTCATCAAGCCATGCTGAGGTGGCGTCCCACATAGCAGAACTGGCAGGACCTGCAACTAGCATATACAACCATGTGCTGGGGGGCTTTGGGAAGAAGAAGGGAAAAAGAAAAATGAAGATTGGCAACAGATGTTAGCTCAGGGCCAAGCTTTAAAAAAAAAAAGAAAGAAAGCACTGAAGCAGACATCATGGGGAAAAAAAATCACAAACTCTTTTGAAATTCCTTGTACTTGTTTAATAATTTATAATTTCTCATTTAAATTTTTTTTTTTTAACTTTAGGAGGAAGGGAGGGCACCATAATCTTTACAGGGTCTCTAGATATCTAAATCTGGCCCTAATTCTTTCCATAACAAAAGAACAACCTGCTCAAAAAAAGAAGCATTAAATGTAGTAAAGCAAAAAGAAGAAAAAAAATCACCCATGATCCTACCAGCTAAACACAATCACTGTAACATTCTGGTTTAACCCCTTTGGTAGTTTTGCATGTGTGTGTGTGTGAATGGTTAAGTTACATATAAGGACATTCTCTAAACGATTTCATTTTCCTACTTCTTAACCCATTATAGGAAAAGCATTTGATTATATTTCTTCATAAACTAAATTTCTGATGGCTGCATTTGTCCTACTGAGTGAATCCCTCACTCAGGCAAATTCCTCTTGGGCAGGGCTGGGCATTGCAGTACTTAGGAATGTTTTGCTACTAGGATGTTGCAATAAACCCCTTTAATACAGGCTTCCTAGTGATTACTTCTTCTAGGAAGCTCAGCCTTGCCAAGGTCAGGGTAAGAAGCAGAATGAGATCAATATGGTTCTATGCTCCTGGCCTCTACATGGCATTACGCCCAGGCCCAGGACCTGCAAGTACTTGCACCAGCCTGAGAGGGATTGGCTCCTTAAATTTTGTATTCTACATGCTTCTCTTGCCTCATCCTAGTCCCAGCCCTATTAATGTTCCTCTTTGCCTTTTCCAAGTTTAAATTCTAAGTGTGTCTTGGTGGGTCACAGGGATCAGACATAAAATACTTCTTTGAAAGCCTTTTGTACTTGTATGTAGAAAACAGAGAGCTCCACTTCCCTTTAGGAAATCTGCTAAACAAGTTGCCTATCTCTCCAGAAAAAAAATAGAATGTAGTAACACCGGTTTTCCAATTAGTGGTAGGTCCTTCTTAAAAGGAAATCAAAGCAATATCTAGGCTGAGAAACATCTACTGCTATATGAGAACATTTGTTTCTCTCACGGGTAAGTGTCCCTGGCCCGCATGGCAGATTGTGACTACACTACGATATGACTTTTGAGAGCAAAAAGAGCTTGTTAATGGAGACTTGAATTTTAAGCAAAGATCTAAAGTTAAAACAAGGCTTTGCTATTGTTTTAGGCAAGTCTTTCTTCTAAACCCCTTTATCTGATAAGGAGAGTATCAAGAAAATATGGGAGTGAAGGAAGGCACAAAATGTACTATGAAAAAGTTTATGAAGCGTGGAAAGACTCATCAAGACTTTGCATAAACACTGCCAATGACAATGTGGCAAATTCAGAGGACATTTCCTAATTCTGTTTCATCGGAAAGAAGGTATGCTAGTGGTTCTGAGATGGTTCCATGAGGACAAGGGTTCTTATGGGACTGTGCTCACAGGATTCCGTACACCACACCAAGAAAGGGAAGGAATGCCCCTACATCCTATAATCTGACGGAAGCAAACAGCAGTAATTTAGAGGGCACCTGCTGGATTACTCATCCTGACAGATCCCAGGAATCACATCTAGATAAATCTTGTGCTGGAAGAAACATGTGTAAGATTGTCCTAAGAGAGAACCCTGAAAGTCACTCCATCATCAACTCACCATGCTGTTGCTGGGGGTCCCTGGCTGGCACCTTTTGTAGGAGCTTGAGAACATCTTCCTCCCTGAGGGCTGGAAGGTTTGTAAGGTGATGGAGAGAGTAGAGCACTGAGTGGCTGTCTCCACCATGTAAATGACACAAGAGATCTCTCTTTGGTATGGGGTTGCTGAAAGAGACAGTTGGGAGGATGGAAGGGAAGGCAATTTATACAATTGCTCTGAGAAAGACCAAGCTTGATTTCCTCTTGTGCTTTCTCTCTGGCCCATAACACCGCAGGTATCACTTCCCCAAATACTAAATTTCAGTTGGTCTAGGATAGAGCATAGCATTTATTTACCCTCAGGGAAGTACATCATCAAGTCAGCCTTATTTCTATAGAAAAAAACCTAGCAAGGGCCTTATTGGTCTAGAAAGGGCCTGCAGATTAAGCTTCCCAATTTCTGTATTCTTCCTAGCTCAGACCTGACACAAGCTTCTCTGGCTTTACTTTGAATAAGGGCCCCTCCTTACTTCCCCCTCTGCCTCCTCTCCTTCAGGAAGTGCTGGTGAGGTGGGTGAAGAGCAAAAGAGGAACCTGGATGTAGGGAAGACCTAAGGCTAAGTTATCAGGGAAACATGGCTTCGCATATGGTTCAATAAGCAGTTGTTGAATAAAAGTGTGATCCAGGATAACACATGGTTAAGAATGTGGATTGTGTCTCTTTGGTCATGTTATTTAACACCTCTGTTGTCCCACCTTTAAAATGAGGACAATATTGGTATCTACCTCATACGATTATTGTGAGGCTTAAATGAAATCATCCATGTAAAGAGCTTAGAGCAATGCCTCACATATAGTAAGTGCTCAGGAAATGTGAGCTATTGTTCTTTTTATCATCATCCTTAAATTATCCTCTAGTTGTGACCTTATGGCTATAGTGAAGATAATCATGACTTATGTTTCTTTCCTGGTTTAATAGTTGGAATAATCATTAATTCCTGGTCAACATTACCAACTCAAAACATTTATGTGGAAGATGCCTTGAAATGGCCACACACGCAGAGCACAGGTCAAGTGTGCCCAAGGGTGAGAAGGGGCTGTCTGCACAGGGCCATACCTGCTTTGCTGAACACACCACTCCAGCACCTCCAGGTGAGCCCACAACCCATCACAGGCATCCCTGAGGAGCTTATCACAGCCTTGGTCCTGTGTTGATATGGGAGAAGAAAGAGATGCTGATTCAGGCACTTGGGGTCAAAGGTTGTGACTGACTTCAGGACTCCACATTCTGTCTCAGCCCAAAGCCCCACAGCACTTGCTTCCAGAGCAGCTGGGAGTGCAGAGCAAGTTACCTGGGTCCTGTGGAGTGTCTGGAGTAACCTCTTGGCTGCTGCTAGGCTCTGGCAATGTGTCCAGCCCAGGAGCACGAGCAGTCGACTGAGAGGCTTGAATTCTCTATCTAGTAGGCTGCCAAGACTTGGGAAGTCTTCCTCTTTCAACAGCGTTAGCGCTGTCACCTGTAAGCCAAAGGAGGCTGCTATAGGCAGCTACTTGGACTAGAAAGAATGAGTCCAGCTGGCTGCTCCTTAGGGTGAGAAGCCTTTTAGTATAGCAGGGAGATTTCTGACAATGACAGAAGTGGCCTGATGAATAAAAAATGTTCATGAAAACACCAGGCTATAAGCTCCTTGAAGGCAGGGACTGACTTCTGTTGTAACCCCAGCTCCGGCACAGTATATGGCACATAGAATGAGGTTAATAAATATCTGTTGAATTAAACTGAAGCTCAGTTACAATCTGAAAGCAGAAGGTAAACTATTAAATTCTCTCGTCAGGCAACATGTTGCTGCCACTGTCTTTTCTTCTTCACATCCTTCAGAAAGCTACACGTATCCAACATTTTAGTTCCTGCCAAGGGACGGATATAAAATGACTGCGGTTCCAATTCTGAATTGGAGCCCTTTTCCCCTAGACTGTGGATGGCCGGGACAAAATGACTCACCACTAATTAAACTGCTTTGTGTTGGATAAATTCGTGGGAGAGAAATGAGGAATGAAAAAGCCTGGAGAGAATCCCTGGGTACTTCTGTGAGGAAGAATAATTAAGTTTGACTTACCAAGATCTGCTCGAGGAAGTGCTTGCTGTTGCTCAGGCAGTAGAAATAGGCCAATTTCCAAGCCTGGGCTGGATCAGCATTGGAGAACAGGACCAGCATTGCCCGCTCGGGATCTAGATGATCTGGTGAGACTAAAAATCAGACCAGAAAGGATTATTAGGTAACCAGGAGCTCTTCTTTCCTAATCTAAAGCCCATCTGAAGCACCAACTGATGTGACAGTTCACTCTTAAAACCTTAAACCAGGTTTTCTATACTTCTGTCTTAAAGATTTTACTTCTCTCAGCAGCTTCTGAAATGCTCTTTCCTGCTATTTCTATTATTTTACTATTTTTTGCCATCACTCCATCTTAGACTACAAAATCTGTGCTTTTACAAAAGAACATCTTGGGGCTGGCTCAGTGGTGCAGCGGTTAAGTGCACATGTTCTGCTTTGGCGGCTGGGGGTTCGCTGGTTCAGATCCTGGGTGTGGATATGGCACCGCTTGGCAAGCCATGCTGTGGTAGGTGTCCCACATATAAAGCAGAGGAAGATGGGCACAGATGTTAGCTCATGGCCAGTCTTCCTCAGCAAAAAGAGGAAGATTGGCAGCAGATGTTAGCTCAGGGCTAATCTTCCTCAAAAAACAAAAACAACCTCTTACCCATTTTTGCTTAGCCTCTCCCATTAGATTTCCTGAGCAACATGGAAGGCACCAGCCTAGAGGGACTTCAGAGAGGTTGGGCATAGTGGAATTACCAACACACAAGGAGAAGCAGCAAAGGGAACACACCTTTCCCCGAGGGTTTGGTCTTCTGTGGCTTTTCTGTGGCCTTCTCTGCATAGATATGGCCGTATAGAGAAACCAGGCCCTGTCCGGCCCTGTGCAGCAGGCAGCTGAGCAGTCGTTCCTCCTGCAGTGGACTCCCCTCAGACCGGCAGGCCTCCAGTAGCTCTTCACACAGAGTACGCAGCTCAAGCCCGAGGGGCTCTACAGGGCAATGCAGGGTCCGCAGGGCTCCATAGATGGCATCTACTACCCCAGGGGGCCCAGCAGCAGGGCCCTGCAAAGCTCGTAGTGCCTTTCGAATGAGGTCCACCAGTGCCTTCTGCAGAGGCCAGCCACAGAGGCCAGTGCCATCATTCTCCCTAAGCAGAAGCTCCAGCAGGGCCTGTGCCGGCTGGGGAGCCTGCCTCAGAAGATCCCAGAGCACAGAGACAGCTTCTAAGCTGAGCTGAGGGGTCCGGTTCTCTCGCCTCCGATTTCCATCAAGCCCAGGGCCTACTGTGTCTTGTGCTAAGACCTCATATAGCTCCTAAATAGAGGATGAAGAGAGGGATAGGTGGTGAGCACATCTAGAATGTTACTATTTGTATGCTTTGATGTTTTCCTCTTTTCAGTACATATATGTATGTGAGTGTATATATAAGAGCAGCAGTAGCAAACACTTCTGTAGTAGTCACCACAGGCTCTTTACACAGAAAAATCAAATTAATCCTCATGACAACCTTAAGCGGACACTACAATTAGCCTCATTTTGAAAATGAGGAGATTGAGGCAAAGAGAGATTAACTCAATTGCCCAAGGCCTCCATGCCCAGGCTAGTCCCCCCCACCCGACCCCACACCTCCCACCACTGCCTCCAAAATGTGCACTGTCAACCTAAATCAGGGACTGCAAACTCACAGACCAAGCAGGTGACAAATGGCATAAGACATTATGGCCACCTCAAGGCATTTAAATTCAATTTTTAAAAGAACATTTCACACCAATTTTTAACCCTGGTCTAAATCTTTAGCCATGCTTTAAGGTCTAGCTCAATCCTTATCCTTCTATAAAGCCTCCCTTCCCCAATACCTCCAACCCACACACTCTCCCTCTATTTATTGGGCTTTCAGTACCAACACTAGTGCTAGTACCACATGGTTTAGTACATAATTGTCTCACGTGTGTACCAGTCATTCTCCCCAACTAGACTGCAAGCCCTTAAGGCAAGAAGCGCTACCTGTAATTTGTGTGCAGAGTGGGAGTAGGGGGAAGGGGGTGGGGAGGCAGGTGATTTCCCACACTTTAGCACCATGTCCACGGATGGCGCTCAGGGATGCTTCTTCATTAACTGCTTCCGAGATGGTCACGGGACCATGAGGTTCTTGATCTAATACATGTGAAAGTCCCTGCTTTAAATCCTATTGTAAATATGTCTTTAATTAGCTGCCAGCCAGGTCATGAAGAAAATAAGTATTGAGCCTCAGAGCACACCCTCAGGCATTTAAGTATAGATATAGTTAAGACTTAGTTTGAATCCGCCCCCAGAAGGTTGTTGTGAGGGTTAACTATAACATATTCAGTGCCCCTGTTACAGAAGTATTCAACATACACTAGTTCCTTTCTCCCTTTACATTCCCAATCCCTATCTTGGAAAAAATTCAAACACCTAGTTTAAATCTAAGTTATGCATTCCTTTTTCATGAAACAAAAAAATCTTTAATCTCTAGCCATACTTAGTATTTCTGGACAATCCACCTCTAAGAATTCTAAAATCAGATAAGGTTATCCTACCTCTAAATTCCCCTCAGAGGGGCCTTGACCTAGCCTGGTCTTGCCTGAGAACAGAATATAGCTAACATCTGGGGACCCGTCTCTGCTGGATCCCTGGATGTCAAGCTTGCTGAGTGACTGTAACCCTGGGCGGATGGCTCCAGAGCCCTCTCTCACCTTGAGGATGTCCTCTGGAATGTCACCTTGGAAGTCTTCTGACAATAAAAGAAACTCAAGCTTTCTCCGGAGAACAGTTGGGAGTAACTTCTGGAAGAATCATAAGAAGGAAGCATAAAGATTAGGCATATGCTTTAGTTAAACTACAAGTAAATATTTCTCTCCACTTAGTTTTATTTCCGCTGTTTCTCTAGGATAAAGTACTTTTAACTATTAAATTCTTGGATATGTTTTCAGATATTATTCTTTATAAATGAAATTGCTAAACTTGGATGCATACTCTTCTTAAATACTAACACTTAAACCCCACCCTGACCAGCCTCAAACTCCAAGGTTTACTCATTTCACGGGATTTTTTCCTGTCACTTGAAGTTTTTCTCCAATAATCTCCCTTGCAGTTTCCAAAACACCCAGTTATGGGTAAGCCTGGGATGGAATGGCCCACGTGATCCCTCTTTGGTCCAAACCTCTGTTTTCAGTATTCATTATCAGTTGGAAAATAAAAGTAAAGAAGAAGAGATCTAATGTTTATTAAACACTTATCATGTGCCAGGTACTGTGTGCCATATTTTCACATATTTTAAAAATCTCATTTAATCTCTAAATCAAACAAACCTGTGGCATAAGCATATATTTTAAAAAGTAATCTTTACTAAAGATGAAAAGGTTAGGAAGTATTTTCAATTATCTCAAGCGTGAAAAGAAAATCTGATCCCAGTGTCTGTTAATGAGACATGCCAGCAGCGAAGGCTAATGTACAAAGGAGGAGAACGGTTCTGAGTCTTCCTGTATTTCCTTGTTTCACAATAACTTCCCCTCACCTGGTCCTTAAAACTAAAATTAAAGTCTCCTTTTCTCCAGACACAAATACAAATAAGATTAAAGTCTGAGACTAATCCTGACAAACACTGCTTTAAATTAGAGCACCTGTAAATCACGCAGCTGGTTAAAGCTTCCAGAACATGGGTTTTATTGAAAAGTCTCCTGACTCAAGGCAAGAAGTACCTGCAGGAGTGTGAGAGAATGTGTGTGTGTGTGTGTGTGTGTGTGTGTGTGTGTGTGTGTGTGTGTGAGGGGGCTTTAGAACACAAAATCACACTTACTTTATTCATGTGCCACTCATCACATCAGAGGCTAACATGATCTAGCGTGTTCTTAGTCCAAAATCCTGCTTCTTCTTACCATGCCCTTCCCTAGTGAACCTACGCCATCTGAACGCTCGTATGATACTAGTGATTGGAAGTTGGTGGAGAAAATTCATGCTGGGAAGCTGGAGGTTAGCGCTTCTCTTGAGAACTAAGAGGAAGGAATAGATAAGGCCAGATTGCAGGCCTTTAATAAAAGAACAAGTCTGGTTAGATTTTAGGACTTTCATCTAGAATCCTAAAGACTGATTAGCTTATATTTATTTTACTGGTGAAATTACTTTAAGCATAGCCAAGGTCATAAATGACTAACATTCCTAAAACAGGCAAGAATGGCTCAATGTTTCCAAGCATAGACTTTCTTACTATAAAAGCAAAGCATCTTCAATGTAGAAAAATAGAATATACAAACAGGCAAATGAAAATACACACAAACACCCTCCCTCCCCCAAATCTTCCCACTGAAAGAGAACTACCATTAATACTGTGGTCTAAGGACATTCAGACCATTTTCTGTGCATGCATTACCAAATGTTCTGTTTATTAAACTTTTTTTTCTCACAAGGTAGAGTATGAACATCCTTCCACATCACTGAAAATTCATTTACCACGTAATTTTAATAGTGGCATGGTATTTTATAAATAGATATACTTCCATTTATTAACCAGTCCTGTACTGTGGACGTGGGAGTTGTTTCCAGTTTTCCTCTATTAGAAGCAGCACGGCAGTGAACATCTCTGCAGCTAAATCTTTGCACACATGCTTATAGACGTAGAGATAACTCACTACAAGATAAAAAGGCAGGGGCCGGCCCTGTGGCCGAGTGGTTAAGTTCGTGCGCTCTGCTTCGGCGGCCCAGGGTTTCGCTGGTTCGGATCCTGGGCGCTGACATGGGCGCCACTCATCAGGCCATGCTGAGGCGGCGCCCCAAATAGCACAACTAGGGGGACCTACAACTAAAATATACAACTGTATACTGGGGGGCTTTGGGAAGAAGAATTAAATAAAAAAGAAGAAGATTGGCAACAGTTGTTAGCTCAGGTGCCAATCTTTAAAAAAAAAAGATAAAAAGGCAGAAGGCAAAAATGGATGAAGGAAAAATGGAATCACTGTTTCAACTAATTATTAAAAAGGAAGTTTTTGGCAGAAAGTGGGAGACTGGCAAAGGATCGACAGCCAGCCAGCAAGCAAGACAGCAAGACGGTGCCTACAAGATGAGGCCACTCCAGGATAAAGACTGGCCATGTAGAACTACTCCAAGAATGCATTTGGAGTCTTTTATTTTTTTTGAAGATTGGTGCCTGAGCTAACAACTGTTGCCAATCTTCTTCTTTTTTTTCCCCCTGCTTTTTCTACCCCATCCCCCCAGTACATAGTTGCATATTCTTAGTTGTGGGTCCTTCTAGTTGTTGCATGTGGGACGCCACCTCAACGTGGCCTGATGAGCGGTACCACATCCACGCCCAGGATCCGAACCGGCGAAACCCTGGGCCGCCGAATGCAGAGGGCACAAACTTAACCACTTGGCCACGGGGCTGGCCCCTGAAGTCTTGATCCTTGTATAAACCTTGAAAATTCTCTGAGGTCCTGTATAAAGTTTAAAACATTCCCACAACTGTTTAAATAACTGAGGCATGGAGCTTTAAGGACCAAATGATCTTTGATGCTGGGAAAAACAAGAATAACTGTTAGAGTGTGCTAAGCAGCCAGGGAAGTGAAATCCACCACCTGATCCAGTTGAGCAACTGTCCAGAAAATAAGGAACCAATCAGGCATAAAGTAAGCAAATACTCTCTTGTGAGGGGAAAGTTCATCTGGCTTGACAAATTCCATGTGTGTATTGGGAAGATCCTTAGTCAGGAACATAAGACATACTTTTCTTTTTCTCTTTGAAGATAGTATTGAATATTTTAGCTCAAGTTTTCTCTTTTAGATCTGAACCTATAGCCAACTCAATCATCTTGGGGTTGACTATTTTTTAATTTTGCTTCTCTTTCAACCCTCTCCTGCTAGTCTTTTTGTCATTTCTTTTTGCTAAACAATTGGCAAATTATCTCTGGTAATTTGATAATTAGCAATTATCTCATCCCTGAATAAGAGCTCCATTTAGATTAGTAATTTCTGTTACTTTTTGACAGCTATGTGGATAAGGGTAAGTCTAAGGCAAAATGGAACTAAAGACAAAATTAATTCTGATGACTGAGGGGGTAAAGAAGAAAATTAGGCTAAATTATTGACATTTACAAAACAGAATTTTTGGTTTCCTACTTTAAGTCCATGAAGGCTAAAAATAATGTTGAGGTGGAAAAAGCAAAGGACTGGGGACTTGAAGTCAGAAGATCTTGGTTCCAGCTCTAGTTCTGCCAACTAACTTCATCGTGTGACCTTGGGCCAGTCATTTCTCTTGAGTCAGAGGTTCCTCACTTAAATCTTAAAGTCTGAGTTTAATACAGGATTGATTCAGAGAAATTCTCTTAATGGATATTAATTTCTGATAATTATTACAAACTTCTAAAAAGGCTTTTAACGGCAACTTTTGTTTTTAAAAAAAACCCACTTCCTTACAAGTTTTCTTTCACTATTAATTTGCTTACTTTGTTTTTTATATTAGGTAACTTTTAGTTCAATTCATGTGAGTTATTAAATTACTAATTAATGAGGTTCAAATCTATACAATTTCACTGCACTGGACTAGTTAAAATAAGATTTATGGAAGAACCACCAGGTTCCAGTTCAGCCAATTCCTCATTACTTGAGAATTATGAGGCTCATGCTTTATTTGCTATCTTGTCACTATCACTGAGTTCTGCAAAGTTCTACTCAGGCACAAAACTCACAGTGGTATTTGACAAAATGGTATCACCTCAAATGGTATTACATGCCAAAGTATGACCGTGAATTAAAGAATGAATTTAGGTAAGGAGACAGCAATAAAAATTTAAGGCATTCTCACTATAATACTGGGAGAGGAACATGATAAACCTCATAATAAGGGAAGTAACAGATAGAAGGAAAATCTCATAACTACCCCCTCAGTCTCAGCCTCAGGAGAAAATTTGAGATATAAACCTACTTACCTTTTCCCCCAACCATGTTTCCAGTACAAGAAGCCAGACCCAGGCTAATCTCTGAGGGTTGATGTCCTGTCCACATCTGAAAAATGTAAAACAAAAGAATTTCTAAATGAAGAGTTTCTACTTACCTTATCTCTTTTGTGATCCAAGATTTAGATTTCATTGCTCAGTCTGTTTAAAACCTGAACAGGCAAGACACTGTTCTAATGAGAAATTTTCCAATGTATACAACAGATCAATAAAACCAGAACCAGAACAGAGCTGGCAGCTTTCACTTAAAAAAAAGAAAAAAAAAGAAAAAAAAGAAAATGTCTTAATCCTACCTCCACCTCCCTATCTAGTCTTTATTTTTATTTTTTTTACTTTTTATTTTTTTTGAGAAAGATTAGCCCTGAGCTAACATCTGCACCCATCTTCCTCTACTTTATATGTGGGGTGCCTGCTACAGCATGGCTTGATAAGCAATGTATAGGTCTGTGCCCAGGATCCCAACTGGGGAACCCTGGGCCACCAAAGTGGAGTGCTTGAACTTAACCCCTGTGCAACTGGGCCGGCCCCTAGTCTTTATTATTTTTAAACAAAACAATATTACATAGAAAACCATAAAGGCAGAGTAATCTAATGTATATTCTTGAAAATAGAAACTCAATCAAGTAGTTTTAAAGAAAAAAAGGAAGTTCATAAAAATTTCTTTCTTTTAAAGATTGCCCCTGAGCTAACATCTGTTGCCAAACTTTTTTTTTCTTCTTCTCCCCAAAGCCTCCCAGTACACATTGTATATTCTAGTTGTAGGTCCTTCTGGTTGTGCTATGTGGGACACTGCCTCATCATGGCTTGATGAGCAGTGCCATGTCCACGTCCAGGATCCAAACTGGCGAAACTCTGGGCCACCAAAGCAGAGTGTGTGAACTTAACCAGTTGGCCATGGGCTGGCCCCTAAAAATTTATTTTTAACTCCATGCTAAAAACAGGGTTATAGGAATTCATAAGTCTTTCTTTGAAGTTAATATTTTAAATGAGACAGTAACTGGCTAGAATCTAAATTTAACGGAAAAAAAATAAAGGAAGAAAAGAATCATCTAAGTCTTCACTATACACGTGCTAATACAGTACTTAACCTGTATAGCATACAGCCAAAGTAAGAAAAAATGAGGGAGAGATTGGACAGTTCATTTAACTTGTATACCATTAGTTGTTAATAGCAGTGCCAGGAAGAACTTCATTAAAAATTTAGATAGAAAACAGTGGTTGCTAGGGGACAAGGAGGAGTCCAAATACAAAGAGGCAAAGAGGGAAAAAGGGAATCTTTTGTGGTGATGGAGCAATTCTGTATCTTGATTATAGTGGTAGTTACATAGATCTATACATGGATAAAATTGCATAGATATTTGCAATTTCTACACACAAAAGTGAATGCAGATTAAAAAATGGTGAAAATGGAATAAGGTGTGTAGTCTAGTTCACAGTAATGTATCAGTGCCAATTTCCCAGTTTTGATATTGTACTATGGCTCCATGAGATGTCACAATTGGGGGAAGCGGGGGAAAGGGTGCTCTTTGTATTATTTTTGCACTTCTTGTAAGTCTATAGTTAGTTTAAAATAAAAAGCTTTAAGTGAATTCACCTCCAGTCCTTTGTTAAAGCTACAACAATATCTTCAATTTCATAAGCAAGAAGAGAGCAGGGTTTGCTTTTTGGGAGGCAAAGAAAATGCTTTTCAATGCAGTTCCACTATTAACTTTACTGATAATAAGCAAGAAAGAATGATTTCAGGCACATTTTGCTGGCCAGGCTTAACTGCAGCTCCAGGTGATAATTCAAAGCCAATATTGGTTAAGTAATAGACATGTATTACAGATGTAAATTTTCAGAGCATGTGAAATACAGTCTGCCTGTGCTAATTCTTCAGCGGATAGTTGAGTGAGGCACATTGAGCAGAGCCCAATATTGAACCTTGCGTCTGGCGCCCCGTAACTCTCCGGCAGGAGGAGAGATCCCTTACCTCAGTTGATTTGGACAGACCACCAGCGCCTGAAGTATATCTTCCACCTTCTTTGGGATATCCCCTTGTGCCTCGTGTAGCTGAGGCACACATGCCTGTGCCAACTCCCATTCTCCTCTTCGAAGGCACTCACAGAAAAATCCAAAAAGCTGCTTCTGGGAAGCAGTTTCCTCTTTTCCAAATGGATGATGCATTTTCCCAGCACAGAGTGCAGGGAGACAGAAAGATATGAATTACGCAGAACACATTGTCAGTTTTCTCATTCGTGGAGTACCTCCTAGAAACAATATCCACCAGAGTGAGAAGAAATGGAAGGAACTATATTTAAACAAACAAGCAACTACCAGCCCGACTGGGAAAGGCGGGACTGACTTTGCTAATTATCCTTGTAACTTTGATTTGACATGTTACTATCTCTTTTTGAGAAGTTCCACCTTCCCAAGGGGTGGATCCCATCGCTCTACGCGCATCCAATATTTAATTAACATTAATCGTCGTATTAGCCCGAGGCGCACACTCATAACTCCACTTCCGTATTCCCTCCTGAACTTTATGCCCAGTCCGGCTCCAAATCCCCAGGTGGTCGCCTCCTTAAGGATGAGAAATTCAGTAGGAACCTCCCTAGTTGGAGCCCTCTCTGAAGGCAGAGGACTGAAGATCAGGAGACGAATCTGTGTCAGAACTGGAGAGCGGTGGGGCTTGGGGCGCAGGGACGCTCCCTACAGGGGTCGTGGAGAACGCTTCCGCCTTCTCTGGGGCGCCATACACTCACCTGCTCCCGGCGCCCAAAGCAATAGAGCTTCCAGCGCAGCCATGTTTGAGCCGAGTCAGGTGACAGATCCCATTCGGGAGGTTGAGGAGGAGGGGAGAGTGGCGACCGACGGCGGCTACTCCTATTGGTCAATGGAGAGAAGATGCAAATAAAGCGCCATATTTGTTTAGGTCACGTGACGCCACCTCTGTGCACTAGAGGAAGCTAGGATGCTAGGAAAAAGTAAATCGGCCACCTTGCTAAGGACCAACCCGGTCAGTATTGACGGCTCCTCTGCTCAACACCTTCCTTTCTGCGTTCGGCAGAGTAGGTGGCGAGGATAGCTGTGTCCGTTGATTTTTTTCTTCCGTTCTCTTTTCTCCCTAGCGTTTGAAGTCAGCATTTACTGAGCGCCAACTTTTGCCAGGCCCTGGGGATACCCAGAGCAAGGAGACCTGGATCCTCCTCCATTGTTATTCTGTCCACTTGGGCTCTCGTATAATCCCAGAACCCTACCTTCTGAATTCCCATTTTTCTTCTGCTGAACTGCATTCATTTATTTTCTCGTTTGCCTGACAACTGTTAATTGATCGGAAAGCTAGGCCCTACTTTAGAAGGTAAATAAGATACAGTCTCTGTCGTCAAGGAATTCACAGTCTAGTAAGGGGTGCAGGTCAATAATTAGGATACAGTGGGCTAAATTTTAAGATAGAGTTATGCAAAGGGAAGATGAGAGCAAAGAATGAGCAAAACCTTTTCGAAAATATAATAATCCGAAACCGAGTCTTAAAGTAACAGTTTTACTAGGTTTCCTCATCACAGCTGCTTTTAAACCGAACCTTCATGTTCTTCAACTACAAACTCTCACGTTTCCCCATTGTGTTTTCAGTTTGAGCAATTTCGTTCAGCATTTCCCAAACTATTTCACCACCAAAGGATGGTGAAAAAAGCAAACCAAAACAAATCAAAGCTCTTTTCCAAAACCTCTTCTATGATAAGTGGATCGTAATCTATTTCCAGAAAACTAACATGCCTCTCTGGTCCCTTAAGCAATTTTTAAATGTAGTCACAAAAGAAAGAAAAGAGAAATTTCCAAGCAAAGTTTTTCCTTGCTTCATACTCTGCTGATGTTCCTCCACCGGATTTTGATAATTACTATGTTGAGAAACTGACTGGGACTCCCAGATTTATTATAGAGTGTAAACTACATTTCCCAGCGAGCTGCGGAACCGACCTGGGCCTCTGCCTACCTCTGATTGGATATTTTGCCAGGATGACGACCCAACCAGCGCTTCGGTTGTTTCCCCGCGGCGCTTTCCGCGGGGAACTGTGTGAGGGGTGGGGGAAACTTTGAAAGTTGGATGCTGCAGACCCGGTACTGGAAAGTTTCCTGTGGGGGGCGGTTTTGGGGAAGTGGGGTGCGCTCATTGTTTCCTGCTCGCTCCCTGGGCATTGATATCGGGGAAGAGGAGAGTCACTGTTGGGTGCAGGCCACGCCCACTTAGGTTGGTAGTGATCTTAACCAAAACCCCGCCGCGTGACTGGGGGCTTCTGGCCTTCTTATGGGGGATGCTTGAAAAGTGCTCCTTGTTGGAAGAAACTTTTTTTAGGGGATTCTGGGGTGATGTTTTCGCTTCTTGATGCCCACCCATTCCTCCCACTTGCTGGCAGTTTGGGGTCTAGGCAAGGGAGCCCGTCATTAGGGGAAGTTTAGCGTCTGTCCCCCTTCATGTGGTGTTCAAGGAGAGGTAGTCAATAGCGTGGAATCTGGAGTCGGATCCTTGGATTAGAATTCGGACTCCACCATATGCCAGCTGTTAGACTTTGCGCAAGTTTTTCAACTCACTGCCTCAGTGTTTTTTTTTTTTTTTTAAAGATTTTATTTATTTATTTTTTCCCTTTTTTTCTCCCCAAAGCCCCCCTGTACATAGTTGTATATTCTTCATTGTGGGTCCTTCTAGTTGTGGCATGTGGGACGCTGCCTCAGCCTGGTTTGATGAGCAGTGCCATGTCCGCGCCCAGGATTCGAACCAACGAAACACTGGGCCGCCTGCAGTGGTGCGCGGGAACTTAACCACTCGGCTACGGGGCCAGCCCCGCCTCAGTGTTTTTAACCTGTAAAACGGGGTGAAACATCCTAAGCGCTTGGAACAGTGTTTGGCATGTTATATGGGCTCAGTAAATATGAGATTTTAGTTGCTTAACAGTTTTCATTGAAATCTAGCGAGGATTTTTCTTTTCTTGATGAGGAGAGGATTCAGTCTCCAGGGTTGACTGTCTTCCCTCACTCCCCATATGGGTGTGTGCGCGCGCGCACACACACACACACACACAGCAGGAACTTACTGTCTCAAGTGGAAGAAACAAACAGGCAAGCCGTACTAATGCATTAATAAGACAACCGAATAAATATATACAAGGTGTGGTGAGAACATTGGAGAGGAAGAGACTGAGTTGAGGGAAGGCTTTGTGGAGGAAGGTCAGGTAGGCCGGATGGCACATGAGTAACCTACAAATTTACTGTTGTGGCTGGAGAGCAGGTCATGTGGGAGGTGGCCAGTGATGTTTTGCTGAATGAATGGATAATGATAGTGATCGTTAACCTTGAGCACTGTGTGCCAGGCACCATCCAAATCCTTTAACCTTCACTACATTCATGTAAAGTAGGTATTTGAATTACCCTTTGTTTTTACAGATGACGCAACTAAGACACTGAGAGGTGAAGTAACTGCCAGGAAGGCCAGGATCTGGGCTTTGCAATCAGGTATGAATGAGGGGGACGTGAGGGACCAGTTTATAAAGGTTTTTTTTTTTTTTTTTTGGAGGAAGATTAGCCCTGAGCTAACATCTTTTTGCTGAGGAAGACTGGCTGTGAGCCAACATCCGTGCCCACCTTCCTCTACTTTATATGTGGGACGCCTGCCACAGCATGGCTTGACAAGTGGTGCCATGTCCGCACCTGGTATCGAACCAGCGAACCCCAGACCGCCAAAGCCGAACGTGCGAACTTAACTGTTGCACCACCCAGCTGGCCCCTATCAAGGGTCTTTATGGGATCCTAAGCAGTGTGGAATTTATCCTGTGGTCTGATGGTTTGATGGGTGGTTTAAAGGATGAGAGTGACAGTATTGGAGTAACTTTAGTAATCTGGCAGGATTGTGGCACTGACCTGACTTTTGCAGGCCAGTTTGGTGCTTCCTCCCGTGTACTTCCACAGCACATTTAAATGCCATGACAATAATTAATGGATGACTCTAATTATTTTTGTATACATTTCTTTTAGTCTATTACTGTGAGTTCCCCAAGGGGAGGGAATATGCTTAAATGGTTCTAGTATCCAGAGCTCAGCAGAGTGTGTACTTAAGTGTCAGGGGAAGGAATAAATGAAAAGATTTTCTTTTGGCTGGCAGGGAGTGACCAGAGACAGTAAGCAGTAGTCCAGGCAGTGACGAGAGTGGCGCTAATGAGGCAGAGAGAGCAGAGTTGGTCATTGTTAAATTCCAGGTAAGGGGCCAGCCAGTGGCCGAGTGGTTAAGTTCACGTGCTCAGCTTTGGCTGCCCAGAATTTCACTGGGTCAGATCCTGTGTGCGGACATGGCACCGCTCCTTGAGCCATGCTGAGGTGGTGTCCCACACAGCGCAACCAGAAGGACCTACAACTGGAATATACAACTATCTACTGGGGGACTTTGGGGAGAAGCAGGAAAAAAAAAAAGATTGGCAGATGTTAGCTCAGGTGCCAAAAAAAAAAAAAAAAGAAAGAAAATCCAGGTAACTTGGGGTTTTCATTTTGAATGTATTTTTTTTAATGAATTTATCCATCTAAATGATGTCATTACCCAGAACTACCTGATTTGTAAAAGCACTACGTCATGATAGAGCAGATGCTGCTTGGTAAACTTTCTTTTGAGGAAACAGTAATCAATACTGTCAAATTCCCATTGAGAGAAACAATACATTTTGTATTTGTTGGGGGGGTGTGTGTGTGTGTGTGTGTGTGTCTGAGAGAGAAAGTTTCAATTCAACTGAGAGAATTTAAATGTTAAATGGAAAATTGGGCTGTTGTAATAGAAATAAACATCTACATTCTTAGTATATATTTTCGTTCCAATATAACTCCTTTTCTGATAATTATATTGCTTTATCGCCTGACACAATGAAGAGTTCCTATTTCTACTTATCCACAGGATGTTTTGCCGGCTGAGTGAGACACACAGCCTCTCCTTTGTGTACACTATTACGGGACTCTCTTCGAGCTCTCTAAGGCAAATACTTTGTGAGCCTTATTTAGCTCTAGTGAGGTTCCACAAGAGTGAAATTTCATTGCATGTGGGAATGTGAGCAGCTAGTATAATAAAAAGACAATTTCAATTTGTAAATAACACCTGAAATAAATCTCATTTGATTCAGAGGTTTGTTCTGACTCATAGGAAAAGGAGAGGTTAGATACGATTATGGACTTGTAGTAGAGTGTGATGGTTAGGAGGATAGGCCTCAGAGTCAGATTCCCTGGCTTCAGTTTATGAATCCACTAATTACTTTTTCTGATGATACTAGAATAGCTAACCTGTCCAGGCTTTAGTTTTCTCATATGTAAAAATGGGACCAATAATCAACCCTCCGTATAGGGCTGTTGAGAAGATTAAATATGATAATTTATGTGAAGCTTTGGAACTGTGCCTGGTATAGAGTAGGTGCTCAATAAACATTATCGTTACAGTGCAATGAAAGTAAATACTTTCTAGGAGTGCTGTTTGGAAATATGCCTTGAAGGCTAATCAAAGATCCAAATGAAATTTATAAATGCATTGAAAATCTTAAGATGCTATACAAATGTGAAGTGTTGTTATATTCATGTAATAAGTATCAAAGAATTGTGTGAAATGCACATTCTTATGTTGCCTTGTTTCTCTGTGCTCATGTTTGACAAACAGTTGTCTCTCCTGTTTAAAACATTTAGGAAGATTCTGTAGCCTTCCTTTATTTTATCAGTAATATTTTAAATACTATACATTGCATTTTGTGTGTGGACAAGTTTGAAGACTTTTTAATTGATACAGTGTTTCAGATAGCCCATCTACTATTACTTATGCTATTTTCTGTTTTTTTCAGGGTTCTTCTTTTGCTGCATCTGGAGGCATGGGTAGCAAGAAACTAAGACGAGTGGGTTTATCACAAGAGCTGTGTGACCGTCTGAGCAGACATCAGATTGTTACCTGTCGGGTAAAATGCATTTAATTTTTCCCAATGAGAAACTTTAAGTACAAATTAATTTTAAGTATACCTTAACTCTTAAATAAGCCTTAAATAGCTAATAGTTGAAATATGAAAACTTATGTTTGTTAAAAAGAAGATAAATGGTGGTACTTCTTCATAGGCTAATTTCGAATAACAAGCCACTTAGGTTGTATTTCCAAATGTGGTTTCATTTATCCAAATTCAATATTTTTGTATTTCGGTGGGGGGAGATTGCTTGTGGCATAAGGTGAAGTACACCTGTGCCATTTATTTGGGATTCTAGAGAAGTTTTATCTACTTAAAAGATATTTTGTCGTTAGATGAGAAATCTGACTCAAATGAGGAGATGGTATTCAAAATGGATAATTTTTCTTGAAAATAAGAGAAATTAATAGTTAGAGTCATTTTCCTGTGGTTGGGTTGAGAGAAATGTGTAGAGGAGATGTTGCATTTTTAAGCACGATAGTGAATCAAATCCCTCTTAGGAGGTTAAATAAGATTTAAGGTTTTATCTTAGGATTTAATCCCTAATAAGACAGACTTTCAGAGCCTGCTGCAATTTTAAAAAAATTGTTTTGTGTGTGATAACGATATCTTTGGTTCCTCTGTTATACATTTAGTAATCCTCGTGTTCATACTTTGAAACGCTCCTAAAAGTGTGAAATTTAACATTTCATTCCATAGTCAGTTTTATTCTCTCTCAATTATCAAATACTTCCTCCAAATGATCTCATAGCTTAGGAAGAAACTCATTTCAACCTGATGCTTTCTGGACATCTATTTGTGCCCCAACTCTTTGAGGCACAAGTGCAGTCTCTACACCCAGATTGGATGCTGCTGCTATGTGATGTTACATGGTGTGTCCTCTGGTAAATGCCAACTAAACTGGGTAATTACAGTGTATGGTATATGCCAACTAAATTGGATAATTATAGTCTAAGACTATCATCATATCTTTTAGTTAAGGTATATTTAGGGGGAAAATACTATAAGGAACACGTAAATCTTTGATCTACAATAAATTTCACTTTTTTCTACACATGAACAGTGTCAATTGAAATTTTCCTTTTAATTCCAGTAGCTTTATTGCACATATATATTTAAAATATTCTGTTTATGTCTCTTTAGGACTTTTTATGTCTTTCTCCACTGGAGCTTATGAAAATGACTGGCCTTAGTTATCGAGGTGTCCATGAACTTCTGTGTATGGTCAGCAGGGCCTGTGCCCCACGGATGCAAACGGTATATATATATTTTTTTTACTACGATTTGTATTTTGAAATGATGCTTTATCTCATTTAAAATATTTTTGGGGATGAGGCAAAAGAAAAGATAGAGATGAACAACACCTCAAAAATACTGACTCTCACACCATAGAATGAGTTTTCTAATGAGAATATATGTGAAAATTTCATGTAGTTTATAAGCTCGTGGTAGACAGTTCCTAATTATGGGTATTAGGGGGCAACAGGAAGTGTTTTCTCTGTAGCTGATAGTGATATTTCAAAAGGTCATCTTTCTCTTTTGTTGTTTGGGTAGGATTTGTGGACCTCATGGTTAAATTATAGTATATTCTTAATTTTAGAATGTTCCTGTCTCTGTTATACTAACTTTTACCACCATCACTTACTCCATATCATAAAGTACGCATGTTGGACTTATATGAGCTTATTGATTGAATAAATAACACTTAAAAATTTATCCTCACTCTTGAGAAGAGTTAAAGTCTTTTATAACAAGTCCTCATCAAGTTATACTATTTTTTTCATTCTTTCTACATTTTACATTTTCTACATTTTACGTTTCTACTTTTTATATTTTAGCTTTTAAAAATGTAAGTTTTGTACATGGTAGAAAAGGTCTTGTTTTCCCAAAATAAGAGTTGCCTAAAAGTATGTTCAGTGCTTTGCAAATGTATTTATTTATGTGAATTGTAAATTACTTACCTTACTGTCTCATATTGAAATTTGGTATCCACTGAGCAATAAAGTAGGGTGCAATTCTATGAAGGAGGAAGGAAGGAATGTTAGTGTCCTTTTAAACTTCTGAGGGGGCTGGCCCTGTGGCCAAGTTGTTAAAGTTCCACGTGTTCTGCTTTGGTGGCCCAGGTTCACTAATTTGGATCCCAGGCATGGACCTGCTCCACTCATTAGCCACGCTGTGGAGGCATCCCGCATACAAAATGGAGGAAGATTGGCACGGATGTTAGCTCAGGGCTAATCTTCCTCAAGAAAAAAAAAAAAAAAAACAAGAGGAAGGTTGGCAGTGGATATTAACTCAGGGTAAATCTTCCTCACCAAAAAACAAATGAAAAACAAAAAAAGCTTCTGAAATAATGAACAGATGAAGTATTTTCTTTTGTTCAGATTTAGCTTGTGGTCTAAGGAAAATACCTTAAAGGAGAATAGTCAGAAGAATTAGAATCGGAGTTAGAGATGGGCACAAGTCTTATCTCTGGAATTGATCTTTAGCTTTGAACAGCTCACTTTGTTTTATGGGAGAAGTTAGAGAGTTAAAATACCGTGTGATGATTCTGTGTCTGGGTCCAAATTAACTTGTTACTGTTTTGAAGGTTGTAAAGTACCAAGAAAACATTTTCATTTGACATCTGTCCTTCTGCTTGGTCAATATCTACAGCATATTTCCATTTAGGTAATTAAATTAGAAAGCATGGACAGGAAATTCAACTTCAGTCTCCTCTTCCATCACCACTTTCAGTCCTACTCCAAATGCCAATTCAAGAAGACGTCTTTCTCCTTTGTTGTGTATTCACCCTTGTAGCATTCTTTAGATTTGAGTCTTGCCTTCAACATTGGCTTAGCCTTAGTTCATTCCTCCAAGAAAGACTTTTTTTTATTTGTTCATTTATTCAATCATTTACTCCTTCAACCAATATTTATTGAGTGCCAGCCATATTTCAGGTACTTTGTCAGGTACTGGGGATATTATAGTGAACAAGGTTGATAAAGTTCCTGCCCTTATGTAGCTTACTGTCTAGTAGGAGAAGTCAGACATTAAACAAAGAATAATATAAATAACTTAGTTAATTGTAGTGGTGATGAGTCCTGTGAAGGAAAAATACAAGGAGCGTTGAAACTTAATAACAAGCGGTATTAGTTTAGGGGTCAGAAAGGCTCCCCTGTGGAAGTGACACTTAAGCTGAAACCTGAAGGATGAATAGGGGAGATATGGGCAGAGGAGTTGGGAGGGAGATGAGCGGGAAGAGCTCGCAGGCAGTGGGAGGAGCGAATGCCAAGGCCCTGTGAAGAGAAGGAGAATGGTGCTGGTATGGTAATCCAGCCCGGCTGGTGTGAATGGAACGTAGGAGTGAGGAAGAGAGCAGCAAGAGACCAAGCCGGAGAAGTAAGCAGGAGTCAGGTCACAGACTATGTTAAGGATTTTGGACTATTCTGAGAGCAATGAGAAGTCATAAAAGGGTATAATCTAACATGCGTTTTTAAAAATTCAGTCTTAAACATAGTCAAGTGATTGAAAAGGAGCAGGAAAACATTGATGAAGTCTAGTTATGTATCTATTACTGTATTCCAGACAGGAAGTGATTGTGACTTGGATTATCAGTGTGGTATTAATGCGGAGGGTAGAATGTCAACTTTATGAGAGCTATTTAGGGGTAGAGTGAGTAGGGTTTGGTGATTGTTTGGCTGTGGGTGGTGATGAGGTAGAGGGAAGTGTCAGACATGAATCCCTGATTTTTGCTTTAAGAAACTTGGTGGTACCATTTCCTGAGATAAGGAACACTGGAAGAGGATCCGGTTTGAAGGGGGCTGAATTCTGTTAGTTCTCGTTGAAGTTCAGGTGCTCGTGAAACACTGAGTGGAGATGTGAAGTAGGCAGTTAAATACGTGGACTGCAGCTTGAAGCTGAGGTCTGCTCTAGAAGTATGCATTTGGGAGTCTCTGCTGTAAATATGATCAAAGCCATGAGAATGGATGAGTCATTGCCTAGAAAGTATGTGCAGGAAGAAGGTCCGTGTACCCAAGGCAATTCCTGAGTGAAGCTAACATTTAAAAATAGATCGGACAATGATGAGTCTGAGAAGACACAGCCACCCAAGTGGAAGAAAAACTGGTGGAGTGTCATATCACAATATTCCTCTTTGTTTCATTTATGTACATACTGTTATTTCTGAAGTCTTGTTCTGTTGCTTCATTTTATTATTTTTTTGAGTCACCAAGTCTACTATTCTCCTAATGATAGTTGTAAAGGAAGCACCTTAATGTTAACAGATTGGGCTGCCTTTACATGTTTGGTGAAGTATCCCCATGCCCTCCTATGTTGCCTGATAGATGGTAGACAATAGTCAGGTATTTCTAAATCAGATGCAAAGCACACACCTTTTCCTGTAGCTTCTCTAGCTATTTCATTGTACCTGAATATAGCCTTAAAGGAAAATCTGCGGTAATCCATGGTTTAACTGAGCTAAGAATTCAGTAGGGAGGTTAGACGAGAGTGGGCACATTTCTGCTGGTCTCCCACATCCTCACGGAGGCAGAGGACCCTTGGATTTGAGACGTTGATTTATTAAATTATAAACTTCAAGTGGGTAGAAACTATGTTTGGTTTACCACTGTATGCTCAGAGCTGCTCATAGTATACAGCGTGCAGTAGACACTCAATTAATATTTGTTGAACGAATGATTACACTTCTGTGGCTTGACCTCAGTTTATTTGGACAACTTAATAAAATAGTAGTGATTGTTAATGTTAGAGGTTGTAGAGAGGCAAGTGTTCTTATACATCTAGGGGACTTGAATCATATTAATCACATCTGCAGAGACTCTTTTTCCAAATGACGTTAACATTCACAGGTTCCAAGGATGTGATGTGGATATCTTTGTGGGGGGGCCAGTCTACCACACCTATGTTCAAGCTATTCTTTGCAAACCAGCCTGGGTTTGAAATAACTTGACCTTGTCACTCCTTGTTACTCTCAGTGTAAACTGCAAAATTCGACACGGCTCTTTAGAACTTGGTTCCTTATTTTTCCACCCTCATCGCTTGCAACACCATGACCATACTCTGTCTTTCAACCATTCTAAAAAACTCTTTTTGGGCTGGCCTGGTGGCAAAGTGGTTAAGTTTGTGCACTCTGCTTTAGTGGCCCAGGGTTTGCGGGTTTGGATCCCAGCTGCAGACTTACACACCACTCATCAAGCTGTGGTAGTATCCTACATACAAAATAGGGGAAGACTGGCACAGATGTTACCTCAGCAACAATCTTCCTCAAGCAATAAGAGGAAGATTGGCAACAGATATTCGCTCAGGGCCAATCTTCCTCACCAAAAAAAAAAAAGACAAAATGATTTTTTGTAGTTTTTGTTAGTTTCTATTTCCTCTCTTTCTTGCTTCTTGACCTTTCTTTGTACGTTCTGTCTCTTTGGCAGGAACATGCACATTTCCTTTGCCTGTCTAACAGCTATTTCAGATGTTAGCTCAGGCATCCAGATCTTTCATGAACCCTTCCTGGATCACAAAATCCAGATCAGGTACACTGATCAGGTATGCAATACCTCTTATTAATTGTATTGTAATTGCCCTGTTTCCAGTCCTAATTTCATAGTTCCTGGTTGACTGTAAGTACTGTGACGGCAGGGGCTGTTATATCATATCCCCCAAACGTAGCACAGTCCCTGGTACAGGGTAAATATTCGTTGAACAAATAAAGAACAGAGGAAAGGAAGATGGATTGGGGTTCTAGCTGTCAAAATTTGAGGTTTGGAGTTGGTTTATGTTTTTGAATAGGTAAAGAGATTGAACTCAATCTTTTTCTCGTTCAGGCTTATGGGATAAAGACACAAAGGTCTGGTGCTCTCTCGCCAGCCTTCTTGCCTACAACCCTTTCTGCTTTGGATGAGGCCCTGCATGGTGGCGTAGCTTGTGGATCCCTCACAGAGGTAAAGGAGAAACTTCCTAAACCTTCTTCTATTGACCTATAACCTTCAGAGCAAGGGGAAAAACTTTAGTTAAAATGCATAAATTATTTCATGAATATTAATCTGCATTAAATGGTAAGTTCCTCAAGGGCATGGTTCTCCACTCAGTACCTAGCACAGTTGTTTGGAGGTTTTGACTGAAGTCTGCTTAGGTTGTTGTTTCTTCAAATTAGAAAGTGATGAATATTATGAAATGATATGAAACAATCTGAGGGAATTCAAAAAGGATCACTACTTAGGAAGGAAAATTTGAAATTTTATTAACGTGGGCAAATTATAGTATTAGACTGAAGTGAGCAATTTTTACTTCCTGCTGAAGATAAAATTTGGTTCTATGGAGTAAATAGGTTGTTGTATTAGTTCTGTGTTGTTGCATAACAAATTTCTCCAAAACTAAGTGGCTTAAAACAGCAGTAAAGGTTCATTTCTGTTTCTTTGACGGTGGCTTGGCTCAGCAATATTGACAAGGGACACAGGATCTGAAGATTTGGTGGGACTGGAGGCCATTTTCAAGGCTGCTCGCTCACGTGGCTGGCAAGCTGGTGCTGGTTATTGGCAGGAGGTCACAGCTCCTCCCCAGGCAGGCTCTCCAGAGCCTGCTGGAGTCTCCTCAAGCACAACGTGGCTGCCATCCCCCAGGGGAGGGACCCACAGGAAGGCAAGATGGAAGGGGCAATGCCTTTGATGATTTAGCTGTGGAAGGCGCACTGTGACTTCCACCACATTCCCTTCATTAGAGGCGAGTCATTAAATCTAGCCCGCATTCAAGGAAAGGGAAATTAGACTCTCCCCTTTGAGAGAAGTGTCAATGGGTAGACATTTTAAAAGCACCACAGGTCTTTTCCTTGAAACCTCCGTTGGTGTGCTTCTGGTCCTGATGTGGTGACTCAGTAGACTGTGTTTGCGAGCACTCTCCTGAGGGACTTCTTGCCTGAGAGTTCTAGGGGCGTAGATACTTTAAGCAAACTTCTGAATAAGAGTAGATTCTTACATTGATGGTTATAAATTTAACTGTAGATTTTTTTCCTTGAAGATAAGGAACCTGTTTTAGATACTATACCTTACTTCTTGCATTCCAAGAAAGATTTAAAAATATGTGTGTGTGCTGTGTCTAGGAGATGCCTATTAGGTAGTTGATAAGTGAATGAATGAGTTAATCTTAAAAAAAAAAAAAATTAGAACCTGCTGTTGCAGTGTACTGCCACCAGATGGTGCCAGAATCCTATTTTGCATTATCTTCTTGTGCTCTATTTGGTTCAACTTTGCTCAAATAGATTTATAACAATAGAGATCCAGAGTTATAAACTTAACCTATTTAAATAGCAAAAAATTGAACTTAAGGAAGATTAACCAACAAGTACTTTTTGTTTTTTAAGTTTTAGAATAATTTTCAATACTTTTCATTTAGCTTTTATCAATTCTTTCTGAATCCAAGCAGTAGTTACAAGCCATTTAGGTGTTCTGTCATGATTTACTTGGCTAACTTGGAATATAAATACCCTGACTGCTTATTAGTGGCAAGTTCTCAGCTTTCAATTTCAGCTACAGGTAGCCTCTTCAGTCTTTTTGGGATTTCTTGGCTGAGTACAGGGAGTATTTCTGATTACCTTTTATTAAACACCGAACTTTTGATATATATTTTAAGTATACAAGATTAAGTACATTTTGCATGTATAAGTTATGAGCTCTTATAAGCCTATGACCCAATATAAGAACCAGAACAATAACAAAACCATTGAAACTAACTGTGGGCTCCTCCCTGATCCTATCTTTGGCCTTCTGTTGGGAGGTAACCTCCATCCTGAATTTCTGCTATTCCTCTACTTTTTTTCCTGATAGTAATTTGCACCTATAGTTTTCCTTTATTGCCTATATACATAGAAAATACAACATTTTATTTAGTTTTGCTTACTTTTGAGTTCTATTAAATCATGTATCTGTGATTAAATCATATCTTATCTCTTCTATGAATTGTTTTTTTACTTAATACTGTTTTCTAAGATTTATCTATGTTGTTGTGCATAACAAGAATATAATTCACTTTCACTGCTGTATCATATTCTATTTTGAAAATATGCTGCAATTTATTCATCCCTTCTCCTGTGAGTGAACATTTGGGTTGTTTCCAGTTTGCTGCTAATATCAACAAATCCTGTGAAATGATTGTCCCTGTCTGCTGGCTCACGTGTACAGGTATTTCTCTAGGGCAAGGATTGGCAAACTGCCCAGTGAAATGCAGCTTGCTGCCTGTTTTTGTAAATAAGGTTTTGTTGTAACACAGCTAACCTCATTTGCTTACATTTTGTCTGTGGCTGTTGTCGTAATATAAGGCAGAGTTCAGTTAGTTGTGACAGAGACCTCAGGGTCTGCAAAGCCTAAAATATTTAGTATCTGGCCCCTATCTAGGGTGTCTACTTTGGAGTGATTTGCTGGTTATAGAGTATGCACATACGTAACTTTGCAGAATCAGGACGAATGGTTTCCTGAGGGGTTGTGCCTGTTTACATTCCTGTGGGCTGGGCATGAATTCCTCTTGTTTCTTATGTTCTTGCCTTGCTATTATCAGACTTCTTAATTTTTCCCCATTTTTATGATCTTAATTTTCATTTTTCTGATTACTAATGAGCTTGCATTCTTTTCATAAATCATTTTGCTATTTAAAAAAATAATTTTATTAAGGTACAATTTAAATACTATAAAATTCAACCATTGTAAATGTATAATTCAATTATATTAGTAAATTTATAGTAAATCATCACCAAAATTCAGTGTTAGAACATTTCCGTCATCCTAAAAAGTTCCCTCATACCCATTTATAGTTAATCCCTGCTCCCATGCTCAGCCCTAGGTACCCACTGATTTACTTTCTGTCTCTATAAATTTGCATTTTTATAAACATTTCATATAAATGGGATCATATAGAGGCCAGTCCAGTGGCGCAGCAGTTAAGTTCCCATGTTCCACTTCAGTGGCCTGGGGTTCGCCGGTTTGGATCCCGGGTGAGGACCAACACACCCCTCATCAAGCCATGCTGTGGCAGGCATCCCACATATAAACTAGAGGAAGATGGGGCATGGATGTTAGCTCAGGGCCAGTCTTCCTCAGCAAAAAAGAGGAGGGTGGGTGGCAGATGTTAGCTCAGGGCTAATCTTCCTAAAAAAAATATATATATATTAAAAATAATCATGTGAGCCCTTAAAAGCAGTATGCTTTCTCTGGCTAAAGAAGAAGGGGAAGCCAGAAAGATTCAAAACATGAGGAGGACTTGAGATGCCATTACTGCTTGGAAGATGGAAGGGGCTGTGTGAGAAAGAATGTAGGTGGCCCCTAGGAACAGTGAGTAGCCCTCAGATGACAGACAGAAAGGAAACAGGGAGCTCAGAGCCACAACTGCAGAGAAGTGGATTTTGCCAACAACATGAATGAGCCTGGAAATTGATATTAACCCCCAGCCTCCAGATAGGAGCCCAGCTTAGCCGACACTTGATTTTGGCCTTGTGAGACCTTGCGCAGAGAACCCAGTCAAGCCCAGCAGGACTGCCGACCTACAGAACTGTGAGATAATAAACGGGTGTTGTGTTAGGCTGCTAAATTTGTGGTAATTTGTTACATAGCAAAAGAGAACTAGTACAGATATCAACGGAGTTGTCTAATTGCCTTGCACGATCTTTGTTTCTGGCTTGAAGTTCAAACCTAGAGTCCTGAATGTGAGGTACAAGTTAGGTCTGGTGGAGGTGAGCAGTAAGGCAACTGGTTGAGTAAACTTAGACTAGGTCTGGAGATGACTGAGGGAGTAAGGAGAAATCTGGAAACATTTCTGCTGTCATTTTTATAGCTGCTTCTTCCTGACTCTAACTTCAAAATCCCCTAATCCATTTGTCATGCGTTTTGATTTATGTGAACTTCACTGAATCTGTGTAACTGAGTGGTTACAGCACCAAGATTAAAAGTGGAACTAGAGAAGTGCTACTCATGCCGAAAGCAGAAGCAACAGAGGAGAAATCAAAGAGAAACCAAGTCTGCTGAATCACCAATGGGAGGGACCTGCAGGGCTTTGTCCCATTCCTTGAGAACATCAAATTCCTTACGGAATACAGAAGCAGAGAATCCTGCGTCTGTTAGAACTGAATATTGGTAGTAAAGATATGTTTGAAGTTTAAACTTTAAAAGTTTACATTACATGGAGAGCAAACCACGTAATGGTAGCCTTCTCATATGAGATAATATAGATCAGATCAGAGTTTCTCAATCCTTTTTTCATTATTGCCCCCTCAGGAGCCTTTTTAGACAATTTTTTCCTAGTCAGCCCCCCCATGAGGTTTTAATACCACAGATATTCTGTATATCTGTTTATGTACTGTAGGGATATCTGTGCTTTATACATAAAAAGAGTGAAATTCCTCCCCTCCCCCATCAAAGCCCAGCTTCAGCCTTGGGGTCAGTATCGCTCCTGCTGAGAATGCATGATAAAGCTGCTAATGTGACTGGGTAAAATTAAGATTGTATTTAAAGGGATCATCAAAAAAGATATTTTCATGTTGTAATCTAGAGATTATGGGACTAGAGAACTGGTCCAAACTCATGTCAACAAAAAGAGATGTAACATCTGCATATCTCAGTTCAAGAGAACCTCTGGAAGAGTAACCCTGTCTTCTGAAGCACTGCCAAATCTTTGTGACGTTTAACAGTGATGGTTATACCTAGATTCTGCTCTAAATGATAAGAAACAATGTGGCACATTTCTAAATTATTTGTATTTCCTGACTCATTTCTATGATTTGTTCATGATTTAAGGAGACTAGGTGTCCTTCTTGAGTGGGGCAGTTTTGCTTTGGGAGTGACTATCCTACTGTCCCCAAAAGGTAAAGGCAGGCTACCAGAGTCCTAGTTTGGCAGAACAGTTAAATATTTCAGTTGTTTTTCTTTCTCATGGCAGGGTTAGCTGTGACCTACAAGATCACAGGAAATAATAAGGCAGGGGTTGGAAACTCAAATGCCTGCAAGGGCCAGGCATGTAAAAGAAATGCATAAACAGTGACGTGTAAGACATGAGTGCTTTATTAGTCAATTTTGGTTGCTTATACTGCTTACAACAGCAGCACACATTTGTTTTTCTTGCTTGTGGATCTGCCGGTCGGCCAGGGTGGGGCTCCTCTCCTTCCAGGTGCAGTCAGGTTCAGGTCTGCTCTGTGTGCAACAACAGCAGTAGAGCAGTAGGAAAACTTGGGAGAGATGTCTAATTGGCCTTCCGAGAACACAGTCTGCTGACCTGACTTGTTTATCCTGCCCACTGGTTTGAAAGGCAAGATAATCAGGCCTCTGTCGTAACACAGGAGTTTAGCCTATGTGATTGATTGGATCATTGTTCCCAATGCTTCGCTCACTCCCTGATTTAGAAATAAACTTCTTTCTACATAAAGGTTTTGTAGAGTCTTTCTTATAGCACGTATTACGTGATTTTCTAAATGAGTGATTATTTCTCTTGATACTGTTTGATTTTTTTTTAATGGTACAACTTGGGGTACTTGTCATTCTCATGTCCTCCTGCTTTTTTCTGCTCTGTTTACCTCCCTTCTCTTTCTGCCTCCCTTTCTGTTTACTTCAAAAGCAGCAGTAGTTAGTATGAAATAAGAGTGGAGAGAATCCAAGATACAAAATCTTCCACATGTTGATGTAAAATAATTTAAGATCAAGGTTTCTTTTACAAGGCACAGTGCTACCTGGCCTTTCTGAGATTGTTTGCTTTTCTTTTGGTTTTGGCTTTAGGATTTAAAGCGTCAGTTATTTTTAAGATGGATTCTGTAGTCTGAAGACCTAATCGTATTTTACAGATTAGATCAAATTTAAATAAGTAGATGCAAGGTTGTGAGGGAGGTTGTTAAAAGATGATCTGAAGTCTTCACGTTCTCTTTTCTCAGATGAGAGCCAGGCAGTCCTTCATTTTCCTTGTGCAGAACATTGGCTTGGCAGATTGCCCCATCCTGTCACCCCCATCTTGAATGTGGGGAGAGTTAACTTGGTAAGATTTTAGGTCCTAGCTGCTCCAGGTTTCATGTTCATCTCAACCATTTAATCTCATTTAAGATTAAAATGACTAGGCTTCGTTTTTACTTTAGTACGGTTAGACTTTCATTTCTTGGGCATAATTCCCTTTCCTCTTCAAGCCAATTATTAATATTTGCTTCCTTGTTGTTATTCAAGTGATCTTCACTACTGGTTATTTTCTTTCAGTTCTTTTACATGTCTCAGGCAGAGGTGGAACTCAGGCTCCACCTATATGAAGCTGGTTGTATTCTACTGGTGTCTTCTGTGTGTAAATGCTGTATTCACTCTTGAGTTTCCAAGAAGCGAATAACTTAGACTGTTCTGGTTTGGCATGTTCTGTCTTTCTAACCACCATTGGAGCTGAACCTGGGAACTGAACACAACTTGAAATTTTGTGGTTTGGCTATTGGAATTCAGAGCTAAACTATCTGAAGCTAAAAATTATTAATGTTGAAATGTTTTAACCCACTAAGTAAACCTGAAAAAATAATGAAATTTAACTCCAGTCAGCCCATAAAAATTGCATATAACAAAATTTTTTTGAGGCTGGGAAGATAGGAAAAAATGTATGAAGGGGATCTGAGATTGCTAAAGAATTAGAAATTAGTTATTATAGTTTAAAGTAAATGTTATCCAAATTCTAATGCAAAGTGAAAAAACAAACAAAACACATACAAAAACTCCACCAAACAAACCCAGAAATCTTACAGTGTTATTCACTTAATGTTCTACTTTCCCCAAGTCTATACTGAATCAGTATGTAAAAATAATGAAGTAGGAAAAGTGCTAGTTGCACTTGTTTAACTTTTCAGATTTTTTTTACGTTTTCTTTGAAGATGGAATAATAAGATAATACCTTACATTTTCAGGGGATTTAATACTTTACTGAATATTTTCATATATATCATCTTAATTAAAATGATGGCTTGTTTCACCTTTCCACTAAAAATCACAAAGTGTTTAATGGGTTAAGCTCATTAAATCTTAGAACATATCTAAAACCTGGCATGTACATAGTATGTATAGAAAGGCAGTCCTCTGTTCCTCCATCAGTTAGCACTCTGAAGAGTAATCCTGTCTCATTTTCAAAATCCACTTCTAACTTTTACTGACAGAAGTTTCCTTTGCACTGATTTCTGATGATTAATTTGATCCGTGTTGTCTTTGATAATGATAATAAGTACATGAAAAGTGTTTGGGGCTCTTTAAAACAAGCAGTCTCCAAAGCAGAGTATATAAGATGGTCCATTAGGTTGTGGGAAGAAAATATGAGAACTTTTATTGGTATTTCAATCTAAAAAATGAAATAAACCTTAATTAATATTTAACATATGGATTGACATTGGCATCGTCACTTGGTCTGTATGTTAGACTGTCACATGGCAGGTATAGTACTGAGAAAAGGGTTCAGAAGATTGACAGAGGCACCCTGCTTGTACCTTTATTTTCAGCACCTTGGGATGAGTTGTGGTTCTACAGGTATCTCGTTAGGTGGGTTTATGGAGTCAACTAAACCAAATCTCTCAAAACAGACAAATGGCATAAAAAGTTTCCTGAAAAGAAACTGTGTGTTGAAGATAATGCTAATATGGTGAGTAGAAGTGAACCACGTGCACATAAAAGTCAGAGCTGATGATTCTCCTATGACTAATAATGTAAAAATCAATGACAATCTAGTTCCATCTGAGAAGGCGGCCAAAAATTATGAAGTTATAAAGAAGACAGTTTGATATATGGAGTTATATTCATACACAGGACAGGAAGACAAACTTCTCCAAGTTTTTCGGTGATGTTTAAAATCATGTGATACGTAGTTCAATATCTAGAAAAATTTCACTAAAATTAATGATAGATACTAAAAGCCTCTTTTGGGTTAATAGCAAAAGACCAAATGTAGTACATTATTAGTAAATAACATGAGAGACATACTCATTTTTTCTGTTACAGTAAAATGGATGAAATGAAACATAGGAAACAACATGGCAACAACTTAAATGGATTCATTTGTGAATAGATCCTTTCAGAACATGTATAGAAATCATTGCAGATAATTTGAAGCATCAAGAATTAAAGCAAATTATTCAATGTGGAAGGATGCTGTATAATTAAAGTACAGAGGTTTCTGACATGGCCCAGATTATCAGATCAGTTGATTCTGTTTCAGTAATGAAATACATGAAGAACTAAATTTTCTCATATGCTATGAAAGTAAAGATATATCACGGAAGACACAGTCTCAAAAATAAATGACTTCTTGAATAAAAAACAGTGTTTATGAGGGAATTTCCTGAGAGTAATGGTGATATTATGACTTGATAGGGGTTTAGATTGCATTATGTGTATGCATTTGTTGGAACTCATCAAATGGTACACTTAAGTTTTGTGCATTTCATCGTACGTAAAATTTACCTAAAAAATAATCATACATATTAAACTCAAGTTAATGATTTATTCCCTGAACTGTTAGGGGAAAATGTGTTGATGTTTTTGACCTGCTTTGAAATGCATTAAAAAATCTTAATATGGATTGATGAATGGGTAGAGAGATGGATTGATGAATAGAGTAGTATAGTATCGTAATAGTAAAAATGGTAATTGCTGAGTCCAGTTGGTGGGTATATGGATGTTCCCTGTAAAATTCTCTGAACTTTTCCGTTGCATCATCTTTGAGCAATCTATAGCAACATAGTTGATGTCAGATGTATGAAGAGTGCTTCTGGATGGTATCAATGTTGTTAGTTTTTATGAAAATCTGACTGGTAAATTAGAGAACCTCCATAGTACTCTCTAATGAGATGAGACATGATCATGAAAATCATTTGAATCACAAGAGCTTCTTTGATTATTTCACAGTGAAGATTGTCAAAGAGTTGTTGAATTTAAAGATGGCTGAAACATTTATTTACATGAAAAGACATGTCGAATTTGCTGACCCTTTTTGTATGACCAGTGGCTATGTAATATGCTACATATCAACCAACCAACCAACCAACCAACCAACAATGGGACACCTTACTCCATCTCTTCAAAGTGAAAGCTGTGTTTTTACAATGAGTAAGGAAGTAACTGCCTGTTTAAAGACAGATTAAAATACAGAGAGAGTTTTTTTTAAATCACTGCTTGGAAATGTTACTTTTATCATGCAATTTTTGTTGTCAAAGGTATGTGTATCTTATGAAAACTTTACTATCTGCACACTTTTAAAAACTTGTAACAATAGTTTCTACACTGTTGAAAAATCTTCCAAATGAGTCAGTTGATTTTGAAACCAATTGTTAAAAATGTTAAAATGCAGTATCTTTTTACTAGTTTGCAACAACAATTGATTGACATGAGAGAAAATGGAAATTTGTTAGCCAAAGTTCAACAAAAACTTTTGCTAATTGATGAAAGTTATTAAAAAATGAAAATAGTGATTTAGGAAGTAGAATGAATGATATATTTTTAAAATTTCAGTCCTTGCATTTTTGCAATTATCTCTTTCTCAACTATACAGTCATTGCAATTAAATACTGAAATAAGTAGAACTTAGGACTTGACATTTCAATCACAGAATTACAAAATATTTAAATCAATATTTAAAAAAATATAATTTCATTTGTTATTTCAATCACGGAATTACAAAATATTTAAATCAATATTTAAAAAAGAATATAATTTCATTTGTTATTATTGTCATTGCTTCACTGAAGTGTTGGTAAGTTATTATGAGAATGAAAGATCTGTACAACTAATAAGATAGAAACTATTTTTAAATGCTTCTAATCTTTTTTCTTTCTTGATTCCTATTTTATGCATGTTTTATACTGTGTAGAACATATCAGTAAAATAGTATAATATAATAAATATACATATATTGGAGAATCATACTAAATTTTTCTTTGTGTGTCAGAATATGTAATTAAGGGAGTTTGGAGAACCCTTTTCAGTGATCACTCACGATCTGACAAACTTATTGGTGGCAGCAATTACTTATCCTTAAAGTCTACATCATTGTTTTAGAACTTATAAATTAGCACATAGTTTCTAACTTGTGAGCCTTTGTTTTTTTTTTATTTATTTTTATTTTTTTTTATTAATGTTATGATAGATTACAACCTTGTGAGATTTCAGTTGTACATTATTGTTATTCATGTTGTGGGTATACCTCTTTCCCCTTTGTGCCCTCCCCCTACCTCCCCTTTTCCCTGGTAACCACTGATCAGATCTCCTTGTCAATATGTTAACTTCCACCTATGAGTGGAGTCATATAGAGTTCGTCTTTCTCTGACTGGCTTATTTCGCTTAACATAATACCCTCGAGGTCCATCCACGTTGCTGTGAATGGGCCAATTTTGTCTTTTTTATGGCTGAGTAGTATTCCATTGTGTATATATACCATATCTTTATCCAATCATCAGTTTCTGGGCATGTAGGTTGGTTCCACGTCTTGGCTATTGTAAATAATGCTGCGATGAACATAGGGGTGCAAGAGACTCTTGGGATTTCTGATTTCAGGTTCTTAGGATAGATACCCACTAATGGGACGGCTGGGTCATAGGGTATTTCTATTTTTAACTTTTTGAGACATCTCCATACTGTTTTCCGTAGTGGCTGTACCAGTTTGCATTCCCACCAACAGTGTATGAGGGTTCCTTTTTCTCCACAACCTCTCCAACATTTGTCGCTCTTGGTTTTGGATGTTTTTGCCAATCTAACGGATGTAAGGTGATATCTTAGTGTAGTTTTGATTTGCATTTCCCTGATGATTAGTGATGATGAACATCTTTTCATGTGTCTATTGGCCATATTCATATCTTCTTTTGAGAAATGTCTGTTCATGTTCTCTGCCCATTTTTTGATCAGGTTGTTTGTTTTTTTGTTGTTAAGCCGTGTGAGTTCTTTGTATATTATGGAGATAAACCCTTTGTCGGATAAGTGGCTTGTAAATATTTTTTCTCAATTAGTGAGCTGTTTTTTTGTTTCAATCCTGTTTTCCCTTGCCTTAAAGAAGCTCTTTAGTCTGATGAAGTCCCATTTGTTTATTCTTTCTATTGTTTCCCTCAACTGAGGAGTTATAGTGTCCGAAAAGATTCTTTTGAAACTGATGTCAAAGAGTGTACTGCCTATATTCTTTTCTAGAAGACTTATTGTTTCAGGCCTGATCTTTAGGTCTTTGATCCATTTTGAGTTTATTTTGGTGTGTGGTGAAAAAGAATGGTCAATTTTCAATCTTTTGCATGTGGCTGTCCAGTTTTCCCAGCACCGTTTGTTGAAGAGACTTTCTTTTCTCCATTGTAGGCCCTCTGCTCCTTTGTCGAAGATTAGCTGTCCATAGATGTGTGGTTTTATCTCTGGGCTTTCACTTCTGTTCCATTGATCTGTGGACCTGTTTTTGTACCAGTACCATGCTGTTTTGATCACTGTAGCTTTGTAGTATGTTTTGAAATCGGGGATTGTGATTCCGCCGGCTTTGTTTTTCTTGCTCAGGATTGCTTTAGCAATTCGGGGTCTTTTGTTGCCCCATATGAATTTTAGGATTGTTTGTTCAATTTCTGTGAAGAATGTTCTTGGGATTCTGATTGGGATAGCATTGAATCTGTAGATTGCTTTAGGTAGTATGGACATTTTAACTATGTTTATTCTTCCAATCCATGTGCATGGAATGTCTTTCCATCTCTTTATGTCGTCGTCAATTTCTTTCAAGAAAGTCTTGTAGTTTTCATTGTATAGATCCTTCACTTCCTTGGTTAAGTTTATCCCAAGGTATTTTATTCTTTTCGTTGCGATTGTGAATGGGATTGAGTTCTTGAGTTCTTTTTCTGTTAGTTCATTGTTAGTGTATAGAAATGCTACTGATTTATGTATGTTGATTTTATACCCTGCTACTTTGCTGTAGTTGTTGATTATTTCTAATAGTTTTTCTATGGATTCTTTGGGGTTTTCTATATATAAGATCATGTCGTCTGCAAACAGTGAGAGTTTTACTTCTTCATTACCTATTTGGATTCCTTTTATTTCTTTTTCCTGCCGAATTGCTCTGGCCAACACCTCCAGTACTATGTTGAATAGGAGTGGTAAAAGTGGGCACCCTTGTCTTGTTCCTGTCCTCAGAGGGATGGCTTTCAGCTTTTGTCCATTGAGTATGATGTTGGCTGTGGGTCTGTCATATATGGCCTTTATTATGTTGAGGCACTTTCCTTCTATACCCATTTTATTGAGGGTTTTTATCATAAATGGGTGTTGGATCTTATCGAATGCTTTCTCTGCATCTATTGAGATGATCATGTGGTTTTTGTTTTTCATTTTGTTGATGTAGTGTATCACGTTGATTGACTTGCGGATGTTGAACCATCCCTGTGTCCCTGGTATAGTTCCCACTTGATCATGGTGTGTAATCTTTTTGATGTATTGCTGTATTCGGTTTCCCAGAATTTTGTTGAGGATTTTTGCATCTATGTTCATCAGTGATATCGGCCTGTAGTTCTCCTTCTTTGTGTTGTCCTTGTCAGGTTTGGGGATCAGAGTGATGTTGGCTTCATAGAATGTGTTAGGGAGTACTCCATCTTCCTCAATTTTCTGGAATAGTTTGAGAAGAATAGGTATTAAGTCTTCTTTGAATGTTTGGTAGAATTCTCCAGAGAAGCCGTCTGGTCCTGGACTCTTATTTTTGAGGAGGTTTTTGATTACTGTTTCTATTTCCTTACTTGTGATTGGCCTATTCAGATTCTCCATTTCTTCCTGATTCAGTTTGGGGAGGTTGTAGGAGTCTAGGAAGTTGTCCATTTCTTCCAGGTTGTTCAATTTGTTGGCATATAGTTTTTCATAGTATTCTCTTATGATCCCTTGTATTTCATTGATATCTGTTGTGATTTCTTCTCTCTCATTCCTAATTTTATTTATTTGAGATTTCTCTCTTCTTTTCTTGGCGAGTGTAGCTAAAGGTTTGTCGATTTTGTTAATTTTTTCGAAGAACCAACTCTTTGTTTCATTGATCCTTTCTACTGTCTTTTTTGTTTCAATATCGTTTATTTCTGCTCTTATTTTTATTATTTCCCTCCTTCTACTGACTCTGGGCTTTGTTTGTTCTTCTTTTTCTAGTTCTGTTAGGTGTCGTTTGAGGTTGCTTATGTGAGCTTTTTCTTGTTTTGTGAGGTGAGCCTGTATTGCGATGAATTTCCCTCTTAGGACTGCTTTTGCTGCATCCCAAATGATTTGGTATGTAGTGTTCTCATTTTCATTTGTCTCCAGATAATATTTGATTTCTTCTTTAATTTCTTCAATAATCCATTGTTTGTTCAGAAGCATGTTGTTTAGTCTCCACATTTTTGCACCTTTCTCTGCTTTTTTCTTGTAGTGGATTTATAGTTTCATAGCATTATGATCAGAAAAGATGCTTGATATTATTTCAGCTCTCTTGTATTTATTGATGTTTGCTTTGTTTCCCAAAATATGGTCAATCCTTGAGAATGTTCCATGTGCACTTGAGAAGAATGTGTAACCTGCTGTTTTTGGATGAAGTGTTCTATATATATCTATTAAGTCCATCTGGTCTAATTTTTCATTTAATTCTATTATTTCCTTGTTGATTTTCTGTCTGGATGTTCTGTCCTTTGGTGTTAATGGTGTGTTGAGGTCCCCTACTATTATTGTATTGTTGTTGATGTCTTCTTTTAGTTCTGTTAAGAGTTGCTTTACAAATTTTGGTGCTCCTGTGTTGGGTGCATATATATTTATAAGTGTTATGTCTTCTTGGTGGAGAGTCCCTTTTATCATTATGTATTGTCCCTCTTTGTCTTTCTTTATCTGTTTTGCTTTGAAGTCTACCTTGTCTGATATTAGTATAGCGACACCTGCTTTCTTTTGTTCATTATTAGCTTGGAGTATTGTTCTCCATCCCTTCACTCTGAGTCTGTGTTTGTCTTTGGGGCTGAGGTGTGTTTCCTGGAGGCAGCATATTGTTGGGTCTTGTGCTTTGATCCATCCTGCCACTCTGTGTCTTTTGATTGGGGAGTTCAATCCATTTACATTTAGAGTGATTATTGAGATGTGAGGTTGTAGCTACCATTTTATGTCTTGTTTTCTGGTTTTCTTCAATTTCCTTTGTTTCTCGTCCCATGGTTTAATCTGTTCTGATGAAGAGCTGCTACTCTCTGTTGTTGTCCTTCTACTTATCTCCTCTGCTCTTGGTTTTGTAGCCCATTACCTTTTTTTTATTTTTCAGGAATGAGGGTTTTCCTGAGGATTTCCTGAAGAGGAGCTTTTGTGGCAATGAACTCCCTTAATTTTTGTTTATCTGGGAAAGTTTTTATTTCTCCATCGTATTTGAAGGATATTTTCGCTGGGTAGAGAATTCTCTGCTGTAGGTTTTTGTCCTTCAGATTTTTGAATATATCATTCCACTCTCTTTTAGCCTGTAAAGTTTCTGCTGAGAAATCTGCTGATAGCCTGATGGGGGTTCCTTTGTAGGTTAGTTTCTTTTGCCTGGCTGTCCTTAGTATTTTCTCCTTGTCGTTGACTTTTGCTAGCTTCACTACTATATGCCGTGGAGTTGGTCTTCTTGCATTGATAAAGTTTGGAGATCTATTGGCTTCTGTCACCTGAAGATCCATCTCTCTCACCAGATTTGGGAAGTTCTCAGCCATTATTTCTTTGAATAGGCTTTCTGCCCCTTTCTCCTTCTCTTCTCCCTCTGGTATACCTATAATCTTTACGTTGCATCTCCTAATTGTGTCTGATAATTCTCGGAGGGTTTCTTCATTTCTTTTTAGTCTTACTTCTCTCTCCTCCTCTGCCTGCAGCATTTCTATATTCCTATCTTCCAAATTGCTAATTCTTTCCTCCATATTATCGGCCCTACTGTTCAGTGCATCTAGATTTTTCTTAATCTCCTCTATTGTGTTCTTCATTTCCAGTATTTCTGTTTGGTTCTTCTTTATAGTATCAAACTCTTTTGTGACATAGCTCCTGAACTCGTTGAGTTGTCTATCTGAATTCTCTCTTAACTCATTGAGTATTTTAATGATGGCTGTTTTGAAGTCATCATCATTTAGGTTATATATTTCATTTTCTGTGGGATTGTTGTCTGTGTATTTGTTGTTTTCCTTCTGTTCTGGAGATTTAATGTATTTTTTCATATTGCTTGATGTTGTAGATTTGTGCCTCTGCATAGAGATAGAGATTAGTTGCTCCTTCCACTTGTTTCTGCTGGTGTGGTGGGGGAGCAGCTGTTTATACTGCACCAACCAGGAACCCTATCCGCAGTTGCTAACTGGGCCTGGGCCCCTCCTCATAGTCACAGTGGTCCTTTGGATTCCCTCTTCTGCCGTGGGGGCCATCACGGGGGGGCTTCAGGCTGCTGGTGCCTACTGTTGCAGCCTCTGGAGCTTCACCCAGCCCCAGTCCTCTCCAAGATCTCTGGCAATCTCTTGCCCAGCTGTGCCGGCAGTGGCAGCCAGGGGGCCGCCACGCCCTCTGTGATTTTCTCTGGGACCGTCTGGGCGCCGTGGACACCAGGCGGGATCTCCCCGCCAATGGTGGGGCGAGACTCTCCCCACGGGCTCAAGTGTGTAACTCTAGAGTTTCCCTCTGCATTTAGGAGTAATTGCGGGGGGTTTAGGTAGGGTTCTGGTCACCTGTTTCCACCGTCACTCCTCTGGTGTGTGCGCGCTCCTGCCCTAGGTGTGTGTTGATCTTCTGGGGGCGTCCGTTGGAAGAAAGCCGCTTGCAGGTACTAGGCTGTTTGGTCAGGGTTGGAGAGTTTTCACCTATCTCCACCTCCTCCCGGAGGGAAGTCCGTCCGCCTTCCAATGTATAGTTGCGTGGATCTCTCAGACGTCCTGAGATGCTATCTGGATATCCTTTGTTAAGCGATGAGTGTCCAAATAATTGTAGACTCGAAGGGGGAGAGACAAAGAGGACTACTCACGGCGCCATCTTGGATCTTCTCTGAGCCTTTGTTTTTTAATGTTGAGCCTTGGTGAATGAAGTTTACCTTTGCCTGTGTGCTAAAGCAGTGGTTCTCAAAGAATAGAGCAGCATCAGCATCACTTGGGAGCTTATTAGAAATATAAATTCCCAGGCCCCATCCCAGACCTACTGAACTGAAAATGCTGGGTAACAGGCTTGCCAGGGGATTCTAATGTTCACTCAAGTTTGAGAAGCACTGGCCTACATGTTTTAGGCTCATGGATCATCCCTCCTTATGTCTTCCTAGTCATGATGTATCTGAGACCATTTCTCTCCAACTATAGTATATCTCAGTCTTAGCTCAGACTTTTTTCATCTCCACTGGAGATTTTCTTCTCTCTTCCCTCCCTCCTCTTCTTTTCCTTTCTTCCTATCGTGAAAAATTGTTCATTAGTGTTATTTTCACAAAAGGGATAGTGTCTGGGTTCCTAAAATTTGGATACCACAGCCAATGTGACAAATAGCATATACTTAAGGGTGATATTTTTAACATTTTCAAATGAATTTTTGGTAACTACTTCCAGCTGGACTTGAATATGTATGTGATTAATTTTGTGTTCTTTTCTGTCTATATCCTCTTGAATTCAACTTTTATAATCTCAAAATAGCTTTCCTACAACTAAAATTTCACAGCATTCATTTCAATGGATGAATCACCTACACTCAACAATTGTTGAATTTTGTTACTTTTGCATTTCTCTCTTTCTACACAAACACAACACACTTTTTTCACGGAACCATTTAAAAGTAACTTGTATACGTCAGTACCCTTCATTCCTAAATACTTTACTCTAAAGATCAAAGTAGCTTTTAATGGGACTGTTACAAAATTATTCTGAAAGGCCAATTCATAACAAATGCTAAACCAATTAATAAATCCTAAATATTTTCAAGATCCTTTTATAACTGTCTTATGAGGAAAAGGTATAGAACTCCCAAGTTGTGAATGTATAAATGAATCCTCCAGCTTTTCTCAGCCACAGTTTTTCATTTGAACTACAGAACACAGAGGATGATTTGAGTGACTATTTTTTTCATTTCTCTCAAGGATGGTACGTAACCAGTACCAATCCAGATGCATAGGGGAGAAGTTAATTCATTATATACAATGGATGTGTTAGAATGTTCTCTCCAGGAACTTGGGTTAGTTGGACTGTGTATGTGGCAAGTTCTTAAAAGGATTTTGCTTTGAATAGCTTGTGATGTTTATACAAGTATCTTTTTTCTTTTTAGATTACAGGTCCACCAGGTTGTGGAAAAACTCAGTTTTGTATAATGATGAGCATTTTGGCTACATTACCCATTGACATGGGAGGATTGGAAGGAGCTGTTGTGTACATTGACACAGAGGCAGCATTTAGTGCTGAACGGTAGGAGATTTCCTTATTTTCTATTATATTGCTTTATTTTTGTAACTTACAGCATGTAATATTTACAAATAGGTTGACATTTGCCTTTTTTTTGAGAACACAGAATGCTAGATACTGTTTTAAAGGAATTATCCTTTTAAAGTTGACATAGGAAGCAGTTTCTTTTTGTTGTTTCTATCTCTTTCTTATTGGCTTAAGTGGGGTTCCTGGATAAGCTGTGTTTTGCAGAGATTCAGGAAGAAAGAAATTCAAGAAACAGAGAAAGGAATCTAAGTAGGAAATGGGGAAGTTGCAAAATTAATAAGAAACACAAAAGATAAGCTGCTTTATAAGTAATTTCTAGTTGGACGTAAAATATTAGTGAATGGAAAAACTGCAAATTTCAAAACAATTTTTGATTGAGAAGTACTTTGCTTTGATCTTTGAAATAGTATGATGTTAAATGTAGGAAATGATATGCCACTGGTTTGTCACGTCTTTGAGTTTGTGTTCTATTTTTGTTTCTTCAAAGCCAAATCCAGTGACTGACACACATTACATGCTCAGAAAATGTTTGATAAATGAATGAATTGACAGATGTTACTCTCAGATTGTGAAATCCAGATACCACTTCCTACTAAAAGGAACGAGGTTCCTAGGGGAAATGGCTGATCCTAGCTCTGGAGCAGGAAATTTTTAGGATGGTCTGAAACATCATATCAGATAGCAAGGAAGCTATCAAAGACTATGTAGGGGAATGTCAGAAGGACTCACGAGTCAACCTGAAGAGCTCTCACTGGCCAAAGATGAAACAGGTTGAGCACCAGTAAGAATAGCAATGGTGGTGGATTAAAACACATGAAATATGTTTAAATCCATGAGTCTATACTATTAAGAAATGAAAAGCACCTAATTGATCACTATTCAAGAATTCTGGAGAAGGAACTCATTTTGAAAATGAGTGAAAAAATGGAAATCAAGTGTCTGTTCTCCTTTTCTATATAAACTGTTATGAGTAACAAATAGATCTTTTTATAGACATACTCCAGTAATAAATGAAGAAGGAATGATAGACTATCACCAAGTTACAAACCTTAACCATTTAATGGATCTAGGATTTGAATATTGTGATATAATAAATATATATTTTGTCTTCATCCTGGTTCTTGGCAAAATGGCTTCATAAACTTTTGGAATTTCCTAAGTGATAGAGGTGAGAGGAGCATCATTTGTTATTCATAATTATTCCCTTTCAGTCATACTTGAGTTTATGCTAACGACATGACTCTTGGTGGGACCCTAGATAGCTTCAGATATGGGCTGGTTGCCAGAAGAACCAATCATGTGATTATAGTTATGGAACTTTTAGGGCCCCCATTTCCCCAACCTCTGAAGAAGGGAGAGGGGCAGGAAACCAGGTAATCACCAATGGCCCATGATTTAATCAGTCATGCTTATGTAATGGAATCTCCACAGAAATCTCTAGATGATAGGATTTGGAAAGCTTCCAGGTTGGTGAACACAAAGAAGTGCTGGAAGGTGGTGCACCCAGAGAGGTCATGGGGTCTCTGTGTTCTCCTTTACCCCTCAATACCATACCCTGTGCATCTCTTTCATTTGGCTGATCCTGAGTTGTATCCTGTATAAAAAACTGGTACTAGTCAGTAAAGTGCATTCCTGAGTTCTGTGAGCCATTCTAGAAAATTATTGAGCCTGAGGAGGGGGCCATGGGAACTCTCAATTTATAGCTGGTTGGTCAGAAGTATCAGAGGCCTGGGACTTGCCATTGGTGACTGAAGTGGGGGCAGTCTTGTGGGACTGAGCCTTTAACTTGTGGGGTCTGAGGTAACTCCTGGTAGTGTTAGAATTGAATTAAGTTGTAGGACACCCAGTTGGTGTCCACAGAGAATTGGAGAATTGCTTGGTGTGGAAAACCCACACATTTGCTGTCAGAAATGTGAGTAAAAACAGTTCATAAACATAAAGGTTGTTAACATCACAAGAAGACAGCCAGTCATTGTGGCACTTCCTGATGGAAGAGTAATCAAGCCTGAATGAGATCAAGCCTTCGGTTTACAACATATACAGAGAAGAGAGGAACGTGTTAAACTACACCAGAGGGATGCAATCAGAAAATCCAAGCTGGGAAATGACAGAAAAAACAACCTGGTTTCTTTAACAAATAAATTATACGATTGAAAAACAGAGTTGGAAGAGGAACCTTTGGATTTAAAGAGACTTAAAAGATGCATTGCTCTCCTCACATTGTACCTCTGAAACTCGCACAATGCTGTATGTCAACTATATCTCAATTAAGCTGAAAAAAAAGGTTTGATCAGTTGCAATGTGATGAACTTATTTGGATCTTAAACAAATAAATGGTAAAAAAAAAAAAAAAGACAAAAACCGAAACATAAATGAGATGACTGGAAATCTGAACACTGAAATGTATTTGATACTAAAGCTGGTGAAGACATTGGTTCACTCAGGTTGTCCAAGTGAAAGATAGTCTTTAAAATGCCAGTGACTGGCCTTCAACCAACAAACCAAGTAAGTATTAAATAGCCAATTAGGTAATAACTGGCTAATGTATACATAGCTCTTACAAAGGTCATGGGAAATTTGCTTAAAGAATTGAAGGATAAGTTTATTCTGATAATAGCAGTTCGGTTCACTGTAATTAGATTCCTGCTTTCTTGCACCACATGCAAAACTCAGTGTAGGATGTCTTCTTAAGGAATAAACCGTTGCATGACTCCATTGTTATCAATATTACAGCTCAGAGTAGGTTAAAAATCCTATCAGTGAATTGGGTGAAATCCAGTATAAACACAATAGCAGGTAACTAGTCCAAATTAGTTTGTGGAGATTTTTGTTTGCTTTTCTTTGTCTTGGCATATAGCCTTAATTATCTACTTTTTGCATCCTCCATATTTACTTATTTTCCTTTATTATCTTTTCCTGCCTATGTGCATATTAGTACTTGCATTAGAGGCAGGTTGGAAAATGAAAAGGTAAAATTTTCATCCCTTTGTTGGAATTATGTTGCATAATTCACAAGGAGCTCTTATGAAGGTCATTTCAGGATAGGGGTTGAAACTTACATTGTTTTTACTTTTCTAGTCTGTTCTCCACAAGGCTGGAAAAGTGTGGTCATCTGGCTGCTATATGGAATGCATTTTGAGGTCTGATAATAGAGTCAGGTGGAATAAAAAGTACCAGTGCTGTTTTGCAGACTTGGCATTCTTATGCTGCCTTCTGGAGTTTGTCATGGTGGGTCAGAGAATGGAGCTGGCTCTGTACTGCCTGGTCACATTTCATTTGTGCTGTTACAGGACTGCTTGACTTCTATTTGGATTTATTGGGGAAGGTTGGTCAATTAGTTAGGAAAGCGTTCTGCTGCAAGTAACGGAATACCCAAAGAACAGTGGCTTAAACAAAAAGAGGTTCGTTTTTTTCACGTAACAAGAAGACTTGAATAGGTGGTTGCTGGCAGTGGTTCTGCTGATCACTGATGACAGGGAGACCTAGGGCTGTGTATTTAGGCATTGTATCCATTCTGTGCTCAAGGCAATGGGAAGGGAAAGGGCCAGCTGTATCTTTTATCAGGAAAGTATAATTTTTTCAGACTAGCTACCTCCTTCTCTCTGCCGATTTTCTTTTCATCCTCTGGAATCGTCCTGCACATTTCTCACTGAGCCACCCCTGTATGCAAGGGAGGATGGTAAAGTGAGGGAAAAAGTTGTAACAAGCACGATGAGTTGCCTGGGGCTGGTTAACATTGCTGCCTGAATAAAATTGGAGTTCTCATAGCAAGGAAGAAGTGGGAATGGATATTGCTAGGTAATTAACAGTGTCTGCTACCACTGGGATAGTTTCTAGACTTAGAGAAGAGGTAAAGCAGGAAAATATGAGACTCAAAAAGGAATATAGTGTAACTCTTTGTATGTCTCTATATTGTAACTCTTTGTATGTCCCTGTATGTAGCATTGTCTCATTTTGTGCTTACAAGCAAGTAAATGAGAAAGTGAATTGAAGGATTAATATGAGGGATGATTAAAGGATTTACATATAGAGAACTTCGGGTAAGTGGTAAAAAGTGGAAAATAATTTCTGTCAGTAAATTGCTAGATGTATTACAAAGCTATAGTAATCAAAACAGTATGGTCTTGGCATAAAAACAGAAACACAGATCAATGGATCAGAATAGAGAGCCCAGAAATAAATATGATAATAATACATAAATAAATATGATCAATTAATTTATGACAGAGGAGCCAAGAATATACAATGTGGAAATGACAGTCTCTTCAATAAATGGTGTTGGGAAAACTGGACAGCCACGTGCAAAACAATGAAACTAGACTCATATCTTACACTGTACACAAAAATTAACTCAAAATGGGTTAAAGACTTGAATGGAAGATCTGAAACCATGAAACTCCTAGAAGGAAACATAGGTAGTAAGCTCCCCGACATCGATCTTAGTGATGGTTTTTTGGGTCTGACTCCAAAAGCAAAGGCAACAAAAGCAGAAATCAACAAGTGGGACTAAATCAAACTAAAAAACTTCTGCACAGCAAAGGAAATCATCAGCAAAATGAAAAGGCAATCTACTGAATGGGAGAAGATATTTGCAAGTCATATATCTGATAAGGGTTAATATCCAAAATATATAAAGAACTCATACAGCTCAATAGCAAAAAAACAATCCAATTAAAAAATGAGCAGAGGATCTGAACAGCCTTTTTTCCAAAGACATATAGAAGGCCAGTAGGTACATGAAAAGGTGCTCAACATCACTAATCATCAGGGAAATGCAAATCAAACCACAATGAGATATCACCTCTTAGATATGGCTGTTAACACAAAGACAATAACAAGCGTTAGGATGTTGAGAAAAGGGAACCCTTGTGTATTTTTGGTGGGAATGTAAATTGGTGCAGCCACTATGGAAGATAGTATGGAGGTTTCTTATAAAATTAAAAATGTAACTACCATAAGATCCAGCAATTCTACTTCTGGGTATTTATCCAAAGAAAGTGAAAGCACTAACTCAAAAAGATGTATGCACCTCCATGTTCATACAGCATTATTTACAATAGCCAAGATATGGAAACAACCTGAGTATCCATTGATGGATGAATGGGTAAAGTAAATGTGGTATATATATATATACAATGGAATATTGTTCAGCCATAGAAAAGAATAAAATCTTGCCATTTGCAACAACATGAATGGACCTTGAGGGCATTATGTTAAGTGAAATGGGTCAGACAGAGAAAGACAAATACCATATGATCTCACTTATATGTAGAATCTAAACAAAACAAAAGAAAACAAAACAAGAAAAACAAGCTCATACGGATTGGTGGTTGCTAGAGGCAGGGGCAGAGGGTGGGCAGAATGGGTGAAGGGGGTCAAAAAGTACAAACTTCCAGTTATAAAATGAATAAATCATGGGGATGTAATGTACAGCATGGTGACTATGGTTAATAATACTGTATTGCTTATTTGAAAGCTGCTGAGACAGTAGATCTTAAAAGTTCTCATCACAAGAAAAAAAATTTTGTGACTAGGGTGACGAGTGTTAACTAGAATTATTGTGGTGATCATTTCACAATGTGTACAAATATTGAATCATTGTGTCTAACACCTGAAAGTAGTATAATGTTATATGCCGATTATACCTTAATAAAGAAAAAAAGTCCTATACAAATTCTTTCATAGAATAAAAAAGATGGAAAAAAAGAATAAAAATATGATAGATATCATGAAAAATTAAAAAAATAAGAAGATACAGGTTCAAATATGCTTTTTATGTTGAGCCAAAGTAACCCTCTGTGAAGCTTCCAAATTTGGAACCTAGCTCTATTCCATGAAACATGACAAAATAAGGCTAATCTTTCTACTATCTGTCCTTTGAATTAGTGGTTCTTGAATTTGGTGCACATTGGAGTCATCTGGGGAGCTTAACTACCAGTTCCTAGAACCTACCAGCAAAATTCGGATTCATCTTGTCTTGGATGTGACTTGGCATCTGAAGTTTTAAAACCTCCCCCTGCGATTCTAATGTGCAGACCACATTGAGAACCACTATTTGAAAAGAGCTATCTTGTTCCCAACACTTTTAGTCTTCTCTTTCCAAAACTAATTCTTTTTTCCTTCTATTATTCTGCATGACATAATTTCCAGATTCCCTCATCATCTTAGTCCCCTGAATATGCTCCGCTTAGTTGAAGTTGATCTTTAAATGCTGAACCTAGAAGTTCTCTAGTAGTCTGACCGGCGCAGAATAAAGTTGTCATTGTGATTTTTTATTCTTTGCAGATTGACTTGCATTAGTGTTTGAGTAACTGTGTGACACTGGTAGCATATGGTGAGCCTATAATCAACTAAAGCTCTTAGCTCCTTTTCACGTGAACTCATGCTAAACCGTGAATTCCCAATTCTGAATGTACAGAGTTGACTTTCTGAATTTCCTGATTTATTTTTTAATTTTTTTATTGAGTTCATAATAGGTTACATCATTGTGAAATTTCACTTGCACCTTATTTCTTGTCCGTCACCATATATGTGCTTCTCTTCACTCCCTGTGCCCACTCTCCAACCCCCTTCCCCTGGTAACCACTAAACTGTTTTAGTTGTCCGTGTGTTTGTTTATATTCCACATATGAGTGAAATCATATGGTGTTTGTCTTTCTCAGTCTGGCTTACTTTGCTTAACATAATACCCTCCAGGTCCATCCGTGTTGTTGCAAATAGGATGATTTTGTCTTTTTTATGGCTGAGTAGTAGTCCATGATATATATACCGCATCTTCTTTATCCAATCATCGGTGATGGGCACTTGGATTACTTCCATGTCTTGGTTATTGTGAATAGTGCTGCAATGAACTGATTTATTTTTGTCCTCAATAAATTTCATCTTGTTAGTTTATTTTCATTTGTTCTAGCTTGCTAATTTTTAACTGAATCATTATTTGATTATTCAGTATATTAGCCTAGGGTCAGGATTAGGGTGAGGCAAGTAGGGCACTCACCTCAAGGACAAAATTTAAGGGGCACCACCTCAGAAATGGAGTCAAATAAATTTTTTTTCAGTTTTATTGAGGTATAATTGACAAATAAAATTGTAATAAGTTTAAAGAGTCCACGTAAAAAATGGCTAGATATCTTTCTATCAAGAAGGAGGGAGAAAACAGAAGAGGAGTAAATAAAAATTCTGTAAGTTTAAAATGTATAAAAAAAAGAAACCCTTCCAAGTGATGTACTTGAAAGCACTTTGGAAAGATTAGTTATATTTTTTAAAGCAATGCACTAATTAGCTTATTTACACATGTCTTTGAGAAGATAATCTAAAGTAGTTTGTTCATCAGAGATCAGCTGTGTCTCCAGCCTGCTTAATAATCAGATAATAGTATAGTCTGGTGCTAAGCCCTTGGGTACTGAGAACTGCCTTCGGGAGAGGAGGATGCTAAACGGGCGGAGTTCTGGATCTCCTTCTCCTGACTGACTCAGAAAAAGTCTGTTTTTATTTGTTTTGCCTATTGGACTTATGCTTAAGATCTAATATAGTCTTAGACACTATGTGCTTGTATATATCTTGAGAATATGGGTAAGTAAATTAACGTGACCTGTCTATGGAAATTTTGGCAACCATGAGCGTTCCAGTATACATGAATTGAATGAATACTATGTTATCCCTATTGGAGATAATTAGAAAAAGATGGAACTGGAGGTTAAGAATAAGAAATGTAGGTGATTTGAATGGTAAATAGTAATAGAGGTGTTCAAAATAAAACTTTGGGAGAAATAAAATGGATAAAGGAAAATAAAGCTTGGTTTTAGAACTGCAAGTGGATATGTGTGTAAGGAAAACTGAGAGATCTGGGAAAGCAAGAGATGGGACCCAGGACCCTGGAAGGTGGGGATCTGGGGCGATGGGATATATAACTGGCATTTCAGGAGGGATAAGTGGACATTGCTGAGTTGTCATGAAATCAAAAAAACTGCAAAAACTAGGAAGAAAGATATGGTCCAACAGGGAAGGAAGACATTAATCAAATAATCACAAAAATGTAAAACTATAACTATTTTAACTAAGCATACAAAGGAGAGGTTTATGTTTTATTGGGTCTGTGTGGAAAAAATGGTCAAGCTTAGATCTGAAGGAGCTGCTGTACTGGGTGTGCATATCACCTCTTAGGGTGCCAAGTACCCCACAGTGAGTGCCCTCTAATTCCTACAAGCTATGTAGAATGTCACTCTTTCTGAATCAGTGTATCAAGAGGGAGGCATGTGGTGGTAGTGGCTAGCCATGACTTTGGCTGATTCTGAAGGCAATACCAGTGTGGTCTTAGGACCATTTACCTATTTGTTAGTTGGTACAAATCCAAGATATTTGACCCAGACGACAAACAATAGTGGAGATAAATTCCGTCCTACCATTTTTTGAGATGGTTTCATGAGTTTGGGTAAGTTTTCTTTAGTCCACTTCCAGCTGCCTTATTATTTGTGAATCTATGTGAATTAGTGGGGAGGGAGATCCTGAAGAGTTTCTAGGATAGAAAATGGAAATTCGTCATAAGTACTTATTAGTGGTAAAACAAAACTTTGGAGTTTTCTGGAGTCTATGAGGAACTAATAGATTCACATTATTATCTTTAGTAATACTACAGTGCTAAGCAAATACATATTGAATTAACGAACAGGAAAATGTTACATATGTACCAGAAGCTTTGAGAAATCATAAATTTACATTTCAGCACATTTATGATGTTTTATTCCAAGTAAAATTTTGGAAAACTTCTTTTTACATTAACCATATGTTTTATTTCAAGTTGGTGTGTGGTCACTAATGTAAAGCTTTTAACTTTCCTTTTATTCAAGAGCTGTGAAGTAACGAGGAAACTAGTAACAAAAATCTTGATCCAAATCCAGTCATCTCCACTTCAATGAGTGGTAATTCCATTCTTCCAGATGCTCATCCAATTAGTCAAGAAATCCCCTCAGCTCCTTTTTGAACTATATTTTTAGTTCAGTTACTTCTAATCGCCTGAGCTATTCTCTAGGTCAAGTCACCAACATCTCTTATCTGGACTGCTGCACTGGCTGACTTTACTTTCACCCTTGCCCCATCTATAGCCTCTTTTCCATTTGGGAGCTAGAGTGATTCTTAAAAAAAAAAAAAAAAAAAAAAAAAAAGAAGTCAGATTATGTCAGTCTTGCTCCTAGGTTTCCCATTTTACTAAATAAAACCTAAACAAAATACCACAGACCTAAGGATCTCATGTGATCTTGGCCTCTTTCTGGTCCTCTGACCTTATTTCCTGTTATTCTCCTCTTACTTCTTGTGTTGTGGCTACGTTAGCCTCCTTATTTTTCCTCACACACACAAGACATCTTCATACACTTTTGCACTTGCTATAATTGTCTCTTGCTATGCACTATTCCACTGGATATCCATGATTCATTTTGTCATCTCCCTTAAAATTTTGCTCAAATATTACTTTAGTAAAGAGGCTTTCCCAGACCACCCTACATAAAATAGCACTTGCTTCCATCTGTCACAGTCTGTTCCCTCATCCTGGTTCACTTTTCTTTAGAGCACTTACTATCTGATGTATAATATCTATTTATTTGTTTGTCTCTCTCTGTAGAATGTGGTTCCATGAGGAAAGGGTTTTGTTTTGCTGTTGTTCATTGCCATATCCTTAGCACCTAGGATGGTGCCTGGCATTTAGTAGGTCCTCAGTAAATATTTGTGCATAAATCTTAAGTGCATCCTTTGAAAGGAAGACTTTTTATAAAAGAGATGTCCACCAGATGGCATTGCTTTCAAACTTTATGTAATTAATGTCAGGGAGCAAAAGATAGATCTTTTCTGTTGTTTGCTCTAACTAGAAAAGATCTTTGTGATGAAGATTGTCACAAGAAATTGCTACGTTTAATCTGAGGCATATAGAATGCTACATTTATGTTTGGTTTTTGATTTATGTATTTTTAGATATCTTTTCTAAAATAAAAAAACATTTGGAGAAACTTATTATAGGAAATTATAGCATGTTGGTATGTAGATAGCATTTGGTACAGTTATTTAGCATGGTGACTGTGACTTGTTAGTTCATATCCCTGCATTGACCACCTTCCTTCTGAGGGGCCTTACTGGAAGGAGAGAGCAGTAATAAGTTCCAGGGCCTTTCACCACTCAAGCCACTAGTTGAAATCCAGCCCAGTGTGGGAGGAAGAAAGTCATTACTGTCTGTCAGCTGTTTAGGCATGGTTGCCAGTGAGTTAGGTACTCCCAATCTAGTTCCTAATCAACTGGGTGTCCAAGTTTTGAAAAACTTCACGTTTCTGGCAGATGTTACCATACCTATCCTGCTAAAAGTCGGTGGGTTCCAAGTGTCAGAATTTTTTAGCTGACTTCTCTGACTAGCACTAAACTCAGCAAATAGTTGCCCTAATCAAGAAATTTACACATTTTCCCCAAACCCTCAACATCTGCCTGTTCGGCGTTTGCCAGTGTCATCTCATTTCTTCTTGCTTTCATCACTTACCTCATTTCTTCCTTTTGTTCAATCCCTATGCCTCTCTCAAGCACTTCTCCTGAATGGTCCTTTGATCCATTTTGTTCTCACTCTTTACACATCTTTACTCCTAAAGTAATTTTTCTCTTCCTGTTCAACCTAATGATGTTTTTCTTTTCAAGTTGTTCAAAATATACTTTAAAAAAAGTTATTGACTTGTTTTCTTTTATGTCTCTCTTTTCCTGTTTTAGATTTTTCTCTTTCTCTTCTGATCATGGCATAAGTGAGAGACTTATTTTGTTTATCTCTTTAAAGTTCTCAGCCTCTTCTTGGAACTCACTAACTATGTAGAAATGAAAACACTAGTCTGTTGTACTTTTGTGTCTTTAAATGGAATGTAAAGTATAGGATGGTTTTAGTGTTTACAGTCCTCCCTCCCAGTTCCCCTTGGATGGTTAATTACTGAGCTGATAAAGTATCATTTTAAATAGGAGACAGTTACATGCAAAGATTTACATTTTTAACCAGAAATACTTGAAATTTCTAGTACTGCTCTCCATGTCATGTACTATTTATGATGATAGTTGCATCTGTTTTAACTTGCACTCTCCTACGTTTGGCCTACCCCATGTATTAGATCTAGCTTTGAGGTCAGCGTTCAGTGTTTAGAAAATCATTTTTTGTTTACTAAGGAAATATTGGACACCATCCGTTTATTTGGAAAATAATTTCCTGTTTACCAAGGAACTGTTGGATAGGACTTTGTATGTAATAAGTTTTAATTGAGAAAGCATATTTTTCTGGCCTGAGACATGGAGACTTACTGATATCTGGTGATTAGAATGATAATGTCTATATTTGTTCAAATATATTTGTTTCATTCATGAAAATGAAAGCACTTTTCTTGTTTACTAAACATATCTTATAGCTGCTAGTCAACTTATCATTTATAAAAAAACATATTTATTCCCAGAAAGATAAATCTCAGAGACATTGTTGCTTGCTCAACATTAGATGAGTTCTAAAAGCCCTTGCTGGTCTCATGCTCTGACTGCTAACCTCTTTTACTGCTTGTAAAGGAGACCTTTATAAGTCCAAAATTGTATATTAAGCCATTTTGCTTATACCTGCTCTATTGATAAGGCTTTTTGTTCTAGTGTTACTTGTGGCTTATGAGTTTCTTAAGTAAAATTTGTTAAGGGTTCAGCATTGTGGCCTTAAATATCATTGACTATTTTTGCTTGTCCTATTTTTTGCCCCCCACAGACTGGTTGAGATAGCAGAATCTCGTTTTCCCAGCTATTTTAACAATGAAGACAAATTACTTTTGACAAGCAGTAACGTTCATCTTTACCGGGAACTCAGTTGTGATGAGGTTCTACAAAGGTACACCATTTTAGATTTTGGTATTTTAGTAATACTTTGAAGATTTTATTTTTCATGTTTTTAGCTTCTGAGTGGAAAAGAAAGTCCCTACATATTAGGATTATGGGAAATAAATATTGCCGTGTTCTTCTGTTCTTACTGCAGCCTATTGGTTGAAATATTTCTTTAAGAATGAAAAAATATTAAACAAAATATTTTAGATTTTATTAATTAAGTGGAGTATTAATTATCTGTTGTTCCACTAACAAATTACTGCAAAGTTTAGCAGCTTAAAACAGCAAACATAGATTATCTTACATAGTTTTTGAGGATTAGGTATCTGGGAGTGGCTTAGCTGGGTGTTCCTGGATGAGGATTGCTCAAGAGCTCACAGTCAAGCTGTTGGCCAGGGCTGTAGTCATCATCTCAAGTCTCACTTGGGACTAGAGAATCCTGGAGAATTTCAAGATCACTCATGTAGTTGCTGGAAGGCCTCCCTTCTTTCCTGGATGTTAGCCAGAGGCCTCTGTCCCTCACCATGTGGGCACTCCATAGGGCTACTTAGAACATGGCAACTTACCTCCGCCAGAGCGAGTTGATCTGAGAGAGAGTAGGCAGGTGAGAGAGAGCCCAAGATGGAAGCAGTAGTCTTTTATAACCTACTCTCAGAAATGACGTACTGTTATTCCCTGGTACAACAAGGGAGGGGACTCCACAGGGGTGTGAATACCAGGAGTTGGGCATAACTGGGGGTCATTTTGGAGACTGGCTACCACAAGTAGTTTTACTCTAAAATTGGAGCTTTAGCAGTATCATAGGAGAACCAAGGCATAAAACTAAATGAAGATATTTTGGTCTGTTTCCAAGAGTGCAATATGTATAGAAGAACTGAAAATAAGTTATGTTTATTAAATACTTGCAAGCATTACTGTAACTTAGGGAAGAACAATTTGTTGTTTTTAAGTTGGTTAACCTTTGCAATGCCTCATTTTTTTTATTATATCTTAAATTTATCCACTATTTTACAAATTCTGCTTTTACAGGGTTGAATCTTTAGAAGAAGAAATTATTTCAAAAGGAGTTAAACTTGTGATTATTGACTCTGTTGCTTCTGTGGTAAGAAAGGAGTTTGATACACAACTTCAAGGCAACATGAGAGAAAGGAACAAGTTCTTGGCAAGAGAAGCAGCTTCCTTGAAGTATTTGGCTGAGGAATTTTCAATCCCAGTAAGTTTTCTTTTCCTTTCCTTTCTTTCCTTCATATTAAGTTCACTGACTCATAGTATGAAATAATATAATTAGAAGGAAATATAAAACAGATGACTTTTTAAATGCAACACAGTCTAATTGCTATAGCAGATATCACCATCTTCTTAACTTTGGTCATTTGTTGAGATTATTTTATCTTTTTCAAATTTGAGCCTGGAGCAGATTTAAATGTTGTTTTTAAAAGTTCCTAAAGTCACTCCTTTTCTTTGTTCTCATTCTTTACTCTTTGTACGTGTTTTATGTTACTTTTGTCACACTGAGATAAATATTAAGTATTAAAACTCCATGAAATTGCCTGGGTCTGTTTCTATACAGTTTTTTTTAATGGAAGTAGATGTCAGTTTTGTAAATATTTTAGGTTTAGATATTATGTTATTGTGTTCAGTGCTGTTTGTACACTGTAGGATTTGGTTTGTTTCAAATGGCCAGAGGTTGACTATTATAGTGTGTGTGATAGAAATGAAAGTGTCAGTAAGGAACTCTTGAAAGATTACTGTTGACATGATGTTTAGTAGTGGGAGTTGTGATCAGGAAATCGGAAGATGAGGGTATATTGCAAGCGTTTGTGGTGGGTGAGCTATAAAACATAAGTATGTGCTAAAGTTCCATTCCCATTAGCAGTGTGTGGGAGGGTTCCACTTGTTTTGCAGCCTCAGCAACATTTAGTATTGTCAGGCTTTTAAATTTTAGCCATGCATTATCTCAACTGAAGATAAGGAAATTCCTTAAACTGAGGTAAAATTTAGTTATGATTTTATAATTTTTAGATTTGTGTTTGGAAAATTAAAATCTTGGATCTTGTTAATGTAAAGAATATGTACCAATAGTGTAAACTGCTACACAGCCTTTGAGATTTATAAACCCAAGCAAGAAGTCAAGGGAGAAAATGTGGCATACAAAAAGTACTACATATTTTAATGGCTTTGTAAGTCATATTTTGGATTATATGATGTAGTTCCTAGTGAAGTCAGGTGCTATAAAGTTTATCCTGGATGATGCTCCTCTTTAAATTTTATTGTAGGGGGCTGGCCTGGTGGTGCAGTGGTTAAGCTCACACGTTCTGCTTCGGTGGCCCTGGTTTCGCCAGTTCGGAGCCTGGGTGCAGACATGGCACCTCTTGGCAAGCCATGCTGTGGCAAGTGTTCCACATATAAAGTGGAGGAAGATGGGCTCAGATGTTAGCTTAGGGCCAATCTTCCTCAGCAAAAAAAGGAGGATTGGCAGCAGATGTTAGCTTAGGGCTAATCTTCCTCAAAAAAAAAAAAATTAAATTTTATTGTAGTTGCTTAAAATGATAAATTCACATCCATGTATTCCATAGTCAAGGAGAATAAGGGAATTTAAAAATATTTTATAGAGTTACTTCATTGAGTAGAAAAGTTAAGTATATATGTTTATTTTATTAATTCTTACTGTTGCCTGACTTAGTTCTGTGTAAAATATGAAAATGCACTTTTTAAAAGTTATGTTTGCTTTTAAATAATAATTGTAGGCTAATGCTTTTCTGTTTTTACTAAGGCAATTTATTTTCTTGAGTGAGAAAGGGCCTCTGCTTTTCTTTGTTTTACTAGAACCCTCTGAAAGAATAGTTACTTAGTATCCCCCGTCTCTCTGTCTTTACAGTTTGTTTTTCTGTTTAGAGGTAAATGCAGAGTATAATATGTACTTACACAACATAGGGTGGTATTGGTTTTTATGACAAGTAAGTATTGAGTTTAGAAGGCTTTTGAAAAATACTTCCTTTAAAAAGTGTCAGAATTTTCCTGGATTACTTACCTCATTTAAATGGAAAATCATAAATTTTTAAGTGTTTATACCATGCTTTGAATAGGTGCCTTCATATTGAACTAACTGTTTTTAAGAAGTATGTCATTATCTGGTTTATACACCTTTCAAGTTAGTAAACCTTCTACCTCCTTGTAGTTCCTTAAACATACCAACAAACATTCCTACCTCAGGAAGTGTTTGCTATTCCTCAGCCTGGAATATTCCTCCTCAAAACATCCATGTGATTTGTTCTTTCCTGTCACCTGATTAGTGAGGACTTCCCTGACCATGTATTAACCACACTCGTTGCCTCCTCCTCTATATTACTATGCTTTGTTTTTCTCCATCACAGTTTTCACTCTCTAGCATGTTATAATAAGTTTATGTTTATTGTTTGTGTCCCCTCAACCCCATAGAGTGGTTACAGGAATTCTGTCTGCTCTGTTCATTACTTTATTCTCAGTGCCAGGAATAGTGCCTAACACACAGTACATATTTTTGAATGTATGAATTGCAGATGCTGCTTTTCATCTTGGACTTGAATTAATCTTATATATATTGGTACTGAACTTAAACTTTAATATTTGCTTTTAACCCTGTTTTGATCCTATCTTAATGTTGTGTATTATTTCTAATAGTAATAAAATATAATTTTAGTTGGTAAGGTGTCTTATCATATAGGAGCTGTGCTCAGGTTACACTGGCATCTTGTAGGAAGAAAAAGGAATTCTTAAGAGTCTTAAACTTGGAAAAGGCTTTAGAGATCTAGATAGTATCAGAGAGCCAAGAAGCAGAAGAGATTCTATCTCACTTTAGTAAACTACGATGAGTAAATGTCTGGTGGCCTCTGAGGTTTGGGCAGGAATCCAAGCATTCCTGTGGATTCCTGGCTGTGAATCTGAGATGCTGGATAGGGCCAGGACCATGCCTGGCATTTTTACACAGTCTAGATATCTTTTCATTCAAATAAGAGTAAAGAGTAAGACCAGTTTGAGTAGTGGGGTGAGTACTTTATAGAATTTTAAAATTTCTCTATAGTTAACATGCAGTGCTTTTAAAATGTGGGGGAAGAGCTTAAAAATATAATTTGTACTTAATTTTTATTGTCACATTGTATATAAGTTTGTGTATGTATTTATGTATGGTTGTATGCAAGCATGCCTGTGTGCATGGAGATTTCAACCTCCTCTCTCAGTAATTGATAGAACTAATAGACAAGAAAGTCAGAAGACCTGAATAACACGATCAACCAACTTGATCTAATTGACATTTACAGAACATTCCACTTAATGCCTGCAGAATATGCATTCCTTTCAAATACACATAAGATATTTGCCAAAATAGACCATATTCTGGGCCATAAAATAAACCTCAACAGATTTAAAAGATTGAAATAGTACAAAGAATGTTTTTTTGACCACAAGAGGATTAAACTAGAAATCGATAACAGAAACATGTCTGGGAAATCCCCAAGTATTTGGAAATTAAACAAAAACTTCTAAATAACCCATGGGTCAAATAATAAATCACAACAGAACTTAGAAAATATTTTGAAGTAAATAAAAATGAAAATACAACAAATCAAAATTTGTGGAATGCAGCTAAATCAGTGCTTAGAGGGGAATTTATATAATTAAATGGTTATATTAGAAAAGGAGAAATGTTTCAAATCACTGACCTAAGCTTGTAAAAAAATAGAAAAAGAGGAACAAATTAAACCCAAAGTAAGCAAAAGGAAGGAAATAATAAAGATAATAGCTGTTATCAAGAAATTGAAAACAGAAAACAATAGATAAAAAAGCCAGTGAAATAAAAAGCTGATTCTTTGAAAAGGTCAATAAAATTGATAAAACTCTCCCAAGACTAAGAGATAAAAGGGAGAAGAAACAAATTAGCAATATCAGGAATGAAAGAGGAGATATCACTATAGATCCTACAGACATTAAATGAATAATAAGGAAATGTTATATGAATAACTTTATTCCAGTAAGTTTGATAACTTAGATGAAATGGACAAATTCTTTGAAAAACATGAACTACCTAAGCTGACCGAGGAAGAAATAGGTAACCTGAATAGTCCTATATCTGTTAAAGAAATTGCATTTGTAGTTAAAAATCTCACAAGGAAAACTGTTCAAATGGTTTTACTGGTAGAATCTATCAAACATTTAAGGGAGAAATAATATCATTTCTCTATAACTCTTCCAGAAAATTTACAAGAAAACTACAGACTAATGTCCCTCATGAACATAAACACAAAAATCCTTAACAAAATATTAGCAAATTTGATCCAGCAATAAATAGAAAAGATAATACATCATGACCAAGAAGAACTTATTTCAGGAATGTAAGGTTGACTTTGAATGCAACATTCAAATATGAAATTCACCACATCAACATATTAAAAAAAAAAGATCATTTCAGTAGATGCAGGAAGGAAAAATAATTGACAAAATTCCTCAGCTATTCATGATGAAAACTCTAAGCAAACCAGAAGTAGAAGGGAATTTTCTCAGCCTGATAAAGGGCATCTACAAAAAAACTACAGCTGACATCATACTTAATGGTGAAATACTGAATTCTTTCTTCCTGATATTGGGAAGAAGGCAGATGGCCCACCGTTACCATTTCTAATCAACAATGTATGGTAGATCCTAGCTGGCATAATATGGCAAGAAGAAAAGAATTCAAGTACATTCAAGTTAGAAAAGAAGAAATAAGACTGTCTTTGTTCATAGACAATCTAATATTGGTGGAAAATCCCAAAGATTCTACCAAAAAAAAAAAGAAAAAGAAAAACTGCTAGGCCGAAGAAGTGATTTTAGCAAGTTGCAGGGTAAGAATATATAGAGATTAATTGTTTTTTTGTATGCTAGTGATGAACAATTAGAAATTGAAATAAAAAACCTGTACCTTTATAACAGCACCAAAAACGTGAAATGCTTAGTGATAAATATAGCAAAATATATGTGAGATTTTTATGCTGAAAACTATAAAACATTGGTGAGAGAAATCAAAGAAGACCTAAATAAATGGAAATATACTGTGCTCATGAACTGACTACTCAATAGTGTCAAGATATCAGTTCTCTCCACGTTGCTCTAAGCATTCAGTTATACAATCCCAATCAAAATCCCAGGAGGCTTTTTGGTAGAAATCCACAAGCCGACTATGAAATTTATGTGGCAAAGCAAAAGATCTAGAATAGCCAAGATAATTTGTAGAAAGAGTATAGTTAGAGGTCTCATACTCCCTGATTTTTAAGACTTACTATAAACCCATAGTAATTAAGACAGTCTTGTGTTGGTGATAGGATAGACACCACATCAATGGAACTGAATAGAAAGCCCAGAAACAAACCCATAGATTTAGTTAATTTTGAACAAAGATGCTAAGGTAATTCAATGGGAAAGGGATAGTTTTTCAACAAATGGTGCTAGAACAGTTGGATATCTGTATGTAAAAAACAAATAAACAAACCAACCTTGACCAATTACTTGCACCATTATAGAAACCTAACTCAAGATGGATCATACACCATAACATAAAACCATAAAACTTCTAGAAGAAAACATAGGAGAAAATATTTGTGGCCTTGGGCTGGGCAAAGATTTTTTAAATGAGGCAAAACACGTGAACCATAGAACGCATTAACATTTTATTCTTTGAAGACACTTTTTAAAAAATGAAAAGACAAGCCACAGACTGGGAGATAACATTTTTACAACTCATATGTTAAAGGACTGGTAACTAGAAATATAAAGAACTATCAAAACTCAATAACAAACACTCTAACTTTAAAAATGGGCAAAAGATTTGAATAAAGACTTCAGCAAAGAAGATACACAGATGGCAAATAAGCACATGAAAAGATACTCGAAGTCGTTAGTCATTAGGGAAATGCAAGTTAAAATCACAATGAAGTACTACTACACACCTATTAGTATGGCTTAAAAAACAAAAACGCTGACAATACCAAATGCTGATGAGGATGTGGAGCAGCTTGAACTCTCATACATGCTGATGGAAATGCTAAATGGTATACTAGACACTTTGGAAAACACTTTGGCAGTTTCTTGTAAAGTTAAACATATCCTTTAACTAGGTGACTCAGCAGTCTTTCTCCTGAGTATTTATTTACCCAAAGGACTGATAGATATCCATGCAAAAATCTGTATGAAAATGTTTTTAGTAGTTTTATTTGTAGTCTCCAAACACCAGAAACCACCTGAAGGTGCATTACCTGGTGAAGGGATAAAGAAATTCACATAACGGAATACTACTCAGTGATAAAAAGGAGCAAACTGATGTACAACATGGATGAGTCTCAGAAGCATTATATTAAGTGAAAGGACCTAGACCCAAGTGGCTATATTTTGTATGATTTGTTTTACAACATTCTGCAAAAGGCAAAACTATGGAAATGAGAGTCAGGTCAGTGGATGCAGGGCCTCAGGGTCTCAGGGTCCGGGAGGGGGCTGAGGAGATTGATTCCAAATGGGCATAAGGAAATGTTTTAGGGTGATGGGAATGTTCAACGTCCTGATTGTGGTGTGGGTACATATGTGTGTAAGTTTGTCAAAATGCATACAACTGTACACTCAAACAAGGTGTTTTTTTATTGTACATAAATTTTACCTCAGGAAACAACAACAAAGCAAATGAAGCACTTAGGCTAGAGGATCGCTTATGATTCTTCTCCTTTGTTCTCTGGTTTTAACATTCCCTTACCTCAAGTTTATTTAGTCAGGGAACTTTATTTCCGTAGTTCGAACTTTGACCTAACAGCCTTCCTTTTAAAAAATTACTGTTGTCTTCAGAATTCATGGGACAATATCAAATTGCTGAAGTCTTATTTTGTGTTGTATCGTAATAGCCTCAAAATTACTTTTGTATGTAGTTTTTTTCCAGTTGAGTCGAAGCAGTAAGTTGCTGAAGACTTGTAGGTAAGAAACATAATCTATCCGATCCTTAGCCCCGTGCTAATTCTTTTTTCTGAAACATTTCATTTTTTTAACCAGTCTTTTTGTCGATTAAGTTAATCATATTTGGACAGTTTGTGACCACTGCCAGCACATTAAAGACTGCTGGAAATATAGTAAGCCTTAATGAAAATGCAGAGGCAAATTTTTAAAAGTCTAAAAAGTCTCAGTTTCAGCTTAGATAGGTTTAACCTCAAAAGTCCTATCAGTAACTTGTAATTTAAATTCATGCCTTCCTTCTGGAGGTGATTTGTTTATTTGGAAGCATGAGAGAGCAAATGTCCTCTCTCAGAGTTGAAGACAAACCGACCTCTCAAGGTCTTCTTTGTTCTTTCTTCATCAGTGTTGCATAACAAGACCTTATGATCTCGGTCAAGATTTAGAGCTAGATATTTATTTTATTAGTTTTGTGGAAAGTCACAAAAAAGAAGCTCTTTGGAGCAGTTCATATGGGGAATACTCTATTTTTTTTTAATTGGGTGAAGAAGGAGTAGTATGTACTACATAGAATTCTAAATTTTAGGGACTTTTAGAATCTCAAAAAAGTTTTAAGGTTTTGACATTTGGTGCCTGTGGATGACTTGAACCCTCTCTCAGAGTTTCAAGATAGTCAGGTAATAACTTGAGGGGAGAATATCCAGAGGGTGTGTAAGCTACAGGAGACCAAAGCAGGGCCATTTTTCCTTCTGACATTTTATTATACTAACATCTTTTTAAAGCTTTTTCTGATTGATCACACTAAGGAATTGCACAGCTTTTCCTTTTATGACAATTGTGAAAGATTTGATTGGCTTGCACCGTATTTGGCACACTAATAAAATATATCAATATGTTTGAAGCTTCAGTTTGTGTTCCTGTCTTAAAACAAAATGGCAGCAGATACAAGTTTTCAGCTGATGCATGGTCTATTTTACTACTTAATTGAAATGTTTTTGTAGTTATTTAATTTCTTGGGACTTCCCAGAAATGATTCCTCTAAAAGTTTAGGTAATAGAGAATAACATTTATGTTCGTCCCTTTGATATGACTGGGATGCCAGACCCTGTCTACATATTAGATGTATTTGACTAGATCCACTGATTTCATTGTTTTCAGAAGAAGACTGCTTCAATGTGGGTAAAGTCTTGCAGCTTTGAAAAGGGGCAGTGTTGTATTATGCTAAGTGTATTTAAATCGAGAAGCATTTATTTTATAATATGGCAGGGTAGGGAAGCCAATATTAAAAAAAAAAAAATAGGGGCTGGCCCTGTGGCCAAGTGGTTAAGTTTGAGCGCTCTGCTTCGGTGGCCCAGGGTTTTGCCGGTTCGGATCCTGGGCGCGGAAATGGCACTGCTTGCCAGGCCATGTTGAGGCAGTGTTCCACATGCCACAACTAGAAGGACCCACAACTAAAATATACAACTATGTACTGGGAGGACTTGGGGAGAAAAGGCAGGGAAAAAAAAAAAAGAAGATTGGCAACAGTTGTTAGCTCAGGTGCCAATCTTTGAAAAAATCCATAGTGGCCATAAGCCTGGTGCTCCTAGTTTATTGATATTGTCACGAGAGACGTAAACAATTGCTCAGGAATATGCGGTAGAAACGGATAGGTTTGATGGAATCACCAAGTTGGAGTTTTGCTGCCAATTATGCACCTGCAAGTTGCAACACTCCCTCTCCCCCGACTGTGGTGCAGTCCTGTAGTCTAGCCCTCTCCCTCTAACAAGAAACAAATCATTTATACCATTTCAACAAGTTTATCTTCACCAACATCTTAGATCTCTGGCTCCTTTGCATTTTAGGCCTCTTATCTCCGCTTGCTGAAGGGAAAGCATTGTCGTCTTGATTACTGATCTCCAAAGCAGGATGTGCACGGGGTGGATGTAAGATGATACATTGGGGTACTGGAGTAAAACATACTCATATTTACTTGTTACCTCATACGTTTAAAACGTCTATTTTATGTATGTTTTTAAATGTAGCTGAAGAATTAGAACAATAGACTTGTATATGCTTTAATAAAGACACTTACATTAGGGGTAAATTTTGTTTTGATGTGTGGTCAGTAGTGGCAGCCACTGCTCTGGTTCACAGAATTTCAGGTAAGCAAGTAGGGGAGAGATATATGTATATGGATGTAGTTTTTAATACCTTTTTTTAATGTCTCACCTCAAAGTTTGTGTACCTCAAAGATAGTTTTTACTTGCGGAGAGTGTTGGGATAGAAGAGTTTTCTCCTTGTGGACCTTTACAGTGTTAGAAGCATTGTAATTTACAATAGTTTTTAGCATGGGCTTTGGAGTCAAACAGATCTGGGTTAGAATACAGACTCCTCCATGTTTTATCTCTATAGCTATAACTTATTTTTCTGTTTTTCATTTTCCTAATATATAAAATGGGAATAATAATGCCCACCCTTAAAACAGGGGTATAGTGCTCATATTTCAGTAGATCCTTAGAAAAGTTAGAGGATGGTCCTTAAAAAGAAAAGTGTTTCCCTGATAGTAGAAACTGATTTTCTTTTGAATTAAATATGCTTGGCACAGCCTCACATACAGTTTAACAAATGATTAGTTGAAAAAAGCTGTAAGGGGCCCTTATATCTAACATTTAACACCTTCATTTTGCAGATCAGAAACTCTGATTGTCTCATCTCCCTTCCAGAAACAGTAATACTTGGTTTCCTGGTTGTTTGCTCTAGGACTTTCAGATGCCAGTGAGCCCATTCTCCTTTGCCCTCTTAGCTCATCTGGCCTGAGGATCAGCAAACTTCTGTAAAGGGCCAGGTAGTAATATGTTAGGCTTCGTAGGAAACTCCTCAACTCTGCCATCATAGCATGAAAGTAGCCATAAATAATTGGTAAGCAAATGGATATGGTTGTGGTTCAATAAGACTTTGTTCACAAAAACAGATGGAGGGCCAGATTTGACCCATAGACCATAGTTTGCCAACCCCCGATCTGAACCCTTCTCCCTTCTCCCTAGGCTCAGGACCCAAGACTGGTGCTACCACAAGCCCAGTAGTTTAAGGAATTAGGAGGAAGGCTAAGAGAGCAGTCTGTTCATAAAAGCAGTGTTTTCTCAAACTAGTTTAAGGCGTTGACCCCTTTTAAATGTGAGTAATATTCTCGTGAACCCCAATTGCTGACTTCAGTTTTATTGTAATATCACAGAAATCTATAGAATGATAAAACTAGCTAATAACTCTTCATATTAAATCACACTATGAAAACATAAAAGTGGGTCACATTTATAAATAACACACTACTATTCAAGTTAATTACTCTAATGTTATAGATGATAATTTGCTAAGTTTAATTATTGCCTACAATATAAATATATTAATTTATGGCATAGCTTCTTTTGAATTATATATCAAAAGATATATAATTTATATATAATATAAACAGATATATAATATAAATATATATTATATATTAAAAGATATATCTTGATGTATCTTGACTGTTGTTCATGTGATGACTCAGCTTTCTCACCTCTTTTCTCCATTTGAACTACCACAAAACCTTCTTCTGTTTGGGAAGGGTGACACCATTTGGTCCTCACCTGGGCATGAATGCATTTGCATTTGAAGTCTGCCATTGCTCTTTTCTCATTAGTCCCTGACAGTGAAAGTGGTATTACTTAGCATCACTTGATTGAAAACAGGCATTTATGTATTGTGGCGGTTTTCAATTCTAAGATGCCTGTACTAATATTTTGAGGCCATCATTGAAATGAAAACCTAAAATTGAAAAAATTCTCAGAGAGATTTTACGGACCTCTGAATATATTCACAGACTGCAGTCTGAGAAACAAAGTTGTACAAGTCTCATAGAATCTTTTTTCCTGAAGTTTACGGGGGAGGTGTAAGGGACACTCTGCCTTTTGGATGTAACATGCAGAACCGTTGTCTTTTTAAAGTGTGTCTATGCTAGTATTGGAAAAAACAGTAGACTCTGAAACTGTTTATAGATACTTGATGAAAATAACATAAGAGAAGAATTTAAATATTGCCTGTCTAAGATAAATTGTGGTTATGGCTATTCATCTTTCCTGTTTATCATTGACTTCTAATTACAATACACAGAACAGTTATTATACATATTGTCAATTATGGATCAGATTAAAATAATAGGATTGTCTTGCCAAAAAGGACCGTAGAGATCATTTAGATTAGCCCCTTCAGTTTACAGATGACACTGAGGCTGAGAGGTGACCTGGTTTCTTCAAGGAAACTCAGCATAGGAGAGGACAAGTAGTGGGTAGAATGCAAGATTTTTTGGATGCCAGTTCTGGGATTTTTTTTCTATGGTAGGATTTTCTTTTTCCTGAGACCTACAGAAGACAGTGGACAGGATTGTGTCTTCTATTTCTCTGTCTTCCAGGGCCTAGTACTGTGGATGAGTAATATTTAGGAATTAACAGCTAATAAAATTACAATTAAGGTTTACAAAAATATTCTTACTATATATATATTTACTTCTATTTAAATATTTTCTTTATCTTTTTAAACATAATTTGTTTTTTATGCTTGCTACTGAAATTCTTGCCCTGATTTTATATTGACCATGTTAGCTTTGTTCTTTTTGTTTGTTTTGTTTTCCATGTGAGAATTTTATAAACTATTTCAATAAAGGAGAATAAAAATACATTGCTTAGATAAAAGGGCCTTAACTTTCAAGATGCTTCTTTGACAGTGCTTCAAATTGTATTTATTTTTTTCGAGGAAGATTAGCCCTGAGCTAACATCTGCTGCCAATCCCCTCTTTTTGCTGAGGAAGACTGACCCTGAGCTAACATCCATGCCCATCTTCCTCTATTTTCTGTGTAGGAGGCCTACCACAGCATGGTTTGCCAAGCGGTGCCATGTCCACACCTGGGATCCGAACCGGTAAACACTGGGCCGCCAAAGCAAAACGTGCACACTTAACCATTGTGCCACCGGGCAGGCCCCTCAAATTGTGTTTTTGAGTAATACAGATGCAAAAAAAAATGCACAAAATGCCAAGATCTAAATATTTACTGTTTCAGAAAATTCAACAAGTTAATTTCAGTCATTGGTGTATGAGTAGCATTCAAGTTTCTTGTCTCTTTTCCCTCTGTCTTCTTTCCTCATTTCTTGATATTGTGAAGAAATGGCAGTATACTAGGTTTGTGCCAGTGGTTTCTAGTACCAGGGAACAAGTATCAGACAATAGTACTTAGAAAAGTGATATATCAAGTAAAATTTGGATATACTATTTAAACACTCTAGGAAGGAAAAATCTTATTTTCATTGAACTTTGTTGTTAAAATCTAAATTATTTTACTGAGATGTGATTATAACCAGTTTTTCTATTGTTACCATCTGTGTTCTTGATTATGTGCCTTTTGAAAATAGGCCTTGCTCTAATTTATTGCATAACAAGATTTCTTTTGAAATATTAATGTTCATAAAATGCTTAAAGCTGTTTAGAATAATGAATTAAAATATGTCTATTTCCTATTTTCTTATTTTAAAGCCCATAGTGGACATCATTTTAAAATATTTACTGGAAACTTTGTTTTTGTTTTAAGTGAGGCAAATATTGTAAGGTTGAACTTTTTAATATTATTTGACAGAAGCATAAAAACATGTTCTTTTTTTTCTCAGTTTAATGGTAAGCTTCATATGGGCCAGGATTCCTTTTCTTTTACCTTCAGCTATCCCATCATGCAAAGTGGGTTTAATTTTCCAGGATTATACCTTATCTTAGATACTAATAAATATTGAAAATTCATAAAAAAAGGAAACTAGGCCAATGCATCAAAAATAATTAACATTTTGTTAATTTCAAAGTTAGAATATTGTGTTTATGACTTGTGAGATAAAGAGTATAGGTGCTCAATTTTGACATTCATTCCTATCATAATCATAAAAATTCAGGACTTGCATTTCTGTGAAAGCCTAATGAAGTTACCCTGATTGTCAAATAGGGATCCTAGACTCTAGATATATATAAATAAGCCATCAAAACTCTTGAGCTGTATTTTGTTATTGTGTAATGTTATTGTATGATTTTCCAGAAATCCTATAGTTTTTGGTTCACTTAGATTACTTTCATATTGGTTACTGGAAGCAAATTCTGTAGGACTTCTATGAGGTAAGAAAAGTCCTGTACATTTTTTTTTTCTTTTCCATTAGTCCCTTTGGCTTGCTCACTCATATTTGAAATCAGATTATTCTTAAAGCTACCCCTTAATTCATTCAGGTCATTGAAACTCACGCTCTAGACTGAACCTTGATTTCATCAGTCCGTGATAATAATTCTAGAAAAACTATGTCTTTCTTTTGTGTAGCTCTTTATAATTTATAAAACTTTGTTTTTATTGCTGACTAGAGCAAAAAGCTAGAAAAAACTTAAAGGTTAATGAGCAGATGATTGGCTAAATTAGTGGTGGTACATCCATACAATAGAATATTGTGCCATTGTTAAAATGAAGGAGAGCCTAGAAATGCGTTCACAGGTTGTGTAGGAAAGGATTAACTCAACTGGCGTGGGTTGCTCAAACCTAGTATATTGCCAAGAAAGGCATTTCTTCAGGCTGGCTGTTGGCTGGCTCCTGGGACATGAACTCTGAGCCCTTGGAATATTCTGCCTAAAAAGAATGTTTTTGTATGCCTGAGGCCTTGGACCACACAGTACCATTTGGATCAGATAATTTATGCAAACAATATGATTTATGGTGAATACCTATTTTGCTCTGGGGACCAGAATCTGAGTAGCTGAGGTCAGTTATGCAGGCCCTGCATGCCTTGTGACTGACCCCCAATAAAAACCCTGGACATCAAGGCTTGGGCAAACTTTCCTGGTTGACGTCACTTCACATGTGTTGTCACACATCATTGCTGGGAGAATTAAGCACATCCATGCACCTCCACTGTGGGATGACACCTGGAAGCCTGTGCCTTATTTCTCCTGGACTTTGCTCATGTTCCTTTTCTCTTTGCTTATTTAATTCTGTATCCTTTTGCTGTAATAAGCCCTAACTGTGAGTGTAACGGCTTTTCTGAGTCCTGGGAGTCCTTCCAGTGAATCAGAGAGTGGTCTTGGGAACACCTGACACATGGGGGCATCAATAGATAAGTGCAAGAATATTTATGGCAGCTATATTTGTAATTGCTCAAAACTGGCAAAATTTTCTTGTTAGTATTGCATCAATCTTAATTTATCAGTTTTGATATTATACTGTGGTTATAGTTATGTTTATATATAAGATGTTAATATTAAGAGAAGCTGAGTGAAGGGCATATAGGAACACTCTGTAGTCTATTTGCAACTGTTGGGTGAGGCTAAAATTGTTTCAAAATAAAAAGTTAAAAGAAAAGAGAGTGGGTTGGGGTGTTTTTGTATGCGTAAAGTGGCTCTGGAAGCTTTCATAAAGAAACTTTACTGGTTGCATCTGGAGAAGGAAAATAGGTGCTGGAAGGGGACTTACTTTTGATGCATTGGATCTCATCCATTTAGTCATCTAGTCGTAGAGATCTTACCTAATACCTCTTCAATTTAAACACTGCTCTTTCTCGTTCAGCAAATTTAGTCGGCTCCATTTTCAAAACATATTCAGTACCTGATTCCGTCTCACCATCTTCAATGCTATCACTTTAGTTCCTGGTGGGTAAGAGTACTGGCTTTGAAGTTAGACGTTGGTTTAAATCCTAGCTTCACTGTTTGCTGATTTTATGACCTTGAGTAAGTTATTTATCCTAGCTCCCACTTTTAGTTTCCCATTTGAAAATCAGGGATAATAATATCTGACTCATAGGGGTGTGAAGATTAAATGAGATAATGTCTGTAATGTTCTTTGCACAATGTTTGACACATTCAGTAAAAGGTAGCTATTAATTATTAATTTTAATAGTTACCTCATTCTAGATGCTTGATATAGTTTGTCTTTCTCCTCCTAATTTTTTTTTTTACAAGGCTGCAAGATGCTCAAAAGGAAAAATCATGTCTTACTCACTGTTTTATCCCCTTCTAGGTGTTTTGTTGATGGATGGTTACTGACTGAGCCTTCCTGTACCTGGTTAACTCATACTTATTCTTTGTATTGCAGCCTCTCTTCCTGTTTTTCTTTTTAATTCCACCCTCAGCAATTGTGTAGAAAATTCTGTGCTAGACACCATGAGCTCATGAAGATGAATAAAACATAGTCTTTGCCCTTAAAGCTCCTATAAATAAATTAATTGTAAGAGACAAATACCTCTCTGTGGTATAATGGAGAATAAAAGTATCTTTTTTTTTTTTTTTTTTGAGGAAGATTAGCCCTGAGCTAACTACTGCCAATCCTCCTCTTTTTGCTGAGGAAGACTGGCCCTGAGCTAACATCCGTGCCCATCTTCCTCTACTTTATATGTGGGACACCTACCACAGCATGGCTTTTGCCAAGCCGTGCCATGTCCGCGCCTGGCGTCCAAACCAGTGAACACCGGGCCTTGGAGAAGCAGAATGTGCAAGCTTAACTGCTGCGCCACCGGGCCGGCCCAGAATAAAAGTATCTTGTCTGCTGTTCTTCTAGCAGCTATGTAAGTAACTTGGTACCCTCTTCTCTGTTCTTTACCTGGGACTATAGATTACATAGAGAAAAGTGAGGGAGACAGCACAGACCTTCATAGGCTCTAGTTAAATACTTTATCATGCATAACCTTGACCCTTACTGTCCATTCTTATTTAGAAAGAGAGTGCTCTTTTGGATACAGATAGTTAATGGTTTAAATTTTAAACAAAATTTTAAAGTTGAGTTGCTAAGAAAAGGTTGGAAATGAAAGCAGTTGCAACTCTTAGTCTTTAGTGTTACTTTTACATAGTCTTCAGTGTTACTTTACTTAGTCTTTAGTGTTATTTTAGTGTTACTTTACGTATACTACACTCCTTTGATGTGTTTATAGAATTTTCCAGTTGAGGATCTTAAAGTTGTGGCTGAGTTGCAGACTTCAGTTTTCAAGTGAGAACAGGGATGCAGAGAAATGAGGTGATTTATCTAAGACTGCTCAAGAAGTCATTTGCAGAATTGAATAATATCACTTGCTGCTTTTCTCCTGGATTATTATTGTGATGTCTTAATTGGTCTACTTATCTCTTCTCTGTTGAGGTACATACCATTGTTACATAATTTTCTCAAAGTATATCTCTCATAACATCCCTCCTCTGCTCAGAAGCATTGCATGGCACTATGTTACTTGGAATAAATCTACTAGACTGTAATCATTATGAGGGCAGAGAACTTATCTGTTTTGTTCACATTTGTATCCTTTGCATCTAGGACAGTGCATGGCACAGAATAGTTGTTTCAATTAGTATTTGTTGAATGATTAGGTCTAAATTCCTGATATGATATTCAGAGTTCACTTCCATCTAGCTCCAACCTGCTCCTAACTTTTCTCTTTTGTGCAGGTGGCTGGTCTTTCCCTACCGCCCGCTGTTTATCTTAGCTGTGGATGTCCTCCCCTTCCATCTCTCCCTTTCTAAATTTTACTCATCTTTCACGTCTGAGCTTGCAAGTTCTGTCTCTTCCCAGAGGTTTTTGTACCACTCAGTTTTAGCCCCAGGTGATTCAACCTTCTTTTGTAGTATGCATGTTCTTAGCTTCTTTTTTTTTAATTAATTTTTTTACTGAGGTATAATTGACATATAACATTGTTTTAGTTTCAAGTGTACAACATAATGATTTGATATTTGTATACATTGTGAAATGATCACCACAGTAAGTCTAGTTAGCATCCATCACCAAATATAGTTACAAAGCTTTTTTCTTGTGATGAGGACTAAGATTTACTCTCAGCAAATTTCAAATTTAGAATATAGTGTTATTAAATATAGTCACCGTGTTGTATATTACCTCCCTGTGACTTATTCATTTTGTAACTGGAAGTTTGTACCTTTTGACCCCCTTCCCCCATTTTGCACCCCGCCAATCCCCATCCCGTCCTTGCCTCTGGCAACCGCCAGTCTGTGCTCTGTATCTGTGAGCTTAGGTTTCTTTGTTTTATTTTGTTTTTTTAAATTCCACATATAAGTGAGATCATACAGTATTTGTCTTTCTCTGACTTATTTTACTTAGTATAATGCCCTCAAGGTCCATCCATATTGTCACAAATGGCAGGATTACATTTTATTTTTTTTGCGGCTGAACAGTACTCTATTGTATACATATACGCCATATTTTCTTTATCCATTCATCCGTTGATAGACACTTAGGTTGTTTCCATATCCTGGCTATTGTAAATAATGCTGCAATGAACATGGGGTATATATATCTTTTCGAATTTGTGTTTTTGTTTTCTTTGGATAAATACCCAGAAGTAGAATTGCTGAATCATACGGTAGTTCTATTTTTAATTTTTTGAGGAGCCTCTATACTGTTTCCATAGTGGCTGCATGAATCTACATTCCCACCAGCAGTATGCAAGGGTTCCCTTTTCTTCACATCCTCACCAACACTCATTATTTCTTGTCTTTTTTTTTTTAAAGATTGGCACTTGGGCTAACAACTGCTGCCAATTTTTTTTTTTTTTTAAGGATTGGCACCTGGGCTAACAAGTGAGGCCAATCTTTTTTTTTCTTGTCTTTTTGATCATAGCCATTCTAATAGATGTGAGGTGATATCTCATTGTGATTTTGATTTGCATTTTTCTGATGATTAGTGATGTTGAGCATCTTTTTATGTACCTGTTGGCCATCTGTATGTCTTCTTTGGAAAAATGTCTGTTTGGATCCTCTGCCCATTTTTAAATCAGATTGTTTGTTTGTTTTGTTATTGAGTTGTATGCATTCTTTATATATTTCGGATATTGACCCCTTATCAGATATATGATTTGCAAATATTTTTTCCCATTTGGTTGGTTGCCTTTTCATTTTGCTAATGATTTCCTTTGCTGTGCAGAAACTTTTTAGGTTGATATAGTCCCACTTGTTGATTTCTGCTTTTGTTGCCTTTGCTTTTGGAGTCAGATCCAAAAAATCATTGCCAAGACTGAAGTCAAGGAGCTTACCACCTATGTTTTCTTCAAGGAGTTTTATGGTTTCAGGTCTTACATTCAAGTCTTTAATCCATTTTGAGTTAATTTTTGTGTATGATGTAAGAAAGTGATCCAGTTTTATTCTTTTGCATGTGGCTGTCCAGTTTTCCCAACACCATTTATTGAAGTGACTGTTCTTTCCCCATTGTATATTCTTGGCTCCTTTGTCCTAAATTAATTAACCATATATGTGTGGGTTTATTTCTGAGTTCTTTATTCTGTTCCATTGATCTGTGTGTGTGTTTTTATGCTACTACTGAACTATTTTGATTACTACAGCTTTGTAGTACAGTTTGAAATCAGGAAGTGTGATGTCTCCAGCTTTCTTCTTCTTTCTCAAGATTTCTCTGGCTATTCAGGGTCTTTTGTGTTTCCATACAAATATTTGGGTCATTTGTTCTATTTTGGTGAAAAATGCCATTGGAATTTTGATAGGGTTTGCAGTGAATCTGTAGATTGCTTTGGGTAATATGGACATTTTAACAATATTAATTCTTCCAATCCATGAGCATATCTTTCCATTTATTTGTGTCTTCAATTTCTTTCATCAGTGTCTTATAGTTTTTAGTGTACAGGTCTTTCAGCTCCTTGGTTAAATTTCTTCCTAGGTATTTTTTCTTTTCAGTGCAATTGTAAATGGATTGTTTTGTCATTTTCTCTGTCTGATAGTTCATTATTATTGTATAGAAATACAACAGATTTTTGTATATTGATTTTGTATCTGCAACTTTACTGATTTTGTTTATTAGTTTTAACAGTTTTTTTGGTGGAGTCTTTAGGATTTTCTATGTATAAAAATAATACCATGTTATCTGCAAATGGTGACAGTTTTACTTCTTCCGTTCCAATTTGGATGCCTTTAATTTCTTTTCTTCCCTAATTGCTCTGTCTAGGACTTCCAATACTATGTTGAATAAAAGTGTTGAGAGTAGGCATCGTTGTCTTTTTTCCTGATCTTAGAAGAAAAGCTTTCATGTTTTCACCATTGAATATGATGTTAGCTGTGGGCCTGTCACATGTGGCCTTTATTATGTTGAGATATGCTCCCTCTATATGCACTTTTTTGAGAGTTTTTATTATAAATGGATGTTGAATTTTGTAAAATGCTTTTTCTGCATCTATTGAGATGATCGTATGATTTTTATCCTTCCGTTTGTTAATGTGGTATATCACATTGATTGATTTGTGGATGTGGAACCATCCTTGCATCCCTGGGATAAATCCCACCTGATCATGGTATATGGTCCTTTCAATTTATTGAATTCAGTTTGCTAATATTTTGTTGGGGATTTTTGCATCTGTGTTCTTCAGGGATATTGGTTTGTAATTTTCTTTTCTTGTGATCTCCTTGTCTGAATTTGGTATCAGGGTAATGCTGGCTTCATACTAGTAATTGGGTCTATTTAGACTTTCTGTTTCTTGATTCAGTCTTGGAAGGTTGTGTGTTTCTAGGAATTTATCCATTCCTTCTAGGTTGTCCAATTTGTTGGCATATATTTGTTCATAGTAGTCTCTTATGATCCTTTGTGTTTCTGTGATACCAGTTGTAACATCTCCTCTTTCATTTCTGATTTTATTTATTTGAGTCCATGCTCTCTCTTTTTTACTTTTTGGTGAATCTAGCTGAAGGTTTGTAAGTTTTATTTATCTTTTCAAGGAACCAGCTTTTAGTTTCATTAATTTTTTTCTATTGTCTTTTTAGCCTCTATTTCATTTATTTTCACTCTGATCTTTGTTATCTCCTTCCTTCTACTAACTTCAAGCTTTGTTTGTTCTTCTTTTTCTAGTTCTTCGAGATATAAAGTTAGGTTGTTTTTTGATATTTTTCTTGTTTCTTGAGGTAAGCATTTATTGCTATGAACTTACCTCTTAGAACTGCTTTTGCTGCATTTCATAAATTTTGGTATGTTGTATTTCCATTTTCATTTGTCTCAAGGTACTTTTTTGATTTCTCTTTTGATTTCCTTGTTGACCATTGGTTGTTTAGTAATGTGTTGTTTAATCTCCATATATTTGTGAACTTTTCAGTTTTCTTCTTGTAATTGATTTCTAGTTTCATGCTGTTGTCATTGGAAAAGATGCTTGATACAGTTTCAGTTTTCTTAAATTTATTAAGACTTGTTTTGTGGCCTAACATATAATCTATCCTGGAGAATGTTCCATGTGCACTTGAGGAGAGTGTCTATTTTGTTGCTTTTGGATGGGTTATTCTGTATATATCTGTTACATCCATCTGGTCTAACATGTCATTTAAGGCCTATATTTCCTATTGTTTTTCTGTCTGGATGACCTGTCCATTGTTGTAAGTGGGGTATTAAAGTTTCCCATTATTACTGTATTGCTGTCTATTTCTAGAACTCTTTCGGTCTGTTAACATTTGCTTTATGTATTTGGTGCTCCTATGTTGAATGTATATATATTTACAAATGTTATATCTTCTTCTTGTATTGCTATCTTTATTATTATGTAATGCACTTCTTTCTCTTTTATTACAGTCTTTGTTTTAAAGTCTGTTTTGTTTGATATAAGTATAGCTATTGCAGCTTTCTTTTGGTTCTCATTTGCATGGAACATCTTTCTCTGTCCCTTCACTTTCAGTCTGTGTGTGTCGTTACATCTGAAATGAGTCTCTTGTAGGCATTATATAAATGGGTCTTGTTTCTTTATCCATTCAGACACTCTCTGTCTTTTGGTTGGAGAATTTAGTCCATTTGCATTTAAAGTAATTATGGATAGGTATGTATTTATTGCCATTTTGTTAATTGTTTTCTGGCTGTTTTTTAGTTTCCCTGTTCCTTTCTTCTCTTACTCTCTTCCTTTGTGGTCTGATGACTTTTTTTAGTGGTATGCTTAGATTCGTTTTTCATTATCTTTTGTGTATCTTCTACAGGTTTTTGTTTTTTAATTACCATCAGGCTTGCCTATAGCAGCCTATGTTTATAACAGTCTATTTCAAGTTGATAACATCTTAAGTTTGAATGGGATTCTAAAGCTCTACATTTTCACTCCACCCCATTTTATGTTTTTGATGTCACATTTTGCATCTTTTTATCTTGTGTATTCCTTAACTAAGTATTGTAGTTATAGTTATTTTTACTACTTTTGTCTTTTAAGCTTGATTGTCTTAACATCTTAAGTATAACTTTAATCATTTATTGCCTTGCACTGTCTATGTCAGTGTATATTTCTGAGCTCTTCAGTTATATTAGAAAGCTCACTGAAAACAGAAGTCTTTTATGCATTTTCCATAGCTGCCTATATTGAATAGTGTCCATATTTAATAGTGTCCTATATCGAGTAGGTGTCCAATACATATTTATAGAATGAATGTATCACTTTTTCTAGTTATGCAGTTTCTGAAATGCATATTTAATTAAGTGCTTACTTTAATTCTTACACTTCTTAACAGAAAACATTCTAACATTCATTCTAAAAGTGAAGAGATACTTGGAAGCTAAAACTTTGGTTTCTCTCCCCACTGTCCTTTAAAATTGAATGTAGAGAATTTGCTGATAATTTGAAAGCTCTGTACCTTTAATTTAGTATGATGCATGAACTTCTGTGAGATATCCTTGGTGAAGATTTTATACAAACAGCTGTCATCATCTTAGGTGGGAATTTAACAGTGCTCTGTATGTACTGTTACTATAATGCCTTGTTTAGAAGTTTAACAATGTCAGATGATATTCTACTTTATGACTTTTTTACTTATCAAAGGAAAGCATTGTAGAAAAATTGGATCTTGTGTTGAATGGAATCTACTAACAGCTCACTTTTTAATTAAATTCAGATAAACAATTTGAAATACAATCTTGGCTGAATGAGAGGGTGGTCAAAGAATACAACCTATTTTTTTTTTTTCTGTGATGATGATTGGCCTTGAGCTAACATCTATTATCAATCTTCCTCTTTTGCTTGAGGAAGGTTGTTACTGAGCTAACATCTGTGCCAATCTTCCTCTATTTTGTATGTGGGATGCTGCCACAGCATGGCTTGATGAGCAGTGTGTAGGTCTGTGCCCAGGATCCAAACCTATGAACCCCAGGCTGCTGAAGTGGAGCACATGAACTTAACCACTATGCCACTGGGCCAGCCCCTATCTTACATGTTTCAAAGACAAAAATAGTTTCTTTGGTTGATATTGTCATATGTCCTTTGTCTTTCTTGAATATGTCCATTGAGTTAATATACTTATCTTCCAAGTATATGTTATTGGTGTTTTGATTTGACACTTTTAAAAGCTTTGTCTTTTTTAAAAAATATTTATTTATTTTTTGGGGGGCTTTGTTCTTTGAGGAGCTCAATTCTCTGACATCCTAAATCTTGACTTCTTTTTGGAAGTTTCCAGTGTTATCATTTCTGTTTTCTATCAGTTTGTTAAGTCAGTAAATTTATTTCTCAGATTTATAATTTTAATAGAGTTTGAAGTCCTAGGCAAAGCTTTAGTCTTAAAACAGTAAGCAACTTTACCCCAGTTAAAACGTTTTTCTTTGTTGAGTATAAGAATTGAAGTAGGCACTTAATTAATTTTGTAAGATTTAAAAAGATTTTCCAAACATTTAAGAGTCTGTAAACACATCACAGCTATGGTTTATAGGTTTTATCTGTCTTCCAATACAACTGAGATAATTTAAAATAGAGGATATTAAAAGTTATATATTTCTCATTTGAACAGTTTGTTCCCTCCCTCTTTTTGCCTTCTGTTTATCCTTTTTATTGAAAAAAGATATATTCTAATCATTTTCACATTTTCCTATTTGTTTTGATTCTCTTAGTGTTGATTCAATCTCTGCTGGGAAATGTCTTATTAAAAGGAAAACATTTAAACCAACTAGGACGTCTTTAACGCTAAGATGATTTTGACGGTTAGGAGAGAAAAATGTGTGGTTAGAAGGAGAGCAAGGACCCCTGTTCTTACTATGAATGGTTTGAAAACATAAGCTCTTTTAAAAATTGACTTTTGATAATAAATGTTTGAGTTTTGAAGTTCCCTTTAGGATCAGGTACCTTATTTAGTATCTCAGAGTTTGTGTTAATTGTTTTACTGACAAAAGTAAGTAGTCATTAGATTGTTATAGTTTATTTAAATAATCTACAGGCTTTAAAGGCTGTTATTAATAAATAGCTGCACCTTACTGAATACTTACTTTTGTTCCAAGTATTGTAATGAGTACATTTCAGACATTTTTTATTTAGTACTTTCACCTTGTGAGGTAGATTATATTATTCCTGCTCTCTAGTTGGAAAAATTGAGGATTATAAGGGTTAAATAACTGTCCCAGAATCACATGGCTGGTAAGTGGAAGGGATAGGGGTTGAACTGAGATCTGTCGATCCCAATGCACGTGTTCTTATTCACACTGAAACACTGCTTCCTTATGCGTTATTAAAAATCATGCTGCTCCCTCGGTTCTTATTGTAGTACTAACAGCTGTTCAGTACTCAGAATTCTGTCTTTCCAGGACTTTTTCAATGGGAAATCTTTGCTTTATGCTTTGTTGTTTGGAAGAGTAACTGTAGAGGTACTTCTGTGTTAGTGGTGTCAATGTTTCAGGGAAGAGAAATGCTTGAGTACTTGCAGCTCTGATTGCTTTCTCACCTACATATAAATCATACATTTATGTTGAGTATAATGAATGCCTTTTATTGGCCAGTGAATATGCTAAAGACTTGTTGAGATACTCTATTCTAAAGCCAGAAGTGGCACATTTTTAGCTTAAGTCCTGTGATAAGTATGCAGTTTTAGGAAAGTAATTCCTAAATACTTGTACTTTGGACCCCTTGTGGGGAACATCTGAAGTACGGACAGCCTCCTAGGATGGTGTTTGGAGGTTTAATGGAGACTCAATACGTGCTGTGACTGGACAGGAGACATTTTAGTTTCATAGCATTGCCAGATGTGTCCAGTAAAATTGGCTGTTCATGAGTTTAATTAAAAGTTCCTAGGAACTTACACCTGAAGGTAGTTTTTATAAGCATCATGACTCAAAGGATCTTTAGTGTATGTATTTGAGGGAGGGACAGTTCTGACCTGAACTGGAATAAAGCGATGCTTGTAGTTATGAGGAACCAAAGTGCAGTATTTTAAAGAAATACTGAAAATGTTATAATGTGAAAAGCTTCTTTTTATATTCCTAGCTTAAAGTTACTAAAGTTGGTTTCATTTCTTAGACTGTATTGTAATGAATCTCTTTTTTGTTTTTCTTTGCAATATTTAGCTTAGTTTACTGGGTTGTCCAGTAACAGGGAATTGGCCTGCCCTACAGCCTTAGAAATGTCAGTTCTCTGTCCAGTAATAGACCTCTCCTTTCACTTTTCTCTTCTAAGCTTTGGGACTCAAGCTTTGAAGAGTAGACATTTTATAGAACAGCATGATGCAGTAGAAAGTACCCAAATTTCAAGTCAGGAGATGTGAGTTTAAGTACCAAATGCATTTCAGCTAGCTACGTGATTGTGCACCAGTCGCTTCTCTTTCTGAGCCTCAACATCCTTATCTGTAGAAAGAGGATAAAAATTCCTGTCTCATAAGGCTTAATATTATTACTACTAATAATATTAGTAAATGGATAATAGTAAATATATAGTGCTAGATTACTAAACTTTATAAAGGTTTTTACAGTTTGCAAAGCACTTTCAGGTATAATCATTTTATAGGAAGATTATCTATCTATCTATGAAAGGACTTTGTAAGTTCTGAAGCACTATGTGAATGTTAGTTCATACTTTTGTAACCAACTGAACCTGAATTAGTTGCTGTTTTCAGCTGTAGTTGTTTGAATGATCAATCAAGGTTTTCTGAATTTACATAATGCACGTAACTCAGTTTCTTTTTGGCTAAAATAAAAGTTTTGCAATGTTTTCTGACTAGTCTTAAGATTTATTTTAAAATTAAATTGCAATAGGATCTGGTTTCTGTATTGTTACTCTTATTATTTAAAGAAGTAGAGATAGCGACTCAGTAAAAATTGAGTGGTCAGGAATACTTGGGGGCTAGTGTCGTTTTTGGGAGCTACAGTGAGGTTCCTGCTCCGCTAAAAGTAAGTTTATCATTTAGTGATACATCAGTGTGATTATATAAAAATAAGTATGCAGCACTTTATGTTTACAAGGATCCTGCAATTGTTAATTAGCCTACACCAATGTTTATGTCTACATACAGGGCTGGGTAAGTGTCTGTATTGGCCAGCTTTGTGCAGAATTTCCAGACGCCATTATCATGCCTCAGTCTAACTTTGGAGTCAGTTGATGTTTGTCTGTATACTCTAAGGGAGTTTCAAAGCTTATTTGATTATTCAGTTACACCAGCATTTTCCCAGAGAAATTATTCTGAAAAAACTCCAGAAAAAAATTATGAAACCTTTTCTGTGCATTTGTTTCAGAACCTCACAGTTTCTAGCACCTAGAAGTTCTTTCTAAAGTGTAACCTAAATATTTCCCTTTCAGAAGTTAAATAATATTTTTAGAGTAACTACCATTTAAGGCATTTCGTAATGAAGTAGTCTCTGCGTTCAAGACTCTTATATTCTATTAGTGGATGTAAAACATATATTTAAGAAAAGATAAACATGATAAGAGGTTATACATAATAAGTATTAAGTAAGTGGTACATAATAAGTATTAAGTAAGTGGTTGTGGTAAGTGGAATCCTGATTATGTTTCTGCGGCAATGTCCACCTTAGCTAAAAGTTCCTGACAATCATGTTCTCTGACTTCCCAGATTCTTCTGCAGATGAAGGTGGACATATGCCTCAGTTCTGGCCAATGATGCATCTATTTTAGTTCTCTTGTTGCTTAATAAATTATTCCAAATTGTAGTGACGTAAAACAACAGTATTCATTTATTACTTCCCACGTGGGTTAGGAATTCAGATAAAACCAGTGGAGACAGCTTGTCTCTGCTTCATGATGTCTGAGGCCTCAGCTAGAAGACTTAACAGAGTGGGGGCTGGAATCCAATGAAAGCTCATTTATGCTGTTTGGCAGTTAATGCTTGTGTCTGCTGGGGCCCAGCTGGAACACTCACACATGGTGTCAACGTGGTCACTGGGTTCTAAGAGCTTTGCAGGAGAGAGAGCCCCAGATGGAAGCTGTATTCTTTTTATGAGTCTGCCTCAGAAGTCACATAGCATGACTTCTGCTCTACTCTGTTGGTCAAAACTGTCACAAGTCCCCTCCCAGATTCAGGGAGAGAGAACATGACCCTCAGTTGGAGAAGTGTTTATCATGTAAAAAGAACATGTGGGATGGGATAAATATATTGGTGTGGCCATCTTTGGAGAATACAGTTTGCCTCAACATTTAAGGGAAGGCTTATTAGTGAGGAGGGGGAAACTTCTAAGAAAGCTTTTATTTTCCGGATAAAAGGGAAGTGATATTTCTGGCATGATCTTTCATTGCTCATCCCTTCTTCATGCCTTGAAGGAGCAGCAACTATCTTTTGCCCATGAGTTTCTAAGGATGTCGACATCATTGGATGTCAGCCTTGGACTGTCTGCTTCCAGACTTTTTCTTCTATGAGGCAAGTAAATACCTATTTGTTTAAATTACAGTAGTAAGATTTTCAGTTTCTCTCTCTTTTTTTTTTTTGAGGAAGATTAGCCCTAACATCTGCTAACCAATAGCTAACATCTGCCGCCAGTCCTCCTCTTTCTGCTGAGGAAGACTGACCCTGAGCTCACACCCGTGCCCATCTTCCTCTACTTTCTATGTGGGATGCCTACCACAGCATGGCTTGCCAAGTGGTGCCGTGTCTGCACCTGGGATCTGAACCGGTGAACCCTGGGCTGCTGAAGCGGAATGTGTGCACTTAACCACTGTGCCCCCGGGCCAGCCCCAGATTTTCAGTTTTTTATAGCCAATCATAATTCCCAAATCTCATAGTTGTTAACCTTGAACATGCATAGGATTCACCTGGAGGGCATGTAGGCCTGACCTAATGAGAGAGATGGAACTTGGGATGGCTAGGTGAGATTTGGACAGTTAGGATTAGGGAAGCAGTTTCAAGTATTACAAATGGTATGAGCAAATACATGAAAGCAGAAAAAGTGTGAAGTTTTGATTTTTGTTTTTTTTGTTGTTGTTTAGGACTTCTGTAAGTAAAACCTACTTGGAGCAGACTTTTTATTAAAGATGGGAGATTAGGTTAAAAGGGAAGTAATAACTAGATTCAGGAGATTCTTGGAGGCCAGAGAGAGACTATTTTTCTCATTTTGTAGTTAGTTATATCTCCAGAACTTATTCATCTTATAACTAAAGACTTGTACTTTTTGACCAACATCTCTGCATTTCCCTCACTCCAACCCCTGCTAATAGCCATTCTACTCTGTTTCTATGAGTTTGACTTTTTTTTTTCAAGGTTCCACATATAAGTGAGATCATGCAGTATTTGTCTTTCTCTGTCTAACTTGTTTCATTTATAAAATTCTGTAGGTTCATCCACGTGATGAACAAATGGCAGAATTTCCTTTTTTCTCTTGGCTGAATAATATTCCATTATCTCTATATATGTATGTATATATACATGTATATATATACATACGTATATGTGTGTATATATATATACACACACACATCACATCTTCTTTATCCATTCATCTGTCAACAGAACTTAGGTTTTTTTTATATCTTGGCTATTGTGAATAATAATACCCTTTAATTTTTTACATCTCACTAGATTTCTGTAGTGCCAGATTTGTGCAGTGACTTGGATTAGGTACCAATTAGGATTCCTGTTGAAAACCATGGGCCTACATCTGAAGATAGCCTTTAATAGTGATTTATATGGTGCATGATAGATCTGATTTTGAAATAATAATTCTTTCTTTACAATGTTGGTGTTGAATAAAAGACAGGATCCTTTATGAAATAGTGAGCCCAATCTGTAAAATGATCACATTCCTTTAGTATTAATAATTGTTTTAAAAAGTCTTCTCTCTTAGTGAATTATGACTAAGATATGTGCCAGCTTTTCTTAGGAGCAACTGTTGTGCAAGCTTTGAGCCCTGCTAGTTGACTCCAGCCTTTGCTTTTTGTCTACTAGCAAAGAGTGCGTCTTAGCGAGAACATTACAGCTGCTGAGTCTAGGAGTTCTGTGAAGTAGAGCAGCGTTAAGGATCACATCACACAACTCACATTTTTGGTATTGCCTTAAGGCTTCTCTTTTGCAGTTTATGTGACCCTGATTTTTGTTTAAACCAAATAGCTGACGTTTGGCATTTGTGACATAGGTAGCTAAGTGTTTTTTAGACATTTTTCTGCATAAGTTGTTGCGCTGTATTATTAGAGGAAAATTTTCTTTTGTTTTAACAGCTTTATTCAGGTATAATTTACATACCATAAAATTCACCCTAGGAGGAGGTTTGCTTCCTTAGAAAGATTGATAGGTTCAGGACCAAAGGTCACATTTCTTCATCCATTCACTTATTCATTTATGTATCCAACCATATGAATTTATTTCTTACTTTACTACTAGGCTACTATATACCCTGTTGCCATTGTTATTCTTATTATGCTATAATTTTATACATTCTGAAATAAACTTCTTTGCCATTTTATATTGGTAAAGTATTTTGAAATTATTTTTATAGTTATACTCTAATATGAATTCTAATAGATGAAGGGGGTTAGAAAGCCATCTTACAGAATGCAGTAAAGATTTTTTTTTAATACGTTTATTTATTTATTTATTTATTTGAGGAAGGTTAGCCCTGAGCTAACATCTGCTGCCAATCCTCCTCTTTTTGCTGAGGAAGACTGGCCCTGAGCTAACATCCGTGCCCATCTTCCTCCACTTTATATGTGGCATGCCTACCACAGCGTGGTTTGCCAAGCAGTGCCATGTCTGCACCCAGGATCTGAACCGGCGAACCCTGGGCCACCGAAGTGGGACGTGCAAACTTAACCGCTGCACCACCGGGCCAGCCCTAGCAATAAAGATTTTAAAGATGTCCCACGATAATGGGATTTCTAAAAGCAGGAGGAGTTGATGCAGTGGATTCAGAACCAAATGATAGCAGTGGTGGAATGATGGAGGAAAAGATTTATATTTGATGTTGTTTATAGCCTACTAAGCATCTATCCCTCTTTGTTCCCTCTTAATAGACCCATGATTTTTTTCAGGATCTCTCTACTTTCATTTAACCAATACGCATCAGGAAAGCTGATTCCACCCTCAGTTCAGGGGTGGGCCTGGTTGGTCCAAGGATTATGCACTCTTCCTTGCCAGTCAGTGGTTCACGGATGAGTACATGACCTAATTCTGTCAAACAAGATTTAAGGAAAGTCTCAAGCTTCTGGGAATGTTCTTACTTGTGCTTTCAAGAAAGATCCATGGGAAGCCACTCTGTGTCTTCTATAGGACATGACCAAGGAAGCATGTAGCCCTGATCACTATTATCAACCATACTGTATCCAAGATGGAGCTAACTGTAGGATGAAGCTGACATTTTGGATGGTAGAACAGAGAGATAGAAAAGCTATGGGTCCTTGATGACATTACTGTACATTCTTATCTCTAAGTTTCCAGATATGTTAATCTATGTATTTCCTTATGGTTTAAGTCCTTGGTATTGAAATTGTGGTCCATGGACTGGCAGCATCAGCATCACCTGTCAGTTTGTTGGAAATGAGGAATTTCGGGCCCTACCCTAGTCCTACTGAATCAGAATCTCTGTTTTAATAGAAGCCCCAGATGATTCATGTGCACACAAAAGCTGGAGAAGTGTTATTTTAAGCCACTTTGGATTGTCTTTTAAATTTACTTGCAACTGAAAGCATCCTGATGTGACATGCTGGAGTTTTTTCTCTAAAGAGTTACAACCTCCTCCATGCATGCCATGTAGAAATAATGAGCAGAAGAGGCACCATTTCGGATTGTAATAGGGGGAGTATCTGTTGGATCATGATACAAAGTTTAAAAAATTCTCATCCCATGTTGATTGATGTATGTTGTTTTTTGGTTGTTTTTTATAGTTATTTTTAGATGAAACCTAAAACTATAGTTCTTACTACTTGTGGTCAAAAAGACCCTAATGTTATTTTTGGCATTTCAGGAGATGTGAGCTTAACTGTGCTGGCTGAAAGGCAGCACTGAGAGTTGCATTTTGCTTCCCTTAGGATTACCCTGTCCCATTCTCTTCTCAGCTCCATTCCTATTTCAGATGGACAGAGTTTTGTACTGTACTTCTTTTCCTGAGCCATTAACCTCTGTGGAGTAACTCTTGGAAACTGTGGCCTTTTAGACCAGATGTGTGTTTCAGTTACATGAATAGTGAAAAGAATTTCATTCTCTTGCTATAAACTGTAAATTATCTGTGTATATGAGGGTTAAAGATAGCATGCGTAAATTAAATCCATTAGAAATCTAGGAATTGTATTTGAGAATTTTTTTCTTTTTATGCAGAGTTACATGCAGCATTCCAAAAAGGCAAAACATATAATTGTACTTCTTGTTTGCCCATTTTTTAAGGGCCTTAATGATCCTGTGACAGGGTAAATTGGATGATTCAATTCACAAATTAGATATCATTTTTGTAATTAATTGAGAATGAACTGTTTCTATCTGTGGTATGCTTTACAGTGAGAATTGCCAAAGGTCTGTATTTACTCAGAAAGTTCTTAGCTCTAAAAGGAGTACTTTTAAGGGAAATGCAGTTATGTTGATTGATTTTATTATTTGTTGAGTTTTTACTATGTGCTAGACATTATGCTAGTTTTATATTTATGCTAGTTACTAGTATGCTAGTAACTTATCATACAGTTACTATGAAAATTTCTCTCTGATACTTACAGTTACACTAAAAAGGAGATCATTTTATCCCCATTTTAGTCTTGATAAAATTGAGGCAAGAGAGGTTAAGTAAGACTCCCAAAATCATATAGTTTGAGCCCAGGACTGGTGCTCCCAAGCCCACTCAGGCCCTCAAGGAGTTTAAATTCTGCTGAGTGGGAGACTGACATATAAAAAGCTCACTGTATTTCAATGAGAGATGAAGTAAAATTTAAAAATAAAGATACAAACAACATTTACTGAGAGCATAGATGAAGAAGGGATTAATTCTGACCAGGAAGATCAGGAAAAAATAATTCATCTTTCCTACTATTTCTCTTGACAGCCCTAGTAGGATCCTCCTCATTTCTCTAATTTTCTTAATGGTATTACCATTTTTTCCAGTAATCAAGACTTAAAACCTTTGACATTTTAATTTTCTTCATATTCTCACATTTCATCAATCTGTAAAGCCTTTTAGTTCTTAAGAGAGTTTCTTGCTCTTACCTACTGTCCATTCCCACTGCTATAATCCTAGTTTTATCTATCACTATGCCATGTAGGCTAGTGGTTATCAACCTTTGGTGCACTTAAGAATCATCTCATGGTGCTTTGTCAAAGTGCAAAGCGTCATTAGTTTGATATCACAGGTGATTCTGATGCACATCAAAGTTGAGAACCACTTATCTAGAGCAGTTATCCTTAAAATTTGATGTGGGGACTCCTGGGGGGCATCCCTGGCACTCTTTCAGGATTGTCCAAAGTCAAAGCTATTTTCATAGTTATATTAAGATGTTATTTGCCTTTTTTACTGTGTTGACATTTGCACTGATGGTGAAAAAACAGTGATGGGTAAACTTGTAGTGCCTCAGCACAAATTAAGGTAGTGGTACCAAACTGTACTGGTAATCAATACATTCTTCACTGCCCCACACTTGTGGAAAAAAATGTAGTTTTGCTTAATAGTGTCCTTAATGAATCAGTAAAAATTATTAATTTCATTAAATCTTGCCCCTTAAGTGCATGTTTTATTATTGCTCTATTTGATAATGTGGTGAATACTCTTAAGGTACTCGTGCATTCTGAAGTACAGTGGTGGTCTCAAGGAGCAGCACTTTTGCAGTTCAAGTCGTGAGCTACATTAGCTGTCTTTTTCATGGAACTCCTTTTTTATTTGGGAAAATGACTGGTAGACAAACTATTGTTATTCAGACTTTGATATTTGGCAGAAATTTTCCCAAAAAATGAACAGGCAGAATTTTATCATTGCTAATGATAAACTTTCAAGCAAAAATGAAAATATAGAAAATTCCCAACACTTAATTTTTCTGATGAAATTGATGGTGGTTGAAATGTGTTAACATTGGGAATGTCTGCATAACTAACACATTCCACATGACCAATGCATGGTATAAAATCATGCATGGATAAAGATCCATTCAAATGCAAGGTAGAACAATGGATTTTAATGTAACAGAGCACAAAAAGTTCATTGCTATGGTTTCTGAGTCCATGTTGAAACTAACCTTTAAAAAATGACGACTTGTTGAGTTTTGGTGTACTATCAAGGAAGAATATCTAAAGTTATCTGAAAAAGCCATTGAAACACTTCGTTTTCGAACTACATATCTGTGTGAGGCCAGATTGTCTTCAGATACTTCAACCAAAACTACACATTACAACAGACTGCGGAAACAGATGAGAATCTAGATGTCTTCTATTGTGATTTGCAGATGTATAAAACAGTGCTACTCTTTTCATGATTTTTTGGGGGGAGGGAAATACAGTTATTTTTTGTAAAATGTGTCATTTAAGTTAACATGCAATGAGTTTTTATTGTTGTCTTAAAAATAAATGAATAGATAATTACATAAGCACTTAATTAGTTTTAATTTCTAATATGGTAAATATCAATGAATGTAACTCATATAAAAAAGCTCTTTGGGAACCTCATTAATTTTTAAGAGTTTGAAGAGGGCTGTAAGTGGGTTGAATGTCCTCCAAAAAGATATGTTCAAGTCCTGATCCCTGATACCTCTTGATGTAACCTTATTTGGAGACAGGCTCTTGGCAGATGTATTCAAGTTAAGATGAGGTTATACTAGTTTAGGGTGCACCCTAAATCAAATGATTTGTGTCTTTATAAGAGGAAGAAGAAGGAATTTGGTTGTGGAGATAGAGGAGACACACAGGGAAGAGTGCCATGTGAAGACGGCAGAGATTGGAGTGGGGAAGCTACAAACCCGGGAATATCAAGGATTGTGGGGAGCCACTAGAACATAGGAAGAGGCAAGGAAGGATTCTTCCTTAGTACCTTCAGAGGGAGTGTGGCCCTGCCAATTGATTTCAGACTTATAGCCTCCAGAATTGTGAGAGAATAAATTCCTGTTGTGTTAAGCCATCCCATTTGTGGTACTTTGTTATAGTAGCCTTAGAAAACTAATACAAGGTCTTGAGACCAAAAAGTTTGAGAATCTCTAACCTAGGCTATTATAATTAGCTACCCATCTCTCCTTTCTTCCAGATTTTATCCTGTCAGTACATGCTGATCACTACTGCCAGATCACCTATCCTAAAACAGTTATGGCTTCTCTTATTAAGAAAATGTCAGTGTGGGGGCTGGCCCCATGGCTGAGTGTTTAAGTTTGCACACTCCACTTCGGTGGCGCAGGGTTCAGATCCTGGGCATGGACATGGCACTGCTCATTAGGCCATGTTAGTTAGTCCTCAGAAGGACCCACAACTAAAATATACAACTATGTGGTGGGGGGATTTGGGGAGAAAAAAAAAAAGCAGAAAAAAAAAAAGAAATTGTCAGTGGTTCTTTATTACTTGCTGACTAAAGTTCTAACTCTAAGTTTGTGTCCAAAGCCATCCAAAATCTGGCCCTAACGTACTTTTCCAGGCGTGTGTCCCACATTTCCCTAAGATACACCCTTTGGAATATTAGTTTGAGTGGGCATTCAGTCATGCATTTCTTCATTCATTTCTTCATCAACAGACAAAAATACCTATCCTTATTGAGTTTTTGTCCTAATACTGTGTTGTCTAATATGGTAACCACTAGCCACAGGTGCTATTCGTTTTAAATTAAATGAACTTAAATAAAACTGGAAATTCAGTTCTTTAGTCTCAGTGGCTACATTTCCAGTGTTCAACAGCTGCATGTGACTAGTGGCTACTCTATTGGACAGCATAGATATAGAACATGTCCATATTGTAGATGTTCTTTTAGGTAGTGCTAGTCTTATAAATAGTCCATTCTATTCATCTTGCCACTAAAGCACCTAACATTTTCCTTGCTCTTCAGCATTCCTAAATTCATTCAGCATACCTTCCCTGCACTGGCTCTCCCCACCACACCCTCCACCCCCTTTTTCCAATTCCCTGGCACACTTTCCTTCCTGTTATTTATCAAAGTCAACCTTTGGTTTTGACTCAAATACTACTTCTTTTAAGATTACTCTAGCTGGATATAGTCCCCTATTTCTATTTCTGTAAAGCTAATTTTATTGTATGATATGTTTGTCTTGACCTGTATTTGCCACTTGGCATGTTGGATGGACAGTTATAGTGTCTCTCTTACTAAGGTCATTGAAGGTAGGAACCTTGTCTAGTAGACTATGGCATTCTAAATATCATATTATAAATATAAGAAAAGAAAAAAATGGACAGATGAAGCAAATTTTCACTGACTATATTAATTTTAAAATCTCAATTTATGCTAAAAAAATCCTCCCAGGCACATCTGTAAGGTGGTTCAGATGCCTTAGGAAAAAGAATTGTATTTCCATAGTTTTTGGGTTTTTTTTGGTCCCCTGTTTCAGAACTCATCCTCTTGTCTGCTAGGTCTGTCTTCTTGGATGTCCCATAGGGCTCTTCAAACTCAGTATGTCCAAAACTGAACTTTAGAGGGCATGAGTGCTTCTTCCTATTGGGCAAAAATGGGAAAATTTGAGTCTCCAAACAACAAAAACAACAACAAAAACCAAAATAAAACACACACACACAATTGAAACACATTTAATACATAAAATTATATATATCATAATGATAAAAGAAAAATATGCAACATCTTACTTGAAGAAACTGAGCACTAATTCCTTAGTCTGAAAATGGGCAATTTAAAGGAATAATTCAGCATTTACCCTGTCTTTTGTATTAACTGTACTTTAGGTAAATCAAGTAATCCTTTACAGAAGAATTCCAGCTAATACATATGGAAGGAATGATAGAAATAGAAGATCAGGGGCCAGCCCAGTGGCGCACTGGTTAATTTCACACATTCAGCTTCTCGGTGGCCCAGGGTTTGCCAGTTCGGATCCTGGGTGTGGACATGGCACCGCTTGGCAAAAGCCATGCTGTGACAGGTGTCCCACGTATAAAATAGAGGAAGATGGGCATGGATGTTAGCTCAGGGCCAGTCTTCCTCTGCAAAAAGAGGAAGATTGGCAGTAGTTAGCTCGGGGCTGATCTTCCTCAAAAAAGGAAAAAAAAGAAATAGAAGATCATCATTTTGTGACCCCCTAGAAAAAAAATTATTGATTTAGGCAATAATCATCAATAGATGAGTTATGAATGAAAGGTTAAATATGATTATGAATGTTTTGTTCCTTTACCTAAATATGCATGATGCCCCTTTACCTAAATATTAGAATGTCCTCCAATTTGATTATAGTTATTTTTGATGTTTTCGTTCCCTTTATCTTTAATGTTATAATTAAGTGTTAGCTAACTTGTTCTGATAGAGAGCTGCAATTTTCTGATTTTGTCTGCCTGTTTGTCTCCTCACTCATGGCTTTGTAAACCCTTTCTTTCTTTCTTTTTTTTTTTTTCCAGATATGAGGACCTTCTTGATCATTTCTTGTAGGGAGGGTCTTGTAGCAATGAACTCCCTCAGCTTTTGTTTATCTGGGAAAGTTTTTATTTCTCCATCCTGTCTGAAGGATATTTTCACTGGATAGAGTATTCTTGGCTGAAAGTTTTTGTCTTTGAGAATTTTGAGTATATCACTCCACTCTCCTAACCTGTAAAGTTTCTGCTGAGAAATCCATTGAAACGCTGATAGGAGTTCCTATGTAGGTTATTTTCTTCTGCCTTACTGCCCTTAATAGTTTTTCTTTGTCATTGACTTTTGCTAGTTTTACTAATATTATACCTTGGAGAACGTCTGTTTACATTGATGTAGTTAGGAGTTCTATTAGCTGCTGCTGCTGCTGCTGCTGCTTCTTTTTTGGTGAGGAGGATTGTCCCTGAGCTAACATCTGTGCCATTCTTCCTCTGTTTTGAATGTGGGACACCACCACAACATGGCTTGTTGAGCGGTGTGTAGGTCTGTGCCCAGGATCTGAACCCATGAAACCCAGGCCACTGAAGTGGAACACATGATGTTAATCAGTATGCCACCTGGCTGGCACCCTCTATTAGCTTTTTTTACTTTTAATTCTAGCTCCTTCCCCAGGTTTGGGAAGTTCTCTGCTGTTATTTCTTTGAACATATCTCTCTGCTCCTTTCTGCCTCTGGAATACCTATAATCCTTATGTTGCATTTCCTAATTGAGTTAGATATTTCTTGGAGAATTTCTTCATTTCTTTTCAGTCTTGGTTCTCTCTTCTCCTCCATCTGAAGCATTTCTACATTTCTTTCCTCTAAATTGCTAATTCTGTCCTCCATAATATCAGCTCTGTTATATAAGGACTCCAGATTTTTCTTTATCTCATCTATTGTGTTTTTCATCTCCAGCATTTCTGATTAGTTTTTTATGGTTTCAAGCTCTTTTGTGAATAATTCCCTCAGTTTATTAATTTTATTCCTGATTTCATTGAACTGTCTTTCTGAGTTTTCTTGTCCCTCTTTGAGTTTTTTCATGATAGCTATTTTGAATTCTCTGTCATTTAAATTATAGATTTCTGTGCCTTCAAGATTGATTTCTGGGTGCTTGTAACTTTCCTTCTGGTCTGGAGTATTAATATAACTCTTCATATTATTTGATGGGGTGGATTTGTGCCTTCACATAGCGGTAGTATTTGGTCACAGATTCCACCTGCCACCACTTGGGGGTGGGTAGGAGCTGTGTATTCTGGGCCCGCTGCCATCCCTGGCAGCTGTACCTGTCCTTTGGAAGCTGTGCTGACAGGGCCCATCTGTGTTTTCACAATCACTGCCACTGCTTTACAAATATATGCACAGGTGCTGTGGCAAGGGTCTGTTGCCCTGGCCAACTGGTTGAGCTGGTGCGCCAGGCAGGGGGAGGGACACTTTGTTTCATGTGCATGATCCCTGGGGCACTCCCACTTTACACTTGCTCTCTGCTCTTCTGGGATGCTCTGCTTGGTTAAGACACCCCCATGATTGATTAGCCTCCTCAGTGTGGAGCTTTCCCACAGGCTGGGAGGCAACTCTGAGAGTGAAGAGGTTCCTGTGGAGGGCAGCCCCCTCCACTCTTTCATATCAGAGCCGTATGTGGTCCCACACCTTAGGTTGCTGCCATTGGAGGAGGGAAAGGAGATCCTCTTACCTCCTTCCACTGCCTCCCAGGGAGTCCAGCACCTCCACCTCCAGACATATGGCTGCATGGATCTCTCAGACGTCTGTTGTGTTGTGTGAGGGTCCTCTGATAGTTTATGAGTGTCCTTTTCATTGTAACTTAGCGGGGAGAGTCTAAGGAAAGAGCTCACTCTGCCATGAGGTTGATGTCACTCCTTTCTCTTAATTTTAAGGGTTTAAAAAATTTATTAGTGATATTAGCCCTTTATCTGTGATGTAGTTTACAAATATTTTGTTTGCTAGTTTTCTTTTGACTTTTGTACATTTTTTTGCCATACATAAATTTTTTATCTTTATGTAGTCAAATATATCCATATTTTTTTTTAAGTGTGTCTCCAATTTGAGTCTTAGTTAGACTTTTCCTTTACTGAGGTTAAAGAGGAAACCACTCGTGTTTTCTTCAAGTATCCACATACAGTTGATCTTCATTATTTCTAGATTCCATATTTGTGAATTTGCCTCCTAAAGTTTATTTGTAACCCCTAAATTAATACTTTTGTTGCTTTCCCAGTCATTTGCAGATATATGCAGAGTGGCAAAAAATTTGAGTCACCCAGTGTACACAAGTGCAGCTGAGGTTGAACAAGGTGATGCTCTGCCTTTTTTCAGCTCTCATATTGCAAACTAGTGTCCTTTTCATATTTTTTGTGCTTCTTCTTTGGGATTTTTCTCTTTAAAATGCCCCCTAAGCATAGTATTAAAATGCTGTCTAGTGTTCCTAAGTACAAGAAGGCTGTGGTGTACCTTACGGAGATAATACGTGTATTGGGTGAGCTTCATTTAGGCATGAGTTGTAGTGCTATGGCAGTGAGTTCAATGTTAATGAATGAAAAACATATATTAAATAAGGTGTCTTTAAACAGAAACACACTTAGAACAAGTTATGTATTGATGGTTGATGAAAATATGACAACCAGAGGCTTGCGAGAACCTAACCCTATGTTTACCCAGGAGCAATGACTCAGTATTTACTAATTTATTGTTTGCAGAGACTTTGTAGAAATAACTGTCATGAATAACAAGAATCAACTCCAGTTTCATCTTTTACATTTTGATCTCTGATCCTTTTGGGATTTCTTTGTGTGAGTAATTTGATGTGTGGATCTAGTATTATCTTTTTCTAAATGGCTAAACACTTGTCTCATCACCATTTATTTATTTATTTTTAAAATTCATCTTTGTTCCAGTGATTTGAGATACCACTTTTATCACTACTAAGTTTTCATATGTATTTGGGTCTGGTTTTGGACTGTATTCTGTTTCATGTCTGTCTATTCATTTGCTAATGCTACATGTTTTAATGATAGAAGTTTTATATTATGTTCTCATGTTTGGTAGGCTAGTTCCCTCTCATAGCTTTTCTTTTTTAGTGTTTTCCTGGCTATTTTTGCATGTTTGTTTTTCCATATAAATTTTAGTATCAAGTTGTTTAGCTTCCCAAAAGAGATTATTGGTATTTTTATTACAATTGCATTAAATTTATGAGTTAATTCAAGGAAAACTGACAGTTTTATGATGTTGAGTCATCCTATCCAAGAACACTGGATATTTTTTTATTCATTCAAGTCTACTTTTGTATCTTTCAAGAGTGTCTTATAGTTTCCCTTGTATAAGTTTTGCATGTTTCTTGTTAATTTATCGCTATGTATTTTGTCTTATTTGTTGTTATATTAAGTAGAATTTTCACTTTCACTATATCCTTTAACTGTTTAGTATGTTTGTATATGAAGGCTATTGTGTTCTGTATTTCAATTTTATATTTTGCAACCTTATTGAATTCTTTTGTTGTTTCAGGCATTTTATATTATTGATTCTCTAGGGTTTTCCAGGTACCCTATTATGTCATCTGAAAATAGAAGTAATTTTACTTATTTTCCAATTCGTAAGTCTCTTGCCTATTTTACTGGCTAATACTTTCAGTTCAGTATTGAATAGTAGTGGAGATAGTGGGCCTCCTTACCTTGCATCTGATCTTAGTGGATATGTCCCTAGTGTTTCTTTCTTAAGTAAGATGCTGGCTTTAGGACTAAGGTATATATTGTTTTATTAAGTTAGTGAAGGATGCTTTAATTTTAATGTAGTAAGACTGCTAGAATAATTTCTAACTTGGTGCTGGGAAGATCGTGGTGTCTGAGTCCTAGAGGGAGGAAGTGGAGTTGAAATGGACAGGTAGGAAGCAAATGAGAAAGGGAAAAGTCTTTGGAATGATCAGAAAAACTGCTCAATGAGAAAGAGGATGCTGTTCTTAATGATGTCACATTTCATTATTCACTTAGTTAATCTAAGACTGAAGGTCTGTTTGCAGAATAAGCTAGTAGAAATAATTCTAGAAATATTGTATCCACTTTGCCTCCAACATCTTCCTGGATTTTGCTAGCAGCTTGAGTGAGTAAAACAGATAGTTATATAGTTTTAATCCTGAAAATTGGTCTTTGTCTCATTTCTCAACTTATAGTTTTTACAGAAATAAATATGATTTGCAGTGCTTCCTATGGCAATAGTAAATGTTTGTTGAATGCCTTATATTAGAATTATTGGTGAATGCCTTATATTAGAATGTGTATATATGTATGTATACACACACACACACACACACACACACACACACACACACATTTTTTTCCCTTACTAGTCTGGGAGTAGTCTACCTTTAAGTGAGATTTAATCTCGAGGGCTCAAATGGTTTCATCAAGACTCATTCTTCTTTCTCTTGATCTATCTCTTCTACTTTTTTCAGTGTTACCCTCATTCTCAGGGTCTACTTTTGGCAAAACAGCTTTTAGACCTATGTTGTCTCTTCTTTGTAGCTCCTGTGCAAGTCCTTGGGGTTCATTCTGGTTGGACTAGCCTGGTCGTATGCCCACTCTGGCTGGGAGGATTTGTTACTCCTGCTGCACCTGGGTAGCACACTCCATTCCTACTAGTGGGGATGCAGCCCCTCCCAAAACACATGGTCTGAGAGTCCAGAAGAGTAACTTTCTGAAAGAAACAGGGTGTATTTACCAGAGGAAAGGGGGATTAGATGCCAGTCAGGCAAAAACAGCAACTGTTTGCAGCAGTAACTGAATAACGTTTATTGGATAGACTTGAGTATAATAGTGAATTGAAAAAATTGTGGTACTTTGGAGAAAGGAAAGGGCCTGAATGAATTCTTTGGGAAGAGACTCCTTACTGCTTGCTTTCTTCCCTACTTTGGCAATAGCTTACTATTTTTTCCAGAACTGAGTCCTCTGGTTTTATTGGCTTCTGTCATCCTTGCTGGAGGCAAATGATGTCAGGTAAGTAGTGAGTATGAAGGAAAATAAGCATAAGTATCCTGTTTTTCTGCAGCTTTAGTCCTGCCTACTGCACCTACTGCCAAAGACACATTAAGGCTTACCCCAGCTTTCCTCTTGACTTTAGGGGGTGAAATGTGTCATTCTTACATAACACATGGAATATTTATCAAATTACATACTGTACCACAGGTGTTTGATTCTCTTTGTTAGTATTGTCTAAAATTACAACATGTAAAAGTCTCTATCCTCACTTTCTAAGCCTGCCAATACAAGAAAGGTAGTATTTCCTTTTGGAGACTGAAACTTTTTTCCTCCCTAGCTCTTATTTAAGGAGAATATGTAATTTAGACATTTGAATAGGAATAGAGGAAGTAGCCAAAAACTTTTCAATAGTCCAGTTAAAATGCATAATAGCATGTGTTTAAAGTAAATCTCTGGAGGAAAGATTGGAAAATCCTGGCTAAAGTAATATACCATATACCTCAAAGGCATGCCTTGCTAAGTAAAAGTGGGAGGAAGCAGTATATATCTTACTGGGGGTCAGAGATTCTTGGGCTTAGAAGTTTCTCTGGCAACCTTGTTCCCATCTAGGTAGTTGAAAGGCTCAAAGAAATTTCCAATCAGGCTTAATCTCCTGGCTTTTATTTTGAGTTATATGCCATCACATTCTATAGCTTCACAGATTTGCATAAACTTTTCCTCTGAATTTATACAAAGGAATGTATTTTTTCCTTTATTAGAAATATTTAAAATAAACCCCAAACTTGGAAGTCTATGGGGCACACATCTCTTTTTAATCACAGACATGAATGAGGGGTAGTCTAACTTAAACGTGTGGACCTTGGTCCCAGGCCAATGTGAGTTCTAACCAGATTTGTCATGTTTTAGATGTGTGTCCTTACACAAGTTACTCTGAAGGCCTCACTTCTCTCATGTATAAAATAGTTATTCGTTCATTCATTCAGCAGATATTTATTATTGGTCACTCTTCTAGGTATGGGGATGTATCAGTGAAGAAAACAATGAAGAGCTCTTCCTTTGTGCAGCTCACATTCTAGTGGGGAGGAGGAGCAATAAACAGAAATTGTATGTTAAAAATAGTAATTGCTGTAAGAAAAGTAAAAGTAGAGCAGGATCAGGGAGAACTGGATCAAGGAAGAGAGCAGGTGCAGAATTACAGTAGCCAGGGTTGGCATCATTGAGAACGTGACATTTGAGCAAAGGCTTGAATGAGGTTTTAAAAGGCTCACTCTGGTTGTGGTCTTGAGAGCAGACCGTAGGGGGTTCAAGATAAAAGCAGAGAATGTTAGGAGACTTTCATAGTCACCCAGGTGAGAGATGATGGTGACTTAATCAAAGTAATAGCACTGAAGAGGGTGAGGAATGGTGGGATTCTGTATACGTGTGGGAGGTTCGGCCAACAGGATTTTCGGATGATTTAGCTATGTTGTATGGAAAAAAAAAAAAAAGGCACCTAGGCTTTTGGCCTGAGGAAATGGGTGGATGGGAATTGTTATTAACTGACAAGAGGAAGACTGTGGGTAGAGCAAGTTTTAGGGCGGAGATCAGGAGTTCAGTCCTGTCTGTATTGGGTTTGAGACGTCTGTTAGGCATCCACGTAGGGGTAATGATGTCTACCTACAGGTTGGTTGTGATGATTAAATATGGTGAGTATAAGTCACTTAGCACAGTACCTGACATAATTATCTTTGTGAGATCGAAGAATATATTGCTACGGGAAACAAGAAGAAGAAGTTGCAAAAGGGATGTGGGGGGAAAAAAACCTCATAGAATATGATAGCAGCACTTTTAAAAATAACATATTGGAAGACTGAGGAAATCTCCCAGAAAATAAAAGTCACAGAGATGCAAAAATATTAGAGAAATATTAAAAGTAATAGAAAATCTATCTAGGAGGTCTAACTCTTTTCTAGTAGTACATTCAGAGAGACAGACCAAAGAAAATTTAAGGGAAAAATTATCAAGGAAACGAAAAATTTCTAGAGCTGAAGGACATGAGTTTCTAAATTGAAAGTGCTTAGCACTATGAATGGGGAAAAAAAAAAGACATATTACCAGGACTTTTCAGAGCACAAGAGAGTAAAAACAAGTCACAAAGAAAGGAACAGAGATTAGCAGAATGTCAAACTCTTCAGAAGTAACACAAGCATCGAGTAAACAATGGAACAATGCCTTCAAAGTTCTGAGGGAAAATGATCACAAACAAATTTCTATGTCCAGCCAGTCAGTCAATTCTGAGGCTAGAATAAAAATACTTTTCAACATGCAGGGTCTCAAAAAATTTACCTCCTATACATCCTTTTTTAGGAAGCTATTGGAGGATCAAAAAGAGAAGTAAGACAGGAAAGATATGTGGAAAAAAAAAAGAGATGTGAAATCCAGAAAAACAGGATATAACCTGAAGAGAGAAAAAGGAAATTTTTGGATGACGGGGAAAGAAAGTCCGAGTAGCAGGTCTAGAGATGACCAATGCACATTGGAGCAGGAGGATATAAGATCCAAGGAAGAGGTCTGTAGGAAGCAAATTGAGCTCTTAAATGATGTGTTTGACCATTCTGAGATAGTTTCATAGTTCTTTCAGAGAGTTAGGGAATAAACTGTTCCTAACCTAAGAGCTTACCCTGTAGTGGGGAGTACTCACAAGCAAACAGGCAATTACAGTATTCTGTGAAGGTTTGTGAAGGTTAGTACTCTGCTCCTAGACCACCCAGACCTGGACAGAGGCTTAGAAATCTGATATTTAGCTCCTTGAGCATCTGTAATTGAACTGGCAAACCAACAGCTTGGGGCTGACTGTTGGGTTAGCCAAAGAATAGTCCTTGCCACACTCGAGAAAAGAAAGCTTTTTTCTTTTCGAGAGGATGAGCAGGTGGAAACCAGTGTGTATTATTAGTTGAAAGAATTTAAAGTTCATATATATATATATATATATTTATAAGCATTTATCTGTTTTTATTTTGTATGTATGGCACTATCATGTTTATAAGACCATCTTGTTTTTAAACTTACTGTGGAATAGAGCAAGGGAAAAAACTCTCAGTTGTTAACTTAGGTATAGAAAGTAACTTAATTTCCTATATAACAATTTATTTTACCCCCCAAGATGACTTATATCCCATTGACTTATGCCATAAAGGAATATTCTCCCAATATAATAATGGATTTTTTTCTTGTGGAATTCTTCACTATAAAGTTATTTTGTAGTTGGAGGGTGATCAAAAGCAAATTCAAATTTTACTGTTTAAAGAATGCTGCCTGGGGGACGGCCCTGTGGTCAAGTGGTTAAGTTCGCGTGCTCTGCTTCAGCGGCCCAGGGTTTCCCTGGTTCATTTCCTGGGCACGGACATGGCACCAATCATCAAGCCATGCTGAGGTGGCGTCCCACATGCCACAACTAGAAGGACCCACAACTGAAAATACACAACTATGTACCAGGGGGCTTTGGGGAGAAAAGGGAAAAAAAGAAAAAATCTAAAAAAAAAAAAAAATGCTACCCACTTAATTATAAACCTATTTGGTCTAAACTTTGCATTTTTCTTTTGTATGCTTTGGTTATAATATAAAATGTAGCAGTTTTGTGTCACATCAGTATTTCTCTCATATAAATATGGAACTATGTTTATGTCTCATCTAATTTCTCATTTGGTCAGTTAATATATACACAGATAAATGGAACAAGTACATAAAGAAAAATTGCAAAGGGAGAAAAAGATAATGTAAATGAAGATTGTTACTTATTAATATTGTGTAAGATTTTATGGTTGTTAAGTTCCTGTAATATATGGTCCTCCAGGTCTGGGAACATTAGTTAATCCACTCAGCAAACATTATAGGACGTCGGCTATATGTCAGGCTCTGTGCTAGGTCCTGGGAATACAGGACTAGTTAAGACATCATTCCTGCCCTCTAATAATTCTTAGTCCCAAAGAAAGACATCTGACATATAAACAACTAAATGTAATAAGTAAATGTAGTAGAGGGTTAAAAGTGCTATAGGTGATATTTACCAAATGAATGAAGAAAGGACGTCATCCCAAGAAAAGTATGTATTAAGAAGACAGAAGTGGAGATGTAATACCGTTTGCAGAAATGGCAAACATTTCTCTTGGTTTGTGGCACAGAGTAAGAGGACAGGCTAGGGAAACACGTGAGAGCTGGGCACTCAGGAGTTTAATCAGTTCTTCCCGGAAGAATGTTTCTCACATTTGTGTGATTATAAGAATCACTTAGAAAGTTAAAACAAACACAAAATTAAATTCCTAAACTTCCCCAGACCTAGAAAATCAGAATCCTTAGAGGAGGGCTGGGAATCTGTGTTTTAATAAGTGCTCTTGGGGCTGGCCTGTGGCCTAGTGCTTAAGTTCAGTGGCCTGGGTTCGGTTCCTGGACGCAGACCTACATCACTCGTTGGCCACCATGCTGAGGCAGCGACCCACATACAAAATAGAGGAAGATTGGCACAGATGTTAGCCTAGGGTGAATCTTCCTCAGTGGAAAAAAAAAACAAAAAGGAAAAGAGCCGTGGTAGTTCTTATTGTAACCAATTTATTGAGCAAGTCCAATTTATTAGGATATAAGCAAGTATTGTTTCTTAAATTTTCTGGTCTGTGTGAGACTTCAGATAAGAGCACATGCCACAACTTTCCTGTGTGTGTGTGTGTAGGTATATGTATGCATATATGCATGTATATTTTGTTGTTCTTAACGTAGTCTAGGCCAGCATAAAACTTTGGGAAGTATATCCTCCCAGTGCAGCCTAGAGCTGTGACTCAGGCTGCTTGTGTCTAGCTCAGAGATACTGTGTTTCTTCCCCCTTTTCAAGATCCAAGGGCTCTATGTTGGCAACAGAGTATGGGAATGGAAGAATTAGAGGTCTTCAAAGTAGCTGGTGGAGGGCAGTGTTCTAAATCTTCTAGTTCTTCCAGATACTCGTAGCCTCCACCAGTGTGGTGATCCTTAGTGTAGATGATTATTTCTTTAAGGAAGCGTGTAACTTCATCCTGACCTCTTCTGTCAGAGAGGACCGCCACAGAGAAGGGTAACTATGGCTTCCCCCACTGTCCCTGTGATGCAGGGTCGGTGAGCCAAGGAGTCGAAAGAAAGATTTCTTAGACTCTCAAGATCTGGCAGTAGTGCTCTTTTATTTAGAGAATAGTGTGGAATAGCATGGGGACAGGACCCATGGGCAGGCAGAGCTCCTGCTGCTGCCCTGAGTTGAGGGTTAGGGCTAATTTTATAAGGCATGGGTATGTGACTTATTTTTACTGGAAAAAAAGAAAAGATGATGTAAAAAGTCATTAAATGATTTCAGAGCAGATGGGGTCTGGTTATTGTGTGGTCATATAACTTTAGATACGAATCTGGCCATATAGATCCGCACGTAGGTGAGGATGCCCCGCGCTTCTCTCCCTGGGGCAGTCCTAATTCATACCATAAAAAAAGTCCACTGGGTCATATAGTTTGGCATGTAGGCCAGGTCACCTTGGGCTTCTCTAGCTGGGGCAGCCTTAATCCACATCACCTGTTAGTCGTCCATTTTTCACAGGGTGTAGAATGGCATCGCCTTTCCCCTTCCTTCTTTTACTTCATGCTTCTGCACTTGGGGCCATTGGAACTGTCAGGCCCTCTTATGTGCCCTTCAAGGGTGGTAGTCCTTTTCTTACCTGGCAAGCAACATACTCTACAGTCCTTTTTTGGGGTTTAGGCCTTAGGCATGGACTACTCTAGGTAGTCCTCTTCTTTCAGAAATCTCCAGACAATTAGCTACATATATCTCGATGTTCAGGTGCTTATGGGTTCTGCAGCTCAGCAAGCAGCCAACTTGAGACCAAGCTGCCGGTCTCTCCTTCTTGGAGACATCTTCACCTCCCAATCTGTATGACCGATTCTCTTGAAGTGCCCCCTTAGTTAATGAAGCCACCCTCACAAAGCTAGACTTCTAGACTCTTCCTTGCTTTGCCTTAGTTCTCTCCTTGGGAGGGTTGGTTGAATGTGCCAGCCAATTTTGTTTCTTCTTAGCAAACCTTGGGGGAGATATCTGGACATAATTTTCAGTGCTTTCCCTCAGATTTGGGCATTTAATACCTTTGTGTCACTGATTCTGGGACAATAGGAAATCCCACTTAACATCTTGTTAGATTATGAGCAGGTAAGTTTAGGAAACATTTTGCATGTGGAGGAAAATATAGTCAGATTTGTATTTTACAGTGTTTAAAGTGTAATTTAAATAAAAGATCTCAATGGAATTGTACCTTTGCTAATTCTACCAGGATTGAAGTAACATAATTTGTCTGCTTTAGGGTGAGAAAGTAAATACATGTATGACTATGAATCTTTGTAGAGTATCAACATCAGGAACTTCTGATAACTTGGTTGTAGATATGAAGAGACGTGGGTTCAGTGTATGCTGAACAGGAGACCAGTGTGGCACAATAGAAGAACTGGAATTCATTGGTATTGCTTAGTTACCTTTCAGATTTTCTAGTTTTATTATCTGGTACTTTGTGGACAAAGGCTTAGACAAAGCTTAGACCACTAGGTGGCACCTTATAATTAGAAAATGCAAGCAATCTATTGCTGCCACTAGGATCAGTCTAGCAAAGCAACGGCCAGTGAGAACAGCTAGTGACAGGCCTAGGACATGGGTTAAAATAATAGAGAAAGGAAGAGAGAAAGATAAAGAGAGAAAAGAAGTAGGAAGGCAAGAAAAGAGAAAAGGAGGAAGTAAACAGGTATATTGTGAAGGAAGTAGTAAAATCCCATCAGTAATTACCTCAGGAAAGTGGTTCGTATGGCATTTGTTGCTGGTTCTTGTCTTTGGTTATTCATTTATTTGACATGAACTTAATGAGGGTCGGTGAAGAAGACATTCTCCCCTACCCTTTGAGAGTTTAGAAGTAAAGGGAGCTTAGAATATCTGAACTTAAAATCTTGACACCTTCTTTGTAGAGTATATTAAATAATATGGAAAAGAATACTTTTTAATTTTAGTTTTGTTTGTTTCATATCCTCCATTTCTTTCCTCTATCAGAGAAAACCTTTTCTGGAATTAAAAAAAAAATTATTAACGTATTTCAAAATTAGCTCCTCAAGGTCTAGTTATTAAGGAATCTAGTGAATGCTGTTCATTACCTGCCTCTTCTTTTTTTTTTTTTTTTTCCTATTTCTGCTTTATTTCCCCAAACCCGCCCTGTACACAGTTTGTATATCTTAGTTGCAGGTCCTTCTAGTTGTGGGATGTGGGATGCCGCCTCAACGTGGCCTGATGAGCGGTGCCATGTCCGCGCCCAGGATCCGAACCCTGGGCCGCCACAACGGAGTGCGCGAACTTAACCACTCAGCCATGGAGCCGGCCCCATACCTGCCTCTTCTTAATGGGGGGTCCTAATAGGATCAGTTGGGGACCTTGGGAAGCCGTCTTCTGGTTATAGTCTGCAGCCTTCCTGGCTCTTTGTAGAATTTAGGCTTCTGACTTTTGAGACTTTCCTGACATCATCACACACTCTCACTATAGCACACGACTGTGATTGCCTGTTTGCAAGCCATTCTGTGTTTCTCCATAACAGTCAATTCTTTTATGGTAGAGTCTGTGTTTAATTTAATTCATTTATGTAATCCCAGTGTTTGGCAGGTGTGAGTACTCAATAAATTTTGGTTGAAAGCATGAATAAATCATCTTATAGTGTACTTGGTATAAGATAGGTTTGTATAGGAATTCTTTCTGAGAGAGTTAACTTTTGGATATACCAGAAAGACCTTCCTTTAACACTTTTCACATATTTGAGAGTATGTGAGCAGTTACTTTTACGTGTAAGATATAGTGCACTTTCAAAGATAACCAGAAGATACACCAGTCATAAGATAGAGGTGAATTTGGAATGCCAATTCTATAAGTAAAACTCTTAAGTTTTAATGTGGATTTTGTTGCTTCACCTTGGATAAATAGCCCAGCTGTAGTGTTTTTGTTTCTTATTTGTAAAATAATAGGGACTAATGGCATCTGTTACAGTCGTCTCTCCATATCCTTGGGTTCCGCGTCTACAGATTCAACCAACCACCATTTGAAAGGCCTACGATGGTTGCATTTATACTGAACATGTACAGACTTTTTTCTCTTATTATTCCCTAAACAATACGTTATAACAACTATTTACATAGCGTATACATTGTATTATGTATTATAAGTAATTTAGAGATGATTTAAAGTGTATGGGAGGATGTGCGTAGGTTATATGCAAGTATTACATCATTTTGTATAAGAGACTGGAACATCCGTGGATTTTCGTATCTGTGGGGGTCCTGGAACCAATCCCGTGAGTATACCAAGGGATGACTGTAGTAAATACCTCAGGCTGTAGGGCCTGGTGAGGACTTCATCTTATTATATAGATGAACATTGGGACTAAGTCAAGGTTGAGTAGAGGAGTAAAAGATGGGAAGAAGGATTTCACTGCAGGTGAATTCTGCTACTAGAGGTTAGTGTCGGTAGCTCAACATCTATTTATTGAATGTCAGAGCTTTCATGTTCAAGAATATGTATGAGAAAATAGGTGTATCATTACAGACCTCAAAATGCTTGCTAATGTGTAAAGAATACATTAGAAAAGGTTTCAAATAGAATTTTTTAAAACATCTTTATTGAGATATAATTTACATCCCATACAATTCACCCTTTTAAAGTGTACAATTCAGTGGCTTGCTTTTTATTAGCATATTCACAGATTTGTGCTACTGTCACCACTATCTAATTCCAACACATTTTCATCATCCCCAAAGAAACCTTGTACCCAATCACAGTCACTCTCCATTTCTGCCTCCTCTCAGCCACTAGAAACTCTTTTCTGTCTCTGTGGCTTTGCCTATGCTGGAAATTTCATAAAGATGGAATCATAAAATATATAGTCTTTTGTGACTGGCTTCTTTCACTTAGCATAATGTTTTCAAAGTTTATCCATGTTACATAGCATGTTATCAGTACTTCATTCCTTTCATTGCCATTGTATGGATATACCTCATTTTGTTTATTCGTTCATTGGTTGATGGACATTTGATTTGTTTTCACTTTTCCGCTCTTATAAATAATGTAGTTGTCAGCATCCATGTAGAAGTTTTTGTGCACACACATGTTTTCATTTCTCTTGGCTGTATACCTAGGAGTGCAATTGCTGGATCATATGATATGTAACTCTGTGTTTAACATTTTGAGGAACTGCCAAACTGTTTTCCAAAGTGGTTTCACCATTTTACAGTTCCGTCAGCAAAGAATGAGGCTTCCAGTTTCTCCACATCCTTGCTAACACTGATCTTTTTTTTTGTTTTGTTTTAATTACAATCATCCTAACTGTGGGTATGAAGTGGTATCTCATTGTGGTTTTTTTTTTTAAAGATTTTATTTTTTCCTTTTTTCCCCCAAAGCCCTCCGGTACATAGTTGTGTATTTTTAGTTGTGGGTCCTTCTAGTTGTGGCATGTGGGACGCAGCCTCAGCGTGGCTTGATGAGTGGTGCCATGTCCACACCCAGGATCCAAACCGGCAAAACCCTGGGCTGCCTCAGTGGAGCGTGCAAACTTAACCACTTGGCCCACAGGGTCAGCCCCTCATTGTGGTTTTGATTTGCATTTCACTAATGACTAATGATGTTGAGAATCTTTTCATGTACTTATTGACCATTTGTATATGTTCCTTGGAGAAATGTCTCTTGAAATTTTTTGCACATTTTAAATTGAATTGTTTATTTTTTTTTATTGTTGAATTGTAGAAGCTCATTTTATATTCTGGATACAAGTCCCTTATTAGTTATTTGATTTTCAAATATTTTTAGTGTGTGTGCTTGGTTGTATCAGGTGAGTTGCCATGAAGGGGATGAACAGGGTGTTGACAGTTGTCTTTTAATGATACTCAAAGCTGGTCTCTAAATCAGTATGGAAAGCAATTATAGGAAGCCAAAAAGGAGTGAAACTGCTAAGAGGGAAGCACAATGTTCTGTAGTATATAACACACCTTCTTATTGTGTTTGTGTTTTCCTAGTTACAAACTAGTAGAGAAATGCTAGGAGTTGGGATAGTAAGAAAAGTATAGTTGTTTTCTTCCTTTGTGGCTCAGGCAAGATACGCTCTTAGAGATACAGCTAAAAAATAAAAGGAGGTTGGCCCAGTGGCATAGTGGTCGAGTTTGCATGCTCTGCCTCAGCCACCTGGGGTTTGCAGGTTTGGATCCCAGGCACAGACCTAGCACTGCTCATCAAGCCATGCTGCAGTGGCATCCCACATAAAATAGAGGAAGATTGGCACATATGTTAGCTCAGTGACAATCTTCTTCAGGCAAAGAGAGGAAGATTGGCAACAGATGTTAGCTCAGGGTCAGTCTTCCTCACAAAAAGAACAAAACAAAACCAAAAAACAATAAAATACCAACTGGTTCTACCAGGGATGACAGTAATTCTACTTTTGCCAAGTCACCCTCAGAGAAATGCCCTCACAACTGATCAACATCACAGTGCTTTGATGAACATGGAGTGACATGCTGAAGTGGTTGTGATCACTTGCCCATCCTTTTGGCCAGTCTCTCCCAGCAGCACCTTCGAGAGCATTCTTAGCTTGATATTGAAGTAAAGTGGTAATATTGAAGATATTTGTAAAGTTGACTGAGGTAAATTAAGAAATGGTCATATCTGGCAAGTGCTAGGCACAGATGACTTTTTCTTTTTTGCGTTAAGTATTTAAAATAGAACACTAAGAACCTTCTGAGAAATATGTTACTTTCTCAAGGTTTTTCTGTGAAATGTCCTATCAAAATCAATATGGATTCTTGACTAAGACTTCTTAGTTGTGTTATGTAAAAAGATGTGGGTTTTGTAAGGTAGCCTGGCATGTGCTGCACTGCTTTTTAATTTTTATTTTTTACAGTATAAGAACTAATTCCAGACTATAGATAACATTTACGTGAACAGTTCCCTAAACTTTGCTTCCCTGAGTGTAACTATTAAAGCTTTTGGAATAACAATGCAGTTGTCTCTTAAGATAGATCCTTTAGACTGATGTCTTGTGACTGGTTTAAATTCTTCAGGCACATTCTCTCTTGACTTCCCTCCACACCCAGAAAGATATTTTGGATCTTCTTCATGTTAATTTTGTGCTTTGATCAGAATGAAGAGATGAGTCAGAGAAGTTTTTTGATACTAGTACTTTTGGGGGAGGTCACAGAACATAATTTTGAATCTGAAGCAGCAGTAACTGTCAGTTTTGCTCTTCCAGGCTGATGGACAAATTTGTAATCATGAACATATTGCATAATGGTGACATAATTGAGGATGTGGGCTTATCGTTTAGAACACAGCCCCCAAGAGACTTGTGTTCAGTACATAATGTAAAGATATGTTAAGGTGGTTGTGAAACTCTTTGCCAGATAGCAGGGCCTTTTTAGTCACTTTGTGTATAGTTTGCTTTGTACGTGATGCTGTCCTTGAGTAGAAAACAGTTGACGCCTCCATGTCCCATTGGCATCTGTGGTTAAGCATAGCTCAGATACTGTTAAATTAAACATTCATGTGATAATGTGCTCTCCCAGATGAAGGAGTTAGCACTCTGTAACTCTTGAGGAAATACATAGTCTCATTTGACAATTTCGGTGCCACCTAGGATTTTATCTAGTGTGTAATGAGGTGATGTAGTGACTGTTATATTGATTTGCAGGCTAGGAAGATAATTGATAAACTTGGGCCTGGGGTCCTGGGGATAGGATATTTGCCATAGAAGAAAGGTAATGATGAAAACAACAATATTTGTTGTTGACCAGCTCTGGCTATGAAACATTCAAGGCATTTGGGCTCTAATTTGAAAGATGAGTTGAAAAATAGTTATTTGATGCTTATTCTGTGCCTATCACTCCGCTAGGTACTGGCAAGTTAGAGCAAATAAGACATAATTCTTGATCTTGAGGTGCTTACATTTGGGGAAGATAGACATGGAGGCAGATGCTTTTTTCATACATTAAGGTAAGGACTTTACTCTTTTTTATCTCCCCAATGCAGAGGCTTACACAAATACCAAATACATTTTGAATACTCCATCAGCTGTGGTAAAAACTATTTTTATAAAAGGCAAGAGTAAAATAAATGCACAGTTCAGAATAGTGATGACCACAGGGAGGGAGACAGGAAGATGGGATTCAGGGGGGCTGTGCATAACTTCACTGGGATTGAAAATATTCTAATTCATAAATTGGTGACGAGTTCATAGATATATATATTATCATTATACTTCATAACTTATGTAGTATATATATTCTTTTGTATCTATCAAGTGTTGCATAATTTTTTGAAAATCAAGATACTTCAGTCAACATTTCCCAATCTTAATTTATTAAAAGCTTTTATTTAAGAAAATTTGTGTGAGAAAAACTGAACTCAGTTACCCAAACTATTTCTCTGTCTCTCTGCCTGCTATCTATTCATCCGTCCATATATTTTTTACTTTAATCTTTGAAACACAATAAAAATAATGTAGAAGTCTTTTCACATGACCTGAATGTCCTGTTTCCCTGCCCCCTAAGGTTCTATGTACTCTGTCTAGACTCAGTTTATAGGTCAAAAGGATTCTGTCTGGGCTGGCCAACCAGGCATTTAAGTATTCATTACCTCTGTGTGTGTGTGTGTGTGTGCATGCGTGTGCATGTGTATTTAATGATGTTTGTGCATGGCTTAACTCGGGATTTTGAAACCTTTGTAGGGTTTTCCTATTTGCCAGGTGGTTTTAGAATTGAGGGCCATCAGTAGGAAAAAAAAAACAAAGAAAAATACTATTTCCTCTTTCATCTGTGTCCCATATTATACGAGTGTTCACTGAAAATAGCACCAATTTTCTGGGAAAGGTCATGACTGAGACTTTTCTCACCCTTTACCCCTACTTTCCAATTCATGTTTCCTTCTTCCAACATGGTCATGTGCTTGCCCAAGTCTGGCTTATGAACCGTGTAGAATATTTGTGCAGTTTTGTTTTTTAAGCCCTACACTGTGCACATGATGCAGTATTTAATTTGGAATGAGCTCTGAGTTTAGTCACACGTGCTTCTTGTGGTGTTTATCTTGGAATCCACAAGTAGGAGGGAAGTATTTTTGCTTTTTATACATCTGGACATTGTTCATGGTCCTCCTGTGACTTGGGAATTCTGTGTGGGGCAAAATCCAAAGAACAGTATTAAAAATAACATGGAGTTATAATGACATCTGAGTGAAAACTATTGAGAATACCCTTCTGATCCCAATAGAGTTTGATTTTGGTGGTGAGCTTTTTCAGTCGTATGGTTAACTGCTGGCCCGAGTAGATTGCTGGGATTATAAGGTTACCTGATACCCTCGCATGTAGGCTAATGGGCTGCCAGACTTTCTGAAAGCTACAGCAGATATGACTTTTTCAGGGGAAGATTTTGCCTTGATTTTGCATGGGGTAAGATGGGTATAGTAAATTCTGTTCGCTGCTGCTGTGCCTCTGCCATTCTCTTGCACCACAAGCATCTTAAAAGACCTGAGATGTTCTTTCCATTCACTTCCTTGATCCCACCTTATTCCATCCAGCTTTAAGCTAAAGCTGGATCCTGAGAACACCTCAGATGCTGTGTCAGGACTGGCAGGGGAGGATGTCTGGTAACCTTATCTTTACCCTGATTACATCTGAGAAGTTGTTGTTTCAAACAGGATTGGACATGGTATAGTACAGTACCTCCTCCTTTTGACTAGGGGTCTGCTAGAATGGAAAAAGTGGGAAAGGATGTACAGCAATCTTGCTGCTCTTTGAGTGAGTTTGCATATGGACAGTATTGCTTTTTGGCCCCAATGTAGTTTTCTTTCATTCCCATGTCTCATCTTTTATGCAGCTGCAGAAAGCAGGCTGGGAAAGCAGAATGAAAGCTTCAAGCAGATTTGCACTTGAATAAAAGAAAGAGTGATTTCTCTTGTTCAGAGTACAGACCAGTTTGAGGAGAAAACTGTTTACTTTTTCACTTTCTGGGTAAGGACTGTTTGCTTTTTTCCCTTCAAATTTTATAAAGAGTGGAAAAAGCTAATAAAGTAGTTGGACCTGCTGGTTATAATTAGTGTAGAATTTTCAAATGTGCTTAATAAGTTTTCTCATATGATTATTAAAAAAGTAAATAATTGGAGGGCAAAGGTCAAAATTCTGTTGAGGCTTTAGAATCAGTTGAATATGAGGTGGTTTCACTGCTTGGATAAGACAACTCAAGTAGGAGCTGTTTCTCTTTGCTGGTTTCTTTGGCCTTTCCTTTGGGAATTTTTTTTTCCCCTTTACTTTCGTAATGCATTTTGCAACTTTCAGTTAAAAAAAATCCATCAAAGTTTAAACTTTTAGCAAATAAACACATCCTGGTCCTATGATGGGAATCTCAACATAGTAGAGAATGGCTTGACTTCAGCTGGAGAGAGGGTATTAGTAGGAACTCCAAGGGTTGATACCAAGATCATGCTTGTTTAATGTTTTAATGACTCCAAAAGGAAATGGTGAAATCTGCTGATGACACCAAATTGTTTTTGCTGATCCAAACAGGGATTTCTGGGAATCTTCTTCAGAGTATTTGGAGTGGTGGAAGAATTGGGCAATGTGGTAGCAGACGCACTGAACTTGAAGTAAAGGTTTATGTGAAGGAGCAGGAGTAACGTCAATATATTGAAGCAATAAAGCCTGCCGAGTCCTCCAAGAGGAAGACTGGAGTCCCTGTTAAGGGCTTGGCTTTGATTCCTCTCATGAGAGGGAAACTTAGGACAAAGAACATTTTGATATATAGAAATGCTGACTACTATAGCAATAGTTGTCATTATAAAGTATAGTGATTGAAAAATACGGTGTTTGAGTTTCTTTCTTTTTTAATGCCAGTGGTAGTACATCCAAAGGAGTACTGTTTCCCTCGAAATGGTCATGAAAAATTACGTACTCATTTTATGCATGCTCCTTTTTTGGGGAACAGCTCCTAGTACATTCTTTCAACTATTTTCTGTGGGGGCAGATCATCATTTTTTACCTTATTTTTGATACAGCCAACAGTCATTTAGAACCAAGTGTGATGAATAAAATGAGTGATCAAACCAAACAGATTTTGCATATGAGTTAAATATAAAGTAGTAAAACTAATTTTCTTTTATTGCTTCCAGAATTTCTGAAGGAAGTTATCAGTGAGCAATTGCAAAAATATTTGTGTATTAGTCGTATTAGAATAAGTTCTCTTTTTTTTTCATCTGTAGATGCCTGCTTTGTTTTCCCCCCCAGCTTTATTGAGGTATAATTGACAACTAAAATTGTATGTGTTTAAGGTGTACAATGTGATGATTTGATATATGTATACAATGTGAAGTGATTACCACAATCAAGTTAATTAACACATCCATCCTCTCACCTGCTTACCACATTGTATGTATATTGAGAACACTTAAGATTTACTTTCGTAGCAAATTTCAAGTATACAATGCAGTATTGACTATAGTCATCATGCTGTACATTAGCTCCCCAGAACTTACTCATCTTATAACTGAAGGCTTGTACCCTTTGACCAGCATATCCCCATTTTCCCCACTCCAGCCCCTCCCCATTCTACTCTGTGGTTCTGAGTTTGATTTTTTTATCTAACACATATAAGTGAGATCATACAGTGTTTATCTTTCTCTGGCTTATTTCACTTAGCATATTGTCCTCCAGGTTTATCCATGTTGTTGCAAATGGCAGGAGTTCCTCTAGAATAAAAGTTCTTGGTTGATTTATTTCACAAATGTCACTCATTTAAATATGTAAGTTATAGATGCTTGTTAAAACATAATGTCATGTCATTACATTATGGACACACCATGTTTATAAGTGACTGTCTCTTTTTAAAATTGTCAAGTGTACTCTTAGGGAGGAAGCAGGAGGTTGTGGAGTAACTGACCCAGCCCTGGTTGTAAACACATAAACTTCTAGAGTTTCCTTTAATGCATTGATATTTTCTTGCTAAAGCCTGCATCTATGTAATGAAAATGACCCTTGGGTTAATAAATAAGATAGCCACTGTCACAGGAGCTATGGGCTGGCCATCCGTATCCATCTGTCCATCCATGCATCCATCTATCCATTTACTTCAAAAGAACAGTGAGTCACAACCCCTTACCTCAAGATACTTGGTTTTATTTGCATGGTGGAATATCCATGTGAAACTAACAGCAGTCATTTGCACCAGTGTCACTGGAGTTTTCAGATTTTATCTTTGGAAACTATACTTTGATTAAGTGAGGGTAGGATGGGAATGGTGCTGAATCCTTGCCTTCTCTTTTCCCCCTCAGTGAGAATCTCTGGAGTAACTTGAAAACCACTGGTAAAGAGAATGAGTTATCTGGAGAGTCAGAAAAGAGTTTGTTTAGGAAGAGCTAGGGAGGCTTCCTTTTACTCTTCTGAGATTATTAAAACAAAATTAAAAATTTTCGTTTACCAATCCTATTCTTCCCTATTTTGAAAGTCAGTGTAAGTTTAACAAAATCCCCCACATATTTAAATTTTTGACAGAGTTTTGCCTTCATAGTTCTCTGTATTTAAACTCTTAAAATAAGAAAAAAGTCAGGAGAACTTCTAATGTAAGAGCAGATGGATAGCGCAAGAATAAAATAGGTCCTAAAGCTCCATGGTTCTAAATGCAGGGCCCCACACTGGCTGTGTCAGTCTTTGGGGAGAACTTGTTAAAAACAGAGCATCCAGATTCCAGCTCAGACATATTGAATCAGAATCTCCAGGGTAGGGCCCAGGTTCTTTAACAAGTTCTTCTCTGCATAAAAAAATACCTCCTAAAAATAGATATATACCCGAAAAGCCAAAAAATACAATGGTGTTAGGATATATTGAAAAAAAGCGTGATGTAGAGCTTGTCCTATGCAATTCTGATGACAAAAGTATCACTAGTAATTATTTGAACCACTGATAATAATGGAAAGCTTGATATCATGGTTAAGAGATGGGTTCTGGAATCAGAATGTCTGAGTTCAAATCATAGCTTAGTCACTTATTAGCCGTGTTTAGTAATTCCTCTGTGTCTCAATTTCCTTATCTGTAAAATGGAGATAATACTAATTGCACCTGTCTCGAAGGGTTATTGTGAAGATTACATGAGATATTGAGTGAAAAGCACATAAAGCATTATTTGGCATACAGTAAACCCTCAGTAAAAATTTGCTGTTATTGTTACATGTCCTCTAATGTTTAGAAGTAAGTGTTCTGGTCTTACTGTGATGCTTTTCTTATAATTAGTTCAGGCCTACTTTTGGACGAAAGTGAAAAGAAAGCAGAAAAAATGATTGCTTAGATACGAGAATGTGTGTGTGTGTGTGTGTGTGTGTGTAGGTAAGACATTTACATCTAAATATATTATATAAAAATACACAATGGGAGAAAAAGCACACTCTCTTTAATTCTTTGGAGTAGGATTTTAAAGTAACAGATTCTAAATTTGCTATGTTTTGCATTTCTTCTCTCTGCCATAAAACCTACAAAAGTGGTGTGATTCTAACAGACACAGTAGATGGCGCTTTAGACTTAGTTTTCAAAGAAACTAGTACTAGAGGGAAAAAGAAAACTAAAGCACATTTTAACTGGCTTTTTTTTCACCACCAAAACAATTTCATCTTAGAGTATGTGCCTCTAAGAAATAAGGGTTTTTTTTGACAGAGCTGGATAATAATTTTAGCAAAAATAAATCTCCCATTGCTATGTTTGTGCCAGGTTTGTCACTTGGAAAGTATTAGTTGTGTTTTAAGCCACAAATATATAAGGAAGTTATTTTCTTTCAAAACATTGCCTTATTTATGAGAGTTTTTCCCCCCTCTTTGTCTCTATATTTGATATTTCTGCTTCTAGTTTTTTTCCCCTTTATTATTATTATTTATTTTACAAAAATATGGTCACAAAATTAATTTGAGTCACATCAATTTATAATGTAGTCACATTTAAAAATTCAGCTGTGTTCATTCTGACAGGCCTCAAAACATAGGTCTACGTGCAATGATAGTTAGGGTACTTTTGTTACTACCATGCCATGTTCTATGTACTTGATGTTATCTAAGCTTAATGATAACTGTATAAAGATTATTATTCCCTTTTTTAAATAAATAAACTGTCTCAGGGATATTTAGTAACTTGCAAAGCTCACATACAAAGTGGTTGAACTAATAGTTGCTTTAAGAGTTTTATCAGTGCATTAAAGTTGTATTTTTTGACTACCTACTGTGTGCCAGGCATGCCAAGCACTAGGCATAGTATAGTTTCCAAAACTGACCAGGTCCCTGCCGTTATAGACCTTGCAGATTATGAGATACTTGATAAAGTCTTTGAAATCTACAGGATTGAGAGTAAGTCATGGAGTCTTGAAATACGAAGACATATTTCAGAGTCACTGTGATTGTTGGATCACAGTGAGCCCTTTCACCAAAGAGAAAGAATCATATCTAGCTTGACCATATAACTATATTAAAATTTTTACTTAGGTATACTCATTGTAGCCAAGGGAAAAAGCAAGATCTCCGTTTTCTCTCCAACTCTTGACAGTTAAATCACAAAATCAACAATAAAAAGCAACATAAGCTAAACTGTCTTCCAGATAAGAATCAGGAAGAGTAAGGAAAATATGAGTATACTAGAATGTCAAAATTTTCCATTGGTTAAATGGTATTAAAATGTCTAAAGCAAGAAAGTGTCAGTCAGTGGGAGTCTGAGAGAATAGTGTAGTTTGTGCACAATAAAACCGTGGTAACTTCTAGATAGTTTCACCTGTGCCGTTTGATGAAACCTTTTGGTGTACAACCAGGCTAGTGATACCCCAGATTGCCAAGTAGCTCTTTCAACTTGAGACATTTAACATTTTTCTTTTAATTGACTTTTCTTTGAAAAGTTTCACTGGATTATTTTTGCATTGATCCCAAGCTCCAGTGATAAAGAAGGTATGTAATTGATGAGGAAACATAGACCAAATTTAAAATGAGGCCTATGACTAGGCTTCACTAAGTTCATAGAACTCCTGAAATTGTGTAAACTTTTATCTGTATGTTTTTAGGAACAGTACTCTTGGAAGAAAGTCCATAGCCTTCACAAAATTCTCAGAGTTCTATGAACCTTAAAAGGTTACGAATTGTTGTAATTAGGACTTTACCCAAAGTGGTCTGCTAGATTCACTCCAATTCAGGATCATCAAAAGAGAATTATCTTCCCAAATAGGCATCTTAGGAGGAGCTGTTTTGGTTCCTTTTAGGGACTGCAGTTTTGGGATTCTGAGTGAATTTGGCATTTGAAGGTATGTATTTAACAATAGAGTTTTGGAACTCTCACCTCTTAGTAGGGTATCCTGATTTGAATTCAGCAATACCTTTTGGGGAATTTGAAAATGCTTCTTTCCAATTCAACCTTTTAGTCAGATGAATGGTTATTTTTAGAATATGAAATAGAAAGGAGTAGGAAAGGGAAAAAGTTGTTAGATCTCAGTGGAATAAACAAGTGAAGAAATTAATTCCTAAATCTTAAATTTCATCACAGGTTAAAAGAGTTCCTTTAGATCAGACGAAAGTCTTTGTGTGTCATGTAATAATACCCATTGATTTTGCACTTCTTTTTGACACAGGTTTACGTCGGGGAGGGGATGCATATGCTTTTCTCTTCCCTGTCACCCATCTTGTCCTTCTCTTTGCAGATACTCTGCTGAAGAACAGGTAGTTGTGACTGAAACTTAGTTATTTATTTCTCATTAAGCTCTTACCTATGGTTCTAGACAGAAGAATCAAGAAGTAAAATTAGATTTCTTAAATTGTTGTATTTAAGTCCCTTATTTTGATCTAATACTTTTGGATTAAACAGTGATCTCTTAATACTAGCCCTGCACACATAATAATAGTACCTACCAAGTAGGGTATGGTGAAGATTAGACTAAATAATAAATGTAGTGTTTGGTGTAGTGTCAGGAATTTAGTAAGTGCTTAGTAAGTATTAGCTATTGCTATCATTATCACCACCACCATCATCATCATCATCATTGACAACACATATGTTATATGTCCTCATGACTGAATGTACAGCATAAAGCATAAATTGAAAAATCACCCAGAGACATATAAGAATGGGAAGGTCAAGTTGATAAGCCCCTTTTTTAGAGGAGGAGATTATTCCAGGGGTTAGGAGAGAGTTTCTTGCAAGGCACAGTTAGCTTTCATTCATGGATTGATGGTAATATATGTAGTTCTTTTGATGTGAGAAAAATGTAGTGTTGTCAAATCGATTGTAAGTTTCACAAGGGGAGGGACTGGGTTTTACTTCTTTTGTTTCTTTAGCTCCTGTTTTAGTGTCTGGCCCATGGTTAGTGTTCCATTAAATATTTGTCTTCATCTGTCAATGTTTTCTTCTTTAGTTTCCAAAAATAGTTCCTGTTTCTATATTCAGAATTTCTTCTGAGAGAGTCAAATCAGTAATGTGACTCTTTTAGAATTATTGATTAAAATACAGATTCTTTTGGAATAAGCCTGTTTGTTTAAAGCAAATTACTTGGGAGACAAAACTTAATTCAACATAAAAACATTCAGGCTTAAGACTTTTTTTTGTAGAAAGGCAAATATTTGGTCTTAAACCCGAAAAACTTTATCTTCATTCGTGTGTGTATCAGGCAATCACTAATGTTTAACACTTAAGCATTGTGTTTAAACACTTGTGCCCTGGTGTATTTATGATAATGGAAAAATATGCCGCCTAAAAAGCGATGTCTTTAGTAAGATATTTAAGAAATACTCTGTACTTTACTCTTCTATGTTAAAGAACTTTACATAGCCCAGCAAGACATTTACAACTACAAGAAACATGATATTTTTCAGAAATGAGTACTAATAGTAAAGAAGTATGGCCACTGTGACAAAATTAGGTAAATAGTTGTTCCATCTGTTAAGGATAAGCTCTCTGTCTTTGGTGTTGTGTTTAGAGTAAGTACTAAATTGGACGTACAGGTTAGTATTTTTATTGCCTACTAGAGTCCGGACATATATAGGCCCAGAGAAATTTTGTTACAGTTCACAGAAACATTGTAGATATGACCCTTTTGAAAAATGGACTCTCGTGAGGCTTGGCTGGTTTCAGGCTCACCTAAGGTTGAGTTCAGATTAGGGGACATTTTGAACTTGTTTGGTTGTCTCCTTATTTGCTACAAATAAACAATGAACTCTGGACATCATCTGGGACAGAGTAGAAATAGTACAGATCTCTTGCAATAGGAATTGGGGCTGGAGTCAAATGCTACTCAGCATTCAGTGTTACAGTATTTTTGTTTTGGGACCAAATTTGCTTACTGTATGTGTAGTTGGTAGCCTGTGGTTTGGTATCCATTGAAATATACTATCACTCATTTGGTCTGGAGTTGTGTGAAGTTTGCAATAATATCATCTGGTTATCAAAGGGCTTTTGGTCTTTTTCTTTCTTCTATGGTAGTCTGCTATTGTCAAGTGAAATTTTATGAACATTTTCAGAAGAATAGAAATTGAATATTAAATTATTTATTAACCAAAATAAGGCAGCTACCCTTAGCCTTTAATGTAGCATCCATTTTTTTGTAAAGCTTATGGTCCGCTTGGTTTAAAAGGCTTGGACAGAGAGGAGTGAGAATGGTCAAAAGTTTTGAAATTGGAAAGTTGAGACCTGTCTCCTCTTGGTCATATGATCACAAGAGTCAGAAAAGAGTGGGCCTCTTTATCAATGGGAGAGAGTTCAAGTTTATCTGAATTTAGAATATTAAATTATATTTTAGCCATTGTAGCATGTTTTTTTAACTTATGTAAATCATAATTGGCTTTATACTATTCTGTTGTTTTGTGAGGTGATCTCATGTGGCTACCAAGTTTATAGTTAACCCTGAAGGTACCTCATTCTTATAAGGGCACCTTCTATAGTTTAGTGTTTACAAAATAAACCACGTTTCTTCCCCTGTCTTATTAAAATGATGGAAGCATTTTCTATCGTATGGAAACATTTCTGCACCTCTTGTTCTTTTGAGCAAATAAGCCTATGTGATTTACGAATGTTGGTAAAAGCAATAGATATTTCCAAATGCGTTTAGAATAGTCAAACTAATAGACAGGTATTAAAAACAGTTCTTCATTAGGATAAATGAAGACCAGAATGAATAAAGTAATAGTCATTCTTTCCAGTGTTTTAATTCCAGAATTTCTTTAACTTTTGTTACTCCTGTAATTTTTGTTACTCCTGTAATACTGGTATCATCACAAAAGATTCAACAGTTATCTCCTCAGGTAACCAGATGTGGCCCAAACCAAAGGCAGAAAATGCTCCTTGTCTTCATTTATACAGAAAATGAAAACTGGAAGTTAAAAAAAGTCCAAACTTTTGAAAGTATCATTTTAAAGTATCATTGTCAATAACAAAGTACATACTAGTGTGAGATTTTAAGCAGATAAAATCTGTGCATGGAAGAATGAACGAAGTGTTTCTGCAGTATTAACAAAGGATAGCTATGTGGGAGAAGTAATATTAAACTTTGTCATGCATTCTAACAGTGTACATGAACAGAGCCAGAGCGCTTATAAAATACGGTAACATCTCGCTGCAATTAGATGTGCATCCTGTGCTCTAAACTGGTTCCTAAATGACGTCTTAAAGTTCGTCCAAGAACATCTTTTGAGGAAGGACAGATGGTATAACTGCTGTCCTCAAGGAAAAAATAAGTGACATTACAACTTTATATTAACCTTAATGAGGTGAAATCATTGGTAAGGCTGAAAAAATGGTAAGAAGGAGAAGAAGGAGGAGGAGGAGGGGATGAGGAGGAAGAAGGAAAGAAGCTCTTCAAGAAATAGAAATAGTTGAGGACATTAGGGTCTGTATTGTCAGGAACACTGCATGTAATGAGATTTTTGGCAGAGTGCAACTTCAGAGCTCTCTGAGGATTCTAAAAGCAAAAATTGTTTTCTAAACACAGAATTATTTCTGAATCAGATGTTCTTTGGCATCTTAAACTGAATGTCTATCATTGCATCAGCTGTTTTGTGAGACTTCATTAATTCAACACATATTCTAGTCCTGTCTACTATAGGATACTATGCTAAGCATTGCAGAAAGAACAAAATGATTAAGATATTGTTTCTGTCCTCAGAGAAGTTATTATCTAGTAAGGGGGAGAACATAAATATACAAACATCTATAGAACAAAGTAGAATGAACCATCCAAGAGGACTCTGTAGACAGACAGATACCAACGTTTTGTCAAGATGAATTCTTCATGAAAGAGAGGCATGTGAACTGGGCATTGTAGCATGTTCAGGATTTGGACAGATTAAGATGGGATTGGGGGAAGAGTTAGGCTTTTGACAAAGAAAACAGCATGAGCAAAGATGGAGCAGAGGGGGAGATGTGGACATATTTAGGACCAGGGAGTAGCTGAGGTAGGGTGAAGTATAGATTTTATGGAAGAGAATGGTGGGAGATAAAATGGGAAGTAAAGCTTGGAGCCAGGTCATGAAAGGTTTTAAAAGTGAACTGAAGATTTTGAACTTTATTCTCTAGGCAGTGGGGAGTCCATGGAGGCTTTTTAGCAGTGACAGGATAGGAGCTAATAGCTATGCTTTAGGATGATTAACTGGAAGGATAGAGTGAAGTGGAGAGAAACTAGAACTAAGTATTGAAATTAAGAGGCCATTGTAGAGGCCCAGGTGAAAAATAATAAGGGCCTGACATAAGGTGTGGCAATGGAAATGGAAAAGAAAGGCGAAACATTTGGTAGGCAGAATCAGCAGAACTGAGCCATGACCATATGTAGAAAGTAAAGGCAAAGAGAGAATTCGAGGAAGACTTGCATCTGGGAACTAGGGCAGTGGTGGTGCCATTAACAGAAAGAAGAATATTGAGAGGATGAGCTGGTTTGGGGAATTAGGAAGATCAGTTAAATGCTTGAGATGAATATGTAGGGACGTCTAAGAATGGTAAGGAAGAGAAGAGAAGAAAAGATTGAAGATGAAGCCTTAAGAAATACATACCTTTTTGGGTTTGAGTAGAAAAGAAATTAGCAAGAGTGGTCAGAGAGGGGAGGAAGAAATCAGGACACTGTGCTATTAAGAGGTCCCCTCATGCTGTATGACCTTGTTTTACTGCAAGTGCTGCAGTTTCTACTGTCCCTGCAGTCTCTATGCACTCCCCAAAGAGTTTTCACTGTGCAATGAATGGCCTTTCTGCCAAAGAAGCACTTCCAGAATTTCTGGGAAATCAATTACAATAGCCCTCTAACTTGAGTTAATTCCGTTATTCTTTCTATTTAAGCGTCACAGAAGCTGTTATGACTGACATCAACAGAAGGGTACGAGGATTCAGAGGCTTACATTCTCAGTGCCAAGATTATATACCATTCTTGAGCTCCCCTCACAGATGAGATTCTATGTGCTAATTCTCCTGTCAGGACAGGCTCAGAGAGTCTGTTGCTTCTTTCCCTGGATCTTATGAGAGAGGGAAATGATAGCAGGCATTTTGTGGGTTTGAATGCTGGCTGTCATGTTTGCTCTCTAGATCAGTATGTGACTTGGAAACCAAGAGGTGAAAGAATTTTAGTGAGTTTAGTCAGTGGTATCATATGCTCTACAGAGGAGGAAGTAGGTGAGGATTAAGAAAGACCACTAGGTTTGGTGGTTTTGAGGTCACAGATGGTCTTTGAGATAATAAGTTTAGTACAATGATATGAGTGGAAGAATCCAGGAAGTTAAAGAATAAGTACATTATAAAGAATGAACTTAACTATTGTAAACTACTCTTTCAAGTGTTTAGGAGATGAATGGAAGTAGAGAGATGAAATGTTAGCTATGGGAGCATTAGGGTGAAAGGAAGGCTTTTTTTTTCTTGTCTTTTTTTTTTCAGTGGGAAAATGAACATATTTGTAGGCAGAGGTAAAGGGGCCTTTGGAGAAAGAGAGAAGGTACTAGAAAGTAGGGGATTGCTTACTGACTGACAGATCTTGGAGGAGTCTGGAAAGAAGGAGATCAACTGTAGGGTTAAGATATTGACATTGGGAGGGAATATTTAGAGATAAGTGGAGAAAGCGGACAAAAGATGAGTGGAGGTACAGGAGAGCTTTCTGGTAGAGGGACAGATGCTGAGGGAGGGTATACCACATGGCCTCAGACATCTCATTAAAGAAAGTAAGGCCATTTGCTAGGAATGAGGAGAGAGGAGAGAAGATGTGGCGTTACAGTGAGAAATAGTTAAAATGAAATAAGTTGTTGAATTTCAGTGAGGACACAATTGAAGATAGATAGTTATTTTTATTTCTTGCCTTTCTCTAGGAAAATTCATGTCTTTTTGCTTAAAAGGACACAAGAAAGTTCCATGAAAGTTTGCACTCAGAAATGTGAAGGATTTTCTTGTCAGCAAATTCATGCTGATGCACATATCTTAGATCCTGAAGTATAAATGATGATGATACTGTTACTGCTTATGGCTGGATCACAAAAAAGCCATCTACACTTAGGACTTGAAGATACTTTTAAGTGTTATAAGAACATAGAATCTCTTCAGGGTCTTGTTCTAGGAATGCAGCTTGGGATTTCACCAAGCATATCTTTGCTGTCACTCAGTGGCATGGTTTTGCATGACACAGTGTCTGACTCCTCTTGTTTCTGATTTCTTCTGTTTCATATGAAAGATATTTCTCTAAGTTTGGAAATACACTAAATCAAGAAATAGCTTAATGTGTAAAAGATGTTTGACTCAATCCAAGAAGACGTTTAATTTTCAGAATTTGTGATGTTAAAAATAAAACATTAAGTATAGATATTGCTGATAGTTTGGAAAAGTGAGACATTAAATTCTGTGTGGCTAACATTCATTGCATTTAATGAGCTTGACAAACATCTACAGAACAAAGCAGAATTCAGCCATCTGAGAGGACTCTGTAGATAAGACAGATCCCATCCTTTTTTGTCAGGAGAATGAAGGAGAGGTACATGAACTAGACCACATAGCACATGGAGAATTTGGACAGATTAAGACGGGATTGGGTTCAGAGCTAGGCTTTTGGCAAAGAAAACAGCGTGAGCAAAGATGGAGCAGAGATGTGGGACATATTTAGGAGCCTTCTTTTGTTAGTTCCTTTTCTGAAGGTAAAGACTTTAGGTAGCTGCTTGATCCTGTGGAAGACACTCAGTCCAGATAACATACATCTTTTTTTTGTTTTGTTTTACTTTAAGGGTAGTTGTCTGTTTTTTAGTTTTACCTCCTACTCTTAAACTGGAGAGACAATAAAAGAGACACCAAAGTCTTTCAATTTGAGTGGTTGGTATCTCCATCCAGTTCAACTGAACAATGTTTTTAAATACCTACTATAGATAAGATGATGATGAACAGGATAAAATTCCCGTCCTCAAAAAGTGCATACTCCGTTAAGAGAAATTTAACTTCAGAAATTTTAATTATTTGAGCAAACTGTGCTGTAATGTTCAATATATTAAACAATATAAGCAAACCAAGTCATGCATATTTTATATTCCCAGTGTGATTTAGAGCTACACTGTCCAGTATGTTAATGTAGCCACATGTGGCTATTAAAATGAATGAAAATTAAATAAAATAAAAAATTTGGTTGCAGTAGTTACATTTCAAGTGCTCAGTGGCTGTTATACTAGAGAGCACAGATTCTGAACATTTCCATTATTGCAGAAAGCTCTGTTGGGCAGTGCTGCTCTAGAGGTATAGAACATATTTTAATTGTTTTGCTCAGGTGATTGGCTTAGTCATTCATCTCTTTAAAAAACCTTCATTAAATGCCTACCATGTGCCAGGTGTTGTGGTAGAGCCAGGGGATAAAGAGCAGTCCTAGTTCCTGCCCACATGGACCTTTCAATCTTGTGGAGGACAGAGAGGAGTTAACAGATGAATAAAATAGTGCCACTTTAGGATGCCCCTATAGGGGAAGAAATCCAGGAGGCTGTGAACATATATAAGGAAAAGTATAGAGGCAAAACTCAAGGTTTACCTCTGGGGAAAGGTAAGTATTGGCTTGGTTAAGTTAGATGAGTAAAGGATGATCCAAGCAGTGTAAAACACTTGGCTGTAAAAGAACATGGCACATTTGAGGGAGGAAAAGATGTTCACTGTGACTGAGCCCAGATAATCTCTAAGGTCTCTTAATTCAGAGTCTTTCTTTTTATGATGTAGTTAAACTATTTAAAAAATAGGCTCTCTCTGTTTTTGAAACTGGAGGGAAAAAGGCCCCTGGTCCCTCCTACTATTTGGGGAACTTCTTATATCTATCTTGTATCTGTAGATCCCATAGTTAGAGGAGCACAAGAAAAGATGAAAAGAAAAGAAATGGAGAAAAGAAGGAACAAAGAGATGAAAGTGGCCAGAAGAAGTCTCAGAGAAATAAAACAGGTAACATTTGATGGGGAGTGACAGGACCATTTTATAACGCTCACATTCCCTGTCTCTAATCAAAAGTTGAGATCAACCATTTCAAAAGTTCACGTCCCTAAATCGTCAGCTTGCTATCATAAAGTGTATTGTGATAATATTTTTGATAAGAGGTTTAAAAATTGAATTTCTATCCTGATTCACTTCATTGGAAATCATAATAGAATTTTCTATGCTGTATTTTCATGAGTCTGTGCACTTATAGTATATGCAACCTGGAGGAAATTTAAATGCTATATTTCATTTCTAGAGGGCAACAAATAGTCACTGTAAAATTAAAACCTTAATTACATGAAGAGTCAGACATAGAGTGGGATCAGGACACAAAAGAATTGTATCTTTACTCAACTCTCACCAATTCCAGAGATTACTTTATGTATTATACAAAATACATTGCACATAATAAATCTCTCACATTTTATAAATATTTAGCTATTTTTGATTTATTTCTGCCCTACTGGCAGCCGTTATGTCTCTGTTCTGCATTGTGAAAGTCTGTTTATATGTCTGTGTCGACATCATCTGCTCTAGGATGGAGGCTTCTGGAAGGCAGGGATCATGTCTGTTTGTTTTGCATAATGCTTAGCATAGAGCTCTGCACATGAAGCTTTATTTTTATTTGATGATGATGATTTTCTATATGTATTTCTTTCCTGTCCTGTCTTCAGATTGGCTGAATCTTCTGATAACTATATTAATCCAGTAGAACAGAGAGAGGTGGAATTAACTTTTGAATGACTGGTCAGGCTGGGCAACAGAATGTCTCACACAGCTCTTTAAGGGCTTATGCCACCACAGAAGTACCCTCTTGCAATAAGAAGAAAAATACAGAGAAGCCACCTGTGATGGTTTTCATGAAGGAAAATTTGGTGTCTAGTTTTACCATCAAGTGCTTGTCAAATAAACTTGGGATGAAATCAAGACTGAATACAGTAAACAGAAAATTCAGATAAAAACTACAGTGAAAAAGGATTCCTCTTTATTTTCATCCCTATTCTTATTTGGGACAGGTTTCTGGAATAGTGGTGGGTGGTTGAACGTAAATTTGATGAAATGGAGCTGGAGCCAAGACAATAAGGTCTCAATACTTTTTGAAGACGCTCCCACTCTTGTTTTAGTAAAAACAAATTTTACTAGTGTATCTTCCTTGAAAGTGTCCAATTATTGTAATTTGCATGACTAAATTATAAAACTGAGGATCCAAAGTCATTATGTGGACACAACTATTAAGTTTAGCTTTTTTTTGTTAGAATGATCCAGTTAGTAAAGAGAAATTTCCTAGACTGATAAGGTAGCTTTTTAATATTTCTTTGAAAACCTTTCTTTCCCCCCCTTACCTTGCCTTTTCTGCCCTTTCTCTAGATTTATCATGAGTTTTTCTATTATATTTCAAGGAACCTTCAGGGGTTACTTGCTATATCTTTTGTTGTAGTCAGTTTTTCATGTTACTTTTTTTTTGTATTAACCTATTATAAGTGACATTTCTTGCATTATTTGATTTCTAGATTCTTTATTTTAAATTTTTTTCTGTAAGCTATTGAGGTTTAATATGTAAAATAGGAATCAACTGCCAATGTTATCAATCCTGAAATTTAGATGATCACTTTTGGACTTTCAGAATGTTTCTCTTTGATTCTCCTGGGTTCCTTTGGTCAAAACTTTTTTGAAATTTATGTTAGCATTGAAAAATAAAGATAGCCTGGGGATAATTATGCTGATGTATCTCTAAGCATTATTAGATGATTAATGATTAATTTATAAAACAGTCAAAAGTTATAATGGTAGAATATATATATATATATTTTGACAACTAAAACTTTTCATGATCAATTATATATTTGTCTATTCCTGCCAATAATAAGACTTTCTTTGTAAACATTATAGAAGTATACAAAGATAAAGTTAATAATCTAGATTAAGTGTATAAACGTACTGCTTGACGGAATCAAGTATTATTCATCTATTAGGCAGATGAAGAATCAAGTTCAGAGAAGTTAAATGGCTTATTCAAAGTCACACAGCTTAGTAGGAGCTGAGGCTCAATTAAGGAATGGTTTGATTCCACTTCACTTGATCTTTCCATGACATCATTTCATCTCTTCCTAAAAAATATTTCAAATCCTTTATGATTGTTTTCTATGAATCACATTTGTTTTCTTAACCTTCAGTGAAGGTTCTTGGGTTTTTTTCAGATCAATGTTTCAGAAGAAGCCTGTAGTTTTTATCTTTCGCTTTGGAAAACAGGTTTCTGTTCCGGGACCCTGTCCCAAGATTTTAGGAATTTGATAGCATCAAAGTGAGTATAGGTATATCAGTACCCACAATGCATCTAAGAGGAAATACATTTAAGAGAAATATATTTTCAGGAACACTGAATGGAGCCCCAACATATTAGTCAACAATTTGCCAGACTCTGAGAAGATTTTGATAGAGAAATTATCTGAGGTCTATACTTGCTTAACCCCTGAAACAGAAGAACAAAACCAGTCAGGAAGAGAATAGGAGAGGTTTCACTCACCTCCGCTGTGTGTCTCTGGCTTGTCTGCTGGTGATCAGAATGCCGGCACAGCTTGCTTTCCTATTTTTCAAAGACTACAACTACACATAGTTTGAAGAAGAATGTTGTTCTTGGAAAGTTATACATTTTGGATCATTGACATAAAGATGTTTAGTTGTTGGCTGGATACTTCAATTCTCTTAAAACTTATAGCTCTTCTATCAGAAGCAAACATCTTGGAAACAGCATATATAGTCAAAAGATACTATCCTACCAATAACTTGCTTAGACAAATTATTTCACCTCTCCTGTTCTCAGTATTTTTTTCCAGAAATACAGTTTTTTTCCCTAATACATATACAGTATTTACATATATGTATATGTGTCTATCAATATCAGTGTGCAAGAAGTAGATATGTATATTGTGAAAAAATTTAGGAAATCTAGATAGGCAAAAAAGGAAAAAAAAATCACCGACTACAACAGAAAGCTATTAAAATTTTGATGTATAGTCTTTTGGGCTTTTATAGTACATGTATTTATACACATACATGTAAAATCACACAGAGTATACATATACAATTAATAAATGCATTTTTGAAAATGTATTCATATTGTTGAAAAATGAGGTTGTAGAGCTAAGGAAAGGAATTAAGTACTCGAACAACACCACTGAAGGTTAAGTGGTATAGAACCAGTAAGGAGTAGAACAGAGATGGCGGAGAGTTTAACGGTTTGGAGCAAAAGCTTGAAATAATCACAGTAAACACAGGGTAAAAGATAGATGAAAGCAAATTGGTTAACAATGATAGATATGACACAAAGATGAGTCAAGAGAAGCGTTACTGGTGTCTGTGAGGAAGAGGACCCAAATGGAGCTAAAAAAGTTTTTAGAGAATTGATACAGCAAAACTTCACTGAAATGAAAAACCAAATCTCCAGGTCAGAAAGACACATTTAACACTTAAATAGGTAAAGAAGAATCAATATCAACTCATATCCTCATTGTTACTGAGGAAAGATTTCTTCAGTCATTCACACAAAAGCAGTCATTGACCTACAAGGTAGAAAATTAGGCTGGTCTCAGACTTCTTCACAACAAAGTGCAATATTAGAGGAGCAGTGTCAACAAAGTTCTAACAAAAGAACGTATGACCCAAGAATATTGAATCTAGCCAAGTGGGTTGAGAAATAAGGCAATGGGCATATAATCCTCAAATATGAAAGAACCCAGAGAAGACAGTAGGCCCCTCTTATCCTCAGGGATAAATACCCCCAGTGGGTGCCTGAAACCATGGATAGTACCCATCTTAATGTATACTATGTTTTTTTCCATCCATACATACCCATGATAAAATTTAATTTATAAATTAGGCACAGTTATAGATTAACAACAATACTAATAAAATAGAACAATTCTAATAATATACTGTAGTGAAAGTTACTATAGATCTTAGCCACCTCAGTATATGATTTTTTTCTTTCTTGAGAACTTTCACCTTTTCACTTAAAGGAAGCGTTTTATGGCTTCTCTTTGGCATATTGGAGTTGCCAGCATCACTACTCTTGTGCTTTGGGTCCATTATTGAGTAAAATAAGGGTTACTTGAACACAAGCACTGAGATATCATGACAGTTGATCTGATAACTGAGTGGACTACTAAGTGACTAATGGATGGGATAGTGTATACAGCGTGGATACGCTGGACAAAGGGATGATTCACATCCTGGGTGGGATGGAGCAGGATGGCTTGAGATTTCACCAGCCTACTCAGAATGGCTTGCAGTTTAAAACTTATGAATTATTTATTTCTGGAATTTTCTATTTAATACTTTCGGACTGTGGTTGACTGAGGTTAACTGAAACTGTGGATAAGAGGGCACTACTGTATAGCATCTGTGAGATCTTTCTGAAAAACCTGCTTGTTAAAATTTAGCCATCCAAGAGATGAATCAAAATAAAAACTGGTTGTGAATATTGAATATAAATTTAAGATTTAGAAACTATAGAAACTGTGGTGACAGAACAGAATGTAACTGTTAGACATCATGGCAAAGTAGAACAGAAATTGGGAGGTAGGTGGAAGGGAAGTGGAAATTATTAACTTCTTTATCTTTAAGAGCAAGAATTCAATCAATACTGTCTAAAATTTAAAATAGTTTTAAAGTAATATTAACTTACTTTTTATGGTTTTTTACCATTTTTCTTAAACTTAGAGGGTTTTTTACAATTGAGTTTTTTGAGCGTAGAAGCATTTATCTAAGGTTTAAAATTTCTTCAGTTTCATTTTAACGTCTGTTAAATTCAAGTAAAATTAAAATTGGTATTTTTTATTTTTAAAAGTGTGTACACTCTTATCCCAGAAATAGTACATTGATTTCTGTTCATCCATCTCTCCATCTGTATATGTAAATAGCTGTCTGGAATGATATTCACTAAATTTTAATACTGAATATTTCTCAGTGGTGAGATTTTGGATCATTTGTTGCATTTTCATGATATATTTTGTATTATTTGAATGTTGATAGTCAGAATGTTTTAGTGAAAGTAATACAATGAATTTATTACCCTGAAAAATAGATTTGTACTTACACACAGTTTTTTTAATACACATTTTAGAATATCCTCGTTTCTTTTTAAATTTATTGTGACCTTTTTCTCTTGCCATCATATTTAAGATTTTATTTTTCCTTTTTCTCCCCAAAACCCCCTGGTACGTAGTTGTATATTTTTAGTTGTGGGTCCTTCTAGTTGTGGCATGTGGGACGCCACCTCAGCAAGGCTTGACGAGTGGTGCCATGTCCGCGCCGAGGATCTGAACCCGTGAAACCCTGGGCCGCTGAAGCGGAGTGCGCCAACTTAATCACTTGGCCACGGGGTTGGCCCCACATGCCATCATGTTTAATAACTGCATGGTATTTTATGGACATGTTGTATTTCTTCTTCCAATCCTGATCTCAGTTTCTTCATCTGTAATGACAGAGTTGGATCAGACTAGTAGTTTGCAATCTTTTTCTTTAAAGTATAGAACCTTTACATCAAATAAAACAATTTATAACTCTTGGAACGTAGTTTCAAAGATGTATGGATTAGGTAATTTCTGAGGTTTATTCCATTTTACCACAAACACTAGTTTTTTTCCTTAGGAATATTTTTTTGAGTGACTGCTTTCCATGCGTTAAAAAAAAAATCAGGTAATAGTCATGATCTTAAGAGTTAGAGTTTAGAATTTTAAAGTGAAAAAGAGGGGCCTTTAAAAACCGTCCAGTCTATTTCCCGAAGTTTTAGATATAAGGAAACCAAAGTTAAGTCGCTTGGCTAACAATGCATAGCCGACTGAAACGAATGAGACCTGAGCCCAGATCTCCTGGCTTCCTCAGCTATTCTTCGCTCTTCGGTACAGGTAAATATAGATGTTTTTAAATGATAGGCAGGAAAGATGTAATTTTATCATAACCTATTTCACATGTAGACTAACTTGTAAATGTCAGGAAATACACTTAATTTATAATGTATTTCTTTTCTTCCTCATAAAAAGAGATCAGCAGTGCAGGCATTATTGAACTCAAGTTCCAGGAGTTAGAAAGGAAAGTGAGTGGGATTCTGGCGAGGAAGAAAGCATTTACTTGTCAAAGATTTGGAATTTACTGTGGTTGCTGAGATTAAAATAAAACTAAAACTTGACTTGGCAGAGGATTAAAAACAAAGCAGCTCCAAAGTGTGTGCACATCATGGCGAAGATGCCATTTTCCCTTCAGGCATCCAAGGGGGAGGGAAGGCTGTTTCTTTGTGTTGCCGGAGCTGATTGATTTAGTTATGATTTCAATATGCCTATGAGCAAACCCCAGAAAACATTGTACAACAACATTAACCAGAACAAATGGTGCTTTTTATCCTATATGCCCCCACCTTAAGGTTTTTCAAATAAAACAGCAGTTTTTGTTTTTTATTTCTTTCAGATTGTTTAAACGGCTCTGATTATGTTTGACTATTGGGTGTGGCGGGTTTTAGAATCTTAAGTGGTAGTACAGGTTCCTGAACAAGAAAGAGAATTAAAGGTGATGTGACTTGATTATTGGAATGTGTAGAATGTAAAGTTGTGAGAGGTATTATGGTCTGCCGCAGGCTGCTCTTAGTAATAGACCTTCTTGTTAAAAGCCCTATTGTCATTGGAAATTTATTTTGGAAACTACTGAAGAAGAACTTTGACAGAAAAGTAAAACAAACCACTTTGTCTCATATTTCCTTTCCGCATAGGCACTTTGAAGAGATATCTTAAATATTGTCAGTTCTCAATTTTCCTGGGATAGCTGAGCATTATCACCATCCTTGCAAACTTGAATTAAAGGCACATGATAATGAACTAGGTGCAGCACAGAGAAAGTTAGCAAACAAGATCCTTATCCGTTTGGAGCTTATTAAGAGTTGATATCCTAGCATGTAGTTCAACAAATCCCAAACTCATTTTTCCACACACTCTCTAAATACCCCCCTGTATTCTCTGTGCTTTTTAATGGCCTCCCCATCCTCTCAGCTGGAAACCTCCCCTTCTTGAGTTCTTCTGTTCCCTGAGTCTCCACAACCAATCTTTCAACAAGTGCTGTCTCTTCTATCTCCAAAATTGCTTTTGAATATGTTTGTTTCCTTTTCTCCATTCTCATAGCCATTGCCCTGTTCAGGCCTTTTTATCTTTCATTTCAATTCTTAGGAGAGCGGCTTATCTACTTTCAGGCTTTCCGTTTTCCCATCCATCCTCCATACTGCTGTCAAATATCTTTTTTTAAAGACAGATCTAATCATATCATTCTCTGACTTAAAAACCTTTGATGGGACCCCATTGTGTTCCAGGGATAAAGTCTAAACTCCTTAGTTTGTCATGCAAGGGTTTCATAGTCTGGCCCCAATCTACTTATTCTCCCCTCATTTTCCACCACAATTTCCCTCCCACCCCCACTCTCTGTTGCCAAACACACATATTTACTCTTGTCCCAGCAGCTTCCTCATAGTTCCCTGAGCTTGATGTCTCCTTGTGCTTTTGATCATACTGTTCTTTGCCCCATACACACAGAATCCTCTTCCCTGACTGATAAACTACTGTATGGAGGAAATGAGGAAACCTAGATTTTACAAAGAATGCTGTTGACAAAATAAGCCAGGAGAATCATGCCATGTGCACAGAACCAAGCAATAAGTGCAACCATTAGAGCAGAGTTCAGATTAGTAGCTGCCTCCTACTACTCCCTGCTGAGGCCATCTAGGAGGAAGGACTTGATTTCAGAAGGTATGGGAGCCAGAGCCGTGGTGAAACTGGTTTGTAACATTATTAAATGAATGCCTCCTTCCTATGAATACAAGTAGTCAGGAGCCAGCTTTTATTTTTATAGCTGGAGGATAGAGAAAAAGAGCCATAGTAGATTCCTGGTGTAGTAGTTAAGTTCAAGAGTTAAGAGAAAACCCATTACCCTCATCTACCTACTGCTTCCTACCTTTTTTCACTTTCCAAGGGAGTAAAGAATGGAACCACAGGACTAAGAGCCTTCACATTGAAGCATTGTTTAGTCAGTAGGATAGAGCCAGAGATGGTGAGTTTAAGGGGTAAACTGAATGAAAGAAAACAACAGCTTTTAGAGCTCATGAGGAAGCAGAGGCCTTTCTCATATCTGTGCCTAGGCGTGCTGTACTCAACCTTTGCATATTCCTGATTAACTTTTGTCCTTTTGTATGCACACATCTGATTCTTTTTTAAAAATTGTTTTTTTCGGGGCCAGCCCAGTGGTGCAGTGGTTAAATGTGCAGTGGTCCACTTCGGCGGCCCGGGGTTCACCAGTTCGGATCCCGGCTGCGGACATGGCACCGTTTGGCAAGCCATGCTGTGGTGGGCATCCCACGTATAAAGTAGGGCAAGATGGGCGTGGATGTTAGCTCAGGGCCAGTCTTCCTCAGCAAAAAGAGGGGGATTGGCAGATGTTAGCTCAGGGTTAATCTTCCTCGAAGAAGAAAACAATTATTTTTTTCATGTAAGTAATATATTAATATATTCAGAACATTCAGAGCATCTGTGAAGACTACTTTGACATTCCCCTCACCACCATCATCCCCAATTCAAGTTACCTCCCCACCAACACCGGAAAAGGACGACTATTTTCAGTTTTGTGTCTGTCCTTCAGACCTTTTTCTATACCTTGACTTAGAGACAGGTGTATGGATAGATAAATAGGCTTATGAAAGACGTATAGTATTGCTTTGTGTGTGTGTTTGTGTGTGCTTTCCCCACAAAAACGGTATCAAGCTTACTGCCTCTCATTTGACAAACTCACTTTTTGGATTCTACAACATATCTTCAGGATCTTTTCATATTAGTACATACAGATGATTTATCTCATTTTTTTCAACTTCTACCACGTAGTATTATGTTGAGGGCTAGCTTGACTTTTCCCGCTTCTCTTGGTAGTTGCATATGGACAATTAAAAGGTAAAAGAAAAAAAAATACAGCAAGCAAGTATTGATTCTGATGCCAATTAAATAAGGAAGAAGCTTGCAATTGCTGGCTGGGGGAGGAATGTTTTCCTTAAAAATTAGACCAACTTAGAAACACTGTTGGACCCAGTTCAAAGGACATCGTTGACATTAACACCCTCTCCCCTCCCTTTCCCTTACCCCACCTCCCAATTACTGGCATTACTGGAAATTACATGTAACTAGGGCTCTTTGTGGTGTGTATACATCTGGTTTTCCCTTTTCCATATGCTTAAGTTCTCTCTCCTCAACTGCTTCTGTTTAGCACTTAATTAAAATTCTCAAATTAATTCAAGAAGCAAATTTGAAATCTGTACAATCAGGGGGTTAGGTGATCTTTTAGAGCTTTTACAGCTCTAGGATTCTTTTAAGTTATAGACGTAATTTTATTTCAGAGAATGCATTCTGATAAACTGAAACTTTTCTGTGCTTGATTTAGGTTGTAGTTAATTGTGAATATACATAATTTAATAATATTGAAATAGATGAAACTTATGCTACTTGTCACTCTTCCTTGAAGAATATTTATAATGATCACTTAATGTTCAAAGTAAACCACTCAAAGGATTTCAGAGCTGTCAAGTATTATTGCCACTAAACTATAGGCTTAACTAGATTGGACTACTAATATCTGATTTTTTTTTTTTTTTTTTTTTACTATAGAAAGCTAAGTATAGGACTGAGTCAAAGTGAATGGGAGTTTCTGAGAAAGTACTTGTGAGATGTTAGTATGTATTATATGATTTTGAGTGTTTAAAGATTTAAGACGTACCATCATATACCAGGAGCAGAGGGTTGGGAGTCAGGAATGGGGGAATCAGTCCCAGCCCATCACTGACTGTCTTTGTGACTGCAGGTCACTCCTTGCTCTTAAATTTTCCCGTCTGTAACATGTAGTAGATTATCTCTGACTCTTAACTTACTCAGGGATGTTTTGTGAAATAATAAAGATAACCATTGCCAATTATTTTGTGTCCCTTGGTAGAGATTCTGTATAGATTAATGGCAGCAGTACCGTAGTTACTGCATTAGTTAAGAAAGCTCTTGAAAGTGAGAGAAGTACCTAGAATAGGTCATCTAAAGTTTTTGTTTATTGTTTCTCTTAGGCCAGTGAAGAGCATTCTGTGTTAGGTAGAACAATGCTGAAAACTAATATAAAAGCAGAGGTTTGTGACATTGTAGGAGCCAATCCATGATGTTTATATCTCTTTCCAACTGTAATGTTCTGAGTCATTTGTGCCTTTTACAAAAGTTAGTGACTCACCTTTTAGTTTTTTTTTTAACGTTTGTAATTTTCTGTTTGTTCGAATATTCTCCATGAGTTCTGTCATTTAGATAACCTTGGAATAGAAAGTCATATCTAAAATTTGCTGCTTTACTTGAATTCTAACCCTTTCTGTGGAGTTACTGTGTGAGGTTCTCTTTCTAAATTCTACTTTTCACCTTCTTGTGATTGGCTGCTTTTGTTATAAAAATACGTGAAAGACTCTTAATCTCCTTGAAAAATATCTGTTATTCTTTTGGTTGTTGCAAAACACCAGTAAACTTCCTTTTTAAAGAAAAAACAATTGTCGATAAAGGAGATATTTATTTGAAGGAAGAGTTTAAAGAAATGCATTCTTTTCTTATTGTACTTCTTTCTAAAGTGATGTCACCCCAGGGGGTGTAAGAATTCTTTCAAAGCTTAATGTCCAGCTGGTGAACCAAACTGACACTTGATTGCATAAAGTCCATGGTGTTTGCTGTGTGTTTTCTGCATCTGGAGACTATTCTGTTATGATGTGAAAAATTGAGATTATAATTTTTAAAGTATATATTCCACAATCAAAGTATTTTATAAACACATATGAATCTTGTTCAACGTATAACTATGCTGAAATGGAGTGGTCATGTTTATAACTTGGTAGGTAAGTGACTCTGGAATGCTTCAGACCCGTCTCAGCTGAGGCAAGACATTTTGAACTGATGTTGTAAGGAAGGGTCTGTTTCCCTATTCAACAGTTTCATATGGATTTAGAAAGATAGCTCGTGTTTGATTAGTTCCAAATTTAAGTTTGTTATACTTCTTATGCCAGTAGAATATGTTTTCTTTCTATCTGCAGATTTAGTAGAGTTGCCCTTGGAATATGGCTTTCTAGGTTAAAAAAAGTTACTTTTTTGATTCCTCTTGAACTTTAGAATTCAAATCAGTGAAGTAACCGAGAAGGGCAATTAGACAGGATATGTATCCGTTGACATGCTTTACGTCTCTGTTGTTTTTCCTTTCTTTGCCTGCACATTTAAACTGAATTGCAGCTTTGTACTGAAGAATAAATTACTATTAAAATAAAGGCAGCTGGGGGCCGGCCCAGTAGCCAAGTGGTAAAGTTCGTGTGCTCCGCTTTGGTGGCCCAGGGTTTCACCAGTTGGAATCCTGGGTGCGGCCGTGACACTGCTCTTCAAGCCATGCTGAGGTGGCATCCCACATGCCACAACTAGAAGGACCCACAACTAAAAATACACAACTATGTACCAGGGGGCTTTGGGAGAAAAATAAAATCTTTAAAATAAAGGCAGCTTAATAGGATTCTAGAAAATTTGGAAAATGGAGAGGGGAATGAACTGTAATAGATAGGATTTGAGCTGGGTCTGGAAGAATACATAGTTACTGCTGTATCCCAGACTGCCCCTTGGACACTTTTGTTCTGTGTGACTGTTGTATGTTATATGTTATATGCCTGTGTGGGTCATCCTGCCTTGGTGGAAGGAGCTGGATATTTATTCTCTACTTAGAATATAATCTTAACATGTGGACTTGGGTGAGTCACATCGCTCTGCCTTGCCTTAATTTCTCCATGTGTGAAATGATAATAACTATATAATTTGAGAGTTATTTAATTCAGTAGAGGCAAACCTTTTAAAGTTATAGTGATGACTCTCACTATCAATGGATTTAAGATAGAAGATAGCATTGTCACATTAGTGCTTTCTTCTACCTTTAAGAATGGAACCACATTTTGGGAGGAGGGCATAAAAATAATGATTAGGCACCCAAGATGGCTTGAGTGTCTTATGCATGTTCTAACTGGCAATAATCTTAACTGTCTTGTATTCAGCATCTGGTTTATACATGAGACCCCTATAATTAACCAGTAGTACTTCTCGGCCTTGTCTTTCAGGAAGATTTATAGTATAGCTAAGGTGATGTTAGCAGGCAGAAGACTGAATAGCTAGCTCTCTTAACTTAAAAAAATTTTGTCTCCCTGATACCAATATTGTTAAAATAAAATATGATTGTAAAAAATAGTTTTCCCTCTTCATTTGACATGATTGATTACTATCTGAACAATCTAAGAAGCTTAAGCTTCTTGGGTGTGGTTCTAGAATTTTAGGAAAGCTGAGAAGAACCTAGATTTTAGAGGGGATGGTTTGTGGTGTGTTCTGGAGTGTTATGCAAGGAAGAATTGTTAGGCCAGGTGCCTTTCATGTCTGTATCTGCCACAGTGAAAAACCGTAGAGGCACGAGTTTGTCTCAGTAAAGTTTTCATATGTTCTCTTCCAGGGGAAAATGACTTTTTAATATATGCAAGAGTCCAAATACTTTATAGGTAATCAATATTAAAAAAAGGTGAGTTTGTTTTCTGATTGGTTATCAAGTTGATACACCCTTCTGTTGCTATGTTCTGCTTAAACCATAAATATGAGAGAAATCTGTTAAATCAGGATTTGTTGAAATGAAATCTGTTAATTACATTAGACCTCTTTGGTTTTATGTGGAACTGTTACCATGGCATGAATTGAGAGCTGATTGTGCAACCTACTCATTTGGAAAATTCTTTACCCTCAAATTTTGCTTCAAATCCATGACTTTAATGGAAAGGGCATGGTAAGAGGCAACAATAGATTTTTAAGCCTAACTCTTTCCCTTAAAAGTCCCTCGGTAATCAAATTGCCTTGTATTAATAGATCCCAACAAGGGTTTGGGATTGGTTAGTTTCAGGACATCTTATCTAAACACTCTTCTAGGGACAGGTCTATGTTGGCTAGACCCATAGGAATCAAAATTATCAACATAGTGATGACAGTGTAATTAGCCACATCTATCGGCGGTGTATAATCAACCATATCTGTGACTGCTGAAAGGTCCACTGTGGTAAAAGTTCTGGCTCTACCCTTGACTCTCATTAATGACCCTAAGGATTTTGGTCTGAACTCTGTAAGTGGCCTTGACTGTAACCTGGAATCTACTCTGTACTTCTAGGTAAATAGTGTGCAAAGTTAGGAAACTAGATCAAAACAAAACTAACTTTACAGCTAGGATAAATTATGATAGAATGAGAAATTGGCAGTGAGAAGTTTTAGTGACTAGGACCCTAAAAGAAGCTTAAATAAGTGCTTGTTGCTGCATTCAGGCTTTTTTTTTTTTAAACTTTAGTCTAAACCGCTGAAGTAGATTTTATGTAAATTGTTCATGCTAAATATTTGTGTTGTATATTCCTATTCCTTTGTACTTCCCATTTGATGAAGTTTTCAAGCTGTGGTTTGCTGGAGGGGAAAAAAACCCCAAACCCAAACCGCATAGGATGAATTGAATTACAAACCTGGTGTGGTCTTTTAACTCAATTACATCTAATTTGTGTTATTTTAGTCATCCTGGGTGGCAGCTGTTCTGCGTGAATGCGCACAAACATTGTCAATGTAAGAATTTGTCCTGTAACTCCTTAAGATTGGTGGTAGCCTATTTCTATTTTAAGGGGCAAAGTTATAGATTAATTTGGTGTATCAGGACTATTTTAAAATTAAAAATTTAGTTCCTTAAGTTGACTTAAAATATTGAGCGTCTAATATTTATTTTAAATTTTAATGTTTTTATAACTTCACTTCATTTTCCTATTTCTTATGCTTCTACTTAAGTTTCTCCTAAAAATAGCCTCTTAATTACTTAAATTCAGGCAATTTTCAATTTGAGGGCAGGGGAATATGGAATTTTAGATTTTGATATACCCAAATAGATATTTTGAAATTCTAACCCAAAATTTGGAATGATCTGAGAAGAAAGACATGAAGGAATGTGGATTCAGGATTGTTCAGTTCATTGTAATTGAGATGGAGGTTTCAGTTAGCATTGAGTTAGGACTGAGTGTGAATTTACAGTTGAATATACGGAAATGAAGACATTGATACCTAAGAGACCCATGCAAAAGCTGACACAGGAACCTCTTAGCTGAATGCTGTCTAACAATTGATACTAACTTGACCTTCGCTCATCTTTCTATCTTTAATTGTTATTTTTATTTTACTTTCTGGAGAGTCATCTTTTGAGCAAATAGCCGGTTTGGTTCACTGAGTATTACTAACCTGGACAGGAAAAGAACACTTACATGTCTTCTTAGTATTAGAAGTGAAATATGCAGAATATAAATGCAGAAGAGAACAAACATAGTAGAAGGACCTCAACTAGTTTTCTAAGGTGACAAATGGGACAATGCTAACTAGAGAATTACAGTGAAGAGATACTGTCCAACGGAGACAGGAATAGAAGAAAAATCTTAATTCCTCAAAAATGATCTATGATATATAAATATGTTTGCAAAGACATTGTCTTTCTACAACATTCAGTAATTTTCAACTGGCAACTGGACATCTGCTATGGATTAGGTATTGTTCTAGGTACTGAGACCTGAAAGATGAATAAGCAACAGGTCCCAACTTGAGAGGAACTTACATGTAGTAGGGATGGCAAACATGTAACAATGATTTATAGCACCCTGTGGTAGCTGATGTGACAGAGGTTTGAATAAATTCAATGCTTCTTATTTTGTTATAGGGTGAGTATAGGACTAAAGTTAGGATATTAGATCAAAACAGAAGTGTATTTTTATTTTATTTTTTTTATTTTGGAAGATTAGCCCTGAGCTAACATCCGCTGCCAATCCTCTTCTTTTTGCTGAGGAAGATTGGCCCTGAGCTAACATCCGTGCCCATCTTCCTCTGTTTTATATGTGGGGCACCTGCCACAGCACAGCTTGATAAGCAGTGCGTAGGTCTATGCCCAGGATCTGAACCAGCGAACCCGTGGGCCACTGAAGCAGAGCACATGAACTTCACCGCTAGACCACAGGCTGGCCCCCAGAAGCGTATTTTTTTTTAAATACTCACTACTATATGTGAGACTTATACCTTTCACTAGCCATTTATCAGTTACTAGTTGACCCATAGACTTAGGAATATAAATTGTGTAAATTTGTGGTATCTGTCAGCTGCCTACACTACTTCCTTACCATTCTCTTCCTAAGGAAGAAAGTAACAATTTGATCACCATTTATTTTAAGTTTTTTTTTGTACATTATCTCATTTTAATTAGTTGTGAACTACTTATACCAAGTTCAATAACATTTTTTAAACTTTTACCATTCTATATTTCTCTTTTATATCTGACCCTCACTGTCTACCTATCTACTACTAGGAACTCTTTTTCTCCTAGTTTTCAATGGCAGTGTATTTTTTGGTTCCCTTCCTGCCTGTCTAACCTTATATGGTGTCCCCCTTGCTGGCTTCACTTCTACATTAGTTATCTATGCTATAAAAAGTTACCCTGAAATTTAGTGGCTTAAAACAATGAACATTTATTATCTCTCAGTTTCTATGGGCCAGTAATACCATATCTGTCTTATTCACATGCACATGATAAACATTCAGACTTTCAATAAATGTTGTTGAATGCTTCATAAATGGATGCTATTATCCTAGTTGAGGTTTTCATCACTTCACACCTAAATGGCTCCACCAACTTCATTGCTGTTTTCCAATCTTTACCCCCACGGGGCTGTTAACCCACTCTTTCTAAGTTATTCGCACTGCTGCTTCCCTGATCAGTAACCAATTGTGACTCTCATTGGCCTGATCTTTAAGTTTATGTTGGTTTTCTTGGCATTCAAAGCGTCACCTTCTTTCTTTCTTTCTTTTCTTTCATTCCTTCCTTCCACCCTTGCCAATCCTCCTCTTTTTGTTGAGGAAGACTGGCCCTGAGCTAACATCTACCCATCTTCCTCTAGTTTATCTGCGGGACGCCTACCATAGCATGGCTTGCCAAGCATTGCCATGTCCGCACCCAGGATCCGAACCGGTGAACCCCGGGCCGTCGAGGCGGAATGTGTGAACTTAACCGCTGTGCCACTGGGCTGGCCCTGCATCACCCGCTTTAGTCAGCTGTGTTTCTTAACAAACACTTGCTTTACTTAACCTAGTTATTTATACTTTATACAAACCAACGCCTGTCCTCATTCCTACTACTGTGTTCAGTTTTACCCTTTTCTTGCCTATATTCTGATTTTCTTCCTTACCTGTAATGCTTACTCTCCATTGTTTTTTCATATCTGAATCTCTTGTAGCTCAAATATCATTCTCTTTCTTCCACTTTTTTCATAAAGCCATTTTGGACTTTTTCTGGCCCACTCTAGTTTTTAAATCTTTAACTTCCTGTTATAGTAATGCTGAATACCAGTGTATTTCTTTATCTTTAGTTTGAGTTAATTTCCCATCCCAGCTAGAATTCCAGTTATCTGAGAGCTAAATCGTTTCACTTTCCGTGCCTCTATTTACTGTGCTCTGTAAGTACATATTGGTTGACTGAAAATTAGAAAATTTGACTCAACTGTCAAAAATGCTCTTTTTGATGCTGCTAAATGAATTTTAACTCCAAGAGCCATAAAGACAGTTTGGAACTACATTTCATCATTTTCCTGAAGAATCATTGCTATATGAAATGATTAATTTAAAAAAATTTCCCATCACTGATCATCAGGGAAATGCAAATCAAAACTACACTAAGGTATCACCTTACACCCATTAGAATGGCAAAAATAACCAAAGTAACAAATGTTGGAGAGGTTGTGGAGAAAAAGGAACTCTCATACACTGCTAGTAGGAATGCAAACTTGTGCAGCCACTGTGGAAAACAGTATGGAGATTTCTCAAAAAATTAAAAATAGAAATACCATATGACCCAGCCATCCCACTACTGGATATCTATCTAAAGAACTTGAAATCAGCAATTCCAAAAGTCCCATGCACCCCTATGTTCATTGCAGCATTATTTACAATAGCCAAGACGTGGAAGCAACCTAGGTGCTCATCAACTCATGGGTGGATAAAGAAGATATGGTGTATATACACACACACACACACACACACACACAATGGAATACTACTCAGCCATAAAAAAGGATAAAACCATCCCATTCACAACAACATGGTTGGACCGTGAGGGTATTATGTTAAGTGAAATAAGCCAGATAGAGAAAGACAATCTCTGTGTGACTCCACTCATATGTGGAAGTTAAACATGTAGACAAAAAGAACAGATTAGTGATTACCAGGGGAAAGCCGGGGTGGGAGGCGAGTACAAAGGGTGAAGGGGTGCACCTACAGCACGACTGACAAACAATAATGTACAACTGAAATTTCACAAGGTTGTAAACTATCATAATCTCAATAAAAAGTAAAAAAAAAAATCCCTCTGGCTAACTATCAAAACTGGCTTTTAGCCTTGAACTATCAAAGTGAAACTATCAGAATCACCTAGAGCAGAACAGGTATTAAGTAGCAAGCGATTCAAGGTCTCTGATCCCTAGCCTGCTCCACCTATGGGCTTGGCCAAGTCCTTTGGCTTAGATAAGTAGGACAAAGAATGTGCTTTTGTCTTCTCCCTCTTGAAAGTTTCATAGATTTGTTTCACAAACAAAGGGCAATAATTGAAATTTTGTGTCAGCATCTTCTCATTCACTTAGAAAAGTTAATGTCAGGTGATAATATTAACCAAAATATAGGTACACATACAGCCTGAAAATAATGTTGGGACTAACTGTGTTCCATAAAATTCTTGGTATACTTTGTACCAGCCCTGAGGAATGAGGTCTGAGAGCCAGTAGGAGGTAAAGCCCCAGTTCTTTTGGTAACATTAAGTTTAGTTCTGTGCTTTTGCTAAGATAGAATTCTATTCACATTATTAGTTTTTACCAATATTCCTTTGTATCCTGTTATTTTTTATTCTCCCTCTTTCTCTACCTTTCTGTTCCTCTTCCTTATTTCCTCCTAAAGCCATAAATAGCATGTTTGGTCATGGCTAGAATATAAGAGGAACATTCAAATTTTTATTATAGCCAACTCAAATTCTTTTTAGGTTTTTATTTTAGGATTGATTTATAATATCAAGTCTGTGATTTAGGTTACTAGTTGCACATTAATAAGCCATCCCTGTGGCTAAATTACTGGTGTTTATATAAAAATGTTTTTTTTCCCCTTGTTATTTGTTCATGTAGGTGTTTCAGCCAAGGTTCCTGTCTGTAGCACTGGAATATTTGAATTAGAGAAATTAAGGAAGTTGAAAAGGTTTAAGCTCTTGATTCTTGCCGTTTATCCTTATAGCTAATGACTTTTGGATATGTTTCCTGGAGAAGATAAAGAATATCAGTTGTGAACTTACCTGGTTACTGCCCAGATCACCTCAGTTCATACATCCTGCCTCTGCATTCCCTCCTCTAGATCCCCTGCGCCTGGAAGGGCTTCCTCATGAAGACGAGGCCCGTGGCAATAGCTCTGACTGTTAACGTCTTTTAGCTTTCTTCTTTACTCCTCCCGTACTTTTCCCTCTATACTCCTCTTCCCTACCCAGTGGGGAACCTTCAGCTGTGTTTAAAGGTAAAAGAGGTAAAGAAGTGGGAGAGGAGAGAGAGTGAGGGAGAGGCAGAGACAGACATGAAAAAAGTCAGGAAGAAGTATGAGTGTAGTCCTGAGTGGACTCCACTGCTTTTTCTAACTGCTGCCTTATTCTGTCTTGTCCCTGTTGCCACCACTTTAATATTTCTAAAAAGAGCTTAAGGGCTGGCCCCATGGCCGATTGGTTAAGTTCACATGCTCTGCTGCGATGGCCCAGGGTTTCACCAGTTGGAATCCTGGGTGCGGCCATGGCACTGCTCATCAAGCCATGCTGAGGCGGCATCCCACATGTCACAACTAGAAGGACCCACAACTAAAAACATACAACATGTACCGGGGGGCTTTGGGGAGAAAAAGGAAAAATAAAATCTTTAAAAAGAGCTTAAAGTAAAATTAAACAAATTCGTTTGAATTTTAGTCCTCAATACTCAAATAAAAGTACTTTTCTAAAAATCTCCAGTGATGTCCTCAAGATCAAATCTCATGATTTTTCCTTAGTCTCTATCTTCCTTGATCACTCTGCTGCATTTTATACAAATTTGAACATTCCCTTCTTGAAAAAAGGAAAAGGCTTATTGAATACAACGTTGCCACGTGAAACCTTGTGTAATCAGCCTCATTTGAAAGTGCACATTTCATTTGATGGTATTTGCAAATTGTCTCCCCCCCCACCAAACTTACAGTATAAAAATGCTTCCATATGCTAAAAGCTAGTCTACTCATTTTGCTGAAGGAGAAAAAAAGAAAAATATACTTTACTGACTTGTTGTCTTATAAACATGCAGCTGCAGTGCGGGCAGATTTGGCAGTGGCAGCCCTTCAGAATTCACTGTAAACAACTCTGCAGCCCTGAGGCCTCACTACTGTTCACGATGAGCGTGGAGAGTCGTTTTTGCCCCAGAAAAGTAAATTGTTGAAAATGTAATTGTGATTTGTATATGGTTCTAAAATATTTAAATACAGTTAAAACTTAGTGTTAAACTCTGATTTCTAACAGACGTGAACATTTTAAATAACTAAATGCTTTTGCTTTCAGATTCTTTAGGTATCTCAAGGCATTTATTTCAGTAGCCACTACTCTGGTCTGGGCCCCCGACCCCTTATGCCTGAATTATAGCGATGGTCTCTTCCCTGGTCTCCCTAACATTAGTCATTTCTCCCTTTTAACCTCCTACCTGGTGCTATGGGACAATCTTTCCTAAATAACATTATGCCTTTTCCTATCAACCGATCTCCTTTATCCTAATCTCACCAATATTTCTCTCAAAACCTGATTTACCCTTTCCTTTAAGGAGTCTTCGTGATAATCCCGTCTGGCCTTGTTTTTCCACAGTACTTTTCAACCAAGCTCCTACTCTGTTATATTTATGTTGATTTATTGAAGTTTTTTAATTGTTATATGTATGTTCTTTCCTTCCCAAGTGAATATCAATGTGCTAGAAACACTATCGTCTGTTTCTTTTGACTGGAGTCTAATACACTTGTGGAAATAATGGATATTAAATGTATATATATATATATTTTGTTGCTCCAGGTTTCAAGTTAAAAATCATGGCTGTTTGTTTAAATCACATAAGTTATCAAATAGAAGAACTGAGTGATGGTACCTGCACAATGTTTAATATATGTTAAAGACTATAAAATATATCCTGCTGAAGTCTGTACTTTATCTTCTTTAAAGATTTATTGCTTAGCTTTTAGAATTGATGGTTTTATATTTAAATAGAGAAATAGGTCGGGGCTCATGTAGTTATAAATAGAAATTCCATTATTTCATTTTTGTCACTGTAGCATCTTATACCAAAAAAATATTTTAAAGAACAACTTTGAAAAAAATGATAAAGTTAGAGGACTAACACCACCTGATTTCAAGACTTATAAACCTGGAACAATCAAGACTGTGGTATTGGCATAAAGATAGAAATAGATCAGTGGAACAGAATGGAGAGTCCAGAAACAGATCCACACATAATTGACCAACTGAATTTTGACAAAAGTGTAAAGGCAATTCACTGGAGAAAGGCAAATATTTTTAAAAGATAATACTGAAACAGTTGGCTATCTATATAAAAAATGATTCATATTGGGGCCACCCCCATGGCGGAGTGGTTAAGTTCTTGTGCTCCACTTCATCGGCGCAGGGTTTCGCTGGTTGGATTCCTGGGCCTGGACATGGCACTGCTCATAAAGCCATGCTGAGGTGGCGTCCCACATGCCACAACTACAACAACCCACAACTGAAAAATATACAACTGTGTACTGGGGGGATATGGGGAGAAAACACACACACACAAAAAAAGATTCATATACAATATATAAAATTAGTTCAAAATGGATCATAGACTTACATTAAAACCTAATTACATTATGTTACATTTATCAAGTCTATTACTTTGGTCTATTACATTGGACTTACATTAAAATTATAAAACTCCTAAAGGAAAACAGAGGGAGAAAATCTTTGTTACCTTGGGTTAGGCAAAGGTTTCTTACATACAACTCGAAAAGCATGATCCAAATTGATAAATGGGACTTCATCAAAATTAAAAATTTCTGCTCTTCAAAAGAGAATGAAAACACACGCCACAGACTGGGAGATAGTATTTGCAAGATATATTTATGGTAAAGGACGTACACTCAGAACATATAAAGACCTCTGAAAACTCAATAAGAAGAAGAAAAGCAACCCAACAAAAAGTGGACAAAAGATTTGAACAGACATTTTGCCAAAGAAGATATAAGATGACAAATGAGCACATAAAAAGAAGTTCAGTATCATTAGGGAAATGCAACACACCTGTTGGAATGGCTAAAATTAAAAAGATTGATCATACCAACTGTTGACAAACATGCGGAGGAACTGGAACTGTTGTGCCCTGCTGGTGGGAACATAAAGTGGTATAACTACTTTGAAAAACAGTTTGGCAGGGGTTTTTTTTGCCTTTTTTCCAGCTTTATTGCTATATAATCGACATATAATTCTATAGATTTAAGATGTACAATGTGTTGATTTGATACATTTATATATTACAAAATGATTACCCTCATAGCGTTAGCTAACACCTCCATCCTGTCACATAATTACCATTTCTTTTTCGTGGTAAGAACATTTAAGATCTACTGTCTTAGCAACTTTCAAGTATATGATACGGTATTATTAGCTATAATCACCATGCTGTCTGTTAGATCTCTAGAACTTGTTAGCTTTTTAACTGGAAGTTTGTACCCTTTTACCAATATCTTCCCATTTTGCCCACTCCTCAACCTCTGGTAACTACTGCTCTACTCTCTGGCAGTTTCTTTCTTTCTTTCTTTCTTTCTTTCTTTCTTTCTTTCTTTCTTTCTTTCTTTCTTTCTTTCTTTCTTTCTTTCTTTCTTTCTTTCTTTCTTTCTTTCTTTCTTTCTTTCTTTCTTTCTTTCTTTCTTTCTTTCTTTCTTTCTTTCTTTCTTTCTTTCTTTCTT